>NW_017731366.1:3057754-3072396 GCF_001890085.2 Hipposideros armiger | reverse complement strand
TGTCCTTTATTCTGTTAATGTGGTATATGACATTTATATATATATATATATATATATATATATATATATATGTATATATATATATAAAACATTCCCTGCATATAAGGGATAAATCCCATTTGGTTATGGTGTATAATTGTTTCAGTGTGCTGTTGAATTTAGTTTGTTAATAATTTGTTGTGAGTTTTACATCATTATTCATCATGGATATTGGTCTGTAGTTTTCTCTTCTTGTAGTATCTTTGTGTGGCTTTGGTGTTGGCGTAGTAATGTTGGCTCATAATATGAATTTGGATGTGCTTCCTCCTCTTCATTTTTTATGGAAGAGTTTGAGAGGGCTTGTCATTAAGTCTTATTTAAATGTTTGGTAAAATTCTCTAGTGAAGCCATCTGGTCGTGGGCTTCTATTTGTTGGGAGGTTTTTGATTACTGATTCCATCTCCTTATGTGTTACATGTCTGTCCAGATTACTGTTTCTCCATGATTTAGTCTTTGTAGGTTGTATATATTTAGGAATTATTCATTTCTTCTAGGTTATCCAATTTGTTGGTGTATAATTGTTCATAGTAGTCTCATAATACTTTTTATTTCTTTAGCATCAAGTTTAATGTCTTCTCATATCTGATTTTAGTTATTTGAGTCTCCTTTTTCTCCCTTAGTCTAGTTAAGGGCTTACCAATTTTGTTGATCTTTTCAAGAAACAAACTCTTGGTTTTATTAATTTAAAAAAATTGTTTTTCTGTACTCTTTTAATATTTCTGCGCTAATCATTAACTCCTTTCTGCCAACTTTTGGTGTAGTTTCTCCTTTTTTTTCTAGTCCCTTGAGATATAAAGTTAGGTTATTGGTTTGACATCTTTCGTCTTTTTTAATGTAGGCATTTCCAGCTATAAACTACCCTCTTAAAACTACTTTTGTTACAACCCATAAGTTTTGGTATGTTGTGATTTAATTTTCACTTGTCTCAAAATATTTTCTAATTTTGCTTGTGATTCCTTCTTCGAGTCATTGGTTTTTCAAGAGTATGTTGTTTCATTTTCACATATTTATGGATTTTCCAGCTTTTCTGCTGTTGTTGATTTCTAGTTTCATTCTGTTGTGGTCAAAAAAGATAGTTTGTAAGCCTTCAGTTGTCTTAAAGTTGTTAAAACTTGTTTTGTGGCCTAACATGTGCTTTGTTGTGAAAAATGTTCCATGTGCACTTGAGAAGAATGTGTATTGTGCGGCCGTTGGGTGGAATGTTCTGTTAATGTCTGTTAGTTTTCATCGGCACAGTATTTTTCAAGCCCTCTGTTTCCTTGTAGATCTTGTCTGGTAGTTCTACCTATTATTGAAAGTGAAGTGTTGCAGTCTCCTATTATTGTTGTGTTATTCTTTATTTCTCCTTTCAGTTCTGTCAATGTTTGCTTCACATATTTGAATACTTTGATAGTAGGTGTATATATATTTATAATTGTTATATCTTCCAGGTTAAATAACCCTTTTTTGTTACCTAATGCCTCTTTTGACAGTTTTGACTTAACCTGTATTTTGTCTGATATAAATATGTCCATCTGTAGTCTCTTGGTTACCATTTGCATGGAATATCTTTTCCCATCCTTTCACTTTTAGGAAATTTCTGTCCTTATACCTAAGGTGAGTCTCTTGTCGACAGCATGTAATTGCATCTTGATTTTGATTCATTTAGCGAGTCTGTCTTTTGCTTGGAGAGTTTAAGCCATTTAAACTGATTACTAACATGGAAAAGTTACTATAGCTATTTTGTTAGTTGTTTCTGTCTATCTTGTAGCTATTTTGCCTCTTTTCCTCTCTTGCTGCCTTCTTTTGTGTTTTGTTGATTTTTTTTGTATTAACATGCTTTGATTCCTTTCTTTTTTTTGTGCATCTTCTATTGTAGGTATTTTATTCGTGGCACCATGGGACTTACATAAAACATCTTAATATTAGACAAATCTATTTTAAGCTGATAACAACTTAATTTTAATCATATACAAAAACTCTACTCTTTTATATCTGCTCACCTCTACTTTATGTTATTGATGTCACAAATTATATCTTTAGATATTGTGTATTTACTAACCTAGTTTTATAGTTATAGTTATTTTTTAAAAACTTCATTTTTTGCAGTAGTTTTAGGTTCACAGCAAAATTGAAAGGATAGTGTAGAGATTTCCTATATACCCTCTGTCCTCAGATATAAATAGCCTTTTCAGTTATCAGCATCCCCCACACCAGAGGGTTACATTTGTTACAATTGATGAACTTACATTGACACATAGTAATCACCCAAAGTCTATAGTTTACATTACAGGACACTCTTGGTGTTGTATATTCTACTGGTTTAGACATGTATAATGACACGTATCCATCATTATAGTTTCATACATAGTAATTTTACTGCCGTAAAAATACTTTGTGCTCTGCCTACTTCACTCATCCCCCTAACCCCTGGCAACCACTTATCTTTTTATGGTCTTCATAGTTTTGCCTTTTCCAGAATGTCATATAGTTGGAATCATACAATGTGTGGTCTTTGCAGATTGGCTTCTTTCACTCAGTAATATGTAGGTGAATTTCTTCTGCGTCTTTTCTTGGCTTAATAGCTCATTTCTTTTCAGTGCTATACAGGTTTCCCTGCTATCCAAAAGTAGAGCATGCTTTGAAACATTTCATAAGCCAAAATGGCGCAAAAAGCAGAGCATCTTCTGGTTTCCAAAAGATCGAGCTATGCCATTTTCCTTTTAGGAAAGGTGTGCATTAGTACCTGTTTTCTCTAAAAACAAATCTGAAGAGGATTTTCCCTTTTACTATAAAAGTTGTTACTGTACTAATGTAGGTCTTTGGTAAACATGAAGTGGTGTAACTCAGACTATTGAAAAGCAGGGGATACCTGTAAAATATTTCATTGTCTGGGTGTATCACAGCTTTTTTTATCCATTCACCTACTGAAGAAATGTTGGTTGCTTCCAGGTTTTGACAATCATGAATAAAGTTGCTATAAATAACCATGTGTAGATTTTTGGGTGAACATAAGTTTTCAACAACTTTGGATAAATACCGAGGAGTGTGTTTGCTGATCTTATGGTAAGAGTATATTTAGTTTTGTGAGAAACTGCCAGACTGTTTTCCAAAGTGGCTATACCATTTTGCATTCCCACTAGCCATAAGTGACAGTTTCTATAAATCTACATCCTCACCAGCATTTGGTGTTGCCAGATTTTGCCATTTTAGTAAGTTTTTAGTATCTCATTTTAATTTGCATTTCCTCGATGACTTATGTTGTGGAACATCTTTTCATATGCTTATGTGCCATCTGTGTATCTTCTTTGGTTAATTGTTTCTTAAGGTCTTTGGCCCATATTTTAATTTGGCTGTTTGTTTTCTCATTGTTGAGTTTTAGGAATTCTTTGTATATTTTGCAGTTTTTTTAAAATCACATGTGTCTTTTGCAGATGTTTTCTCCCAGTCTATGGCTTGTCTTGTTATTCTGTGGACATTGTCTATCACAGAGTGTAAGTTTTCTTTTCTTTTTTTTTTATCAAATTGATATTTTTAAGGGAAAAGTATGTGGCATTTTTGAAGCACATTTTGTAAACAACTTCAAGATCCTTATCATTAAAGCTATTTTCATTGTTCTTCAAAAATTTTTTTCTTAAGATTAGGACTTTTAAGATCTCTCTTTGCAACTTTCAAATATGCATTATAGATTATTAACTAGTCACCATGCTGTACATTAATTACATCCTCATAACTTCCTTTTTTTTTTGTAATTGGAAGTTTGTACTTTTGACCTCCTTTATCCTTTTTTAAGAAGTTTTAAATTTTAATGTATTGTACCTTGTCTAGTATTTCTTTAATGGCTTATTCCTTGGTGTTGTATCTAAAATGTAATTACCATATCAAAGGTAATCTAGATTTCTCCTATGTTATATTATAGGAGTTTTATAGTTTTGTGTTTTACACTTAGGTCTGTGATCAGTTTTGAGTTACTATTTGTGGAGGGTATAAAGGCAGTGTCTAGGCTCGTTTCTTTTTTTTGCATGTCTAGCCATTTTAGTACTATTTATTGAAAAGACTGTTTTGCTCCATTGTATTGCTTTCACTCCCTTGTCAAAGATCAGCTGATTGTATTTATGTGGGTCGACTTCTAGGTGCTCTGTTCTGTTTCATTGTTATATTTATCTGTTCTTTTCCCAACATCATACTGTTTTGATTACTGTAACTTTATAGTAAGCCTTGAAGTTGAGTAATTTCTTTAAGTCTTCCAACTTTATTCTTTTCCTTCAATATTGTGTTGGCTATGCTGGGTCTTTTGCTTCTCCATGTAAACTTTAGAATCAGTTTGTTGATATGCACAAAATAAATTGCTTGGATTTTGATTGGAATTACATTGAATCTAGTGATCAAGTTGGGAAGAACTGTTATCTGGACAATATTGAGTCCTCATATCCATGAACATGGGGTATCTCTTTATTTATTTCATTCTGCTTTGATTTCATTCATCAGAGTATTGTAATTTCCTCAAATTGATATTATATATATTTTGTTAGATTTATACCTAAGTACTTAATTTTGGGGGTGCTAATATAAATGGTATTGTGTTTTAAATTCCACTTGCTCATTGCTGGTATACAGGAAACTTTATTTTCTGATACTTTCATATTTAATGAAAACTTACAAGGGCAGTATAAAGAATTCCTGTATACCCTTTACATATTTTCTTTAATTGATGACATTTTGTTAACATTTACATCTTTATATAATGTGTATTCATTGACATAGTTTTAGTTATTTTTATGCTTTTGTCTTTTAAATTCTATACCAGAATTAAAAGTGTTCTACCATTACAATATTACAGTATTTTGTATTTGTTTATGTGTTTACCTTTACCAATGAACTTCATATTTTCGTATCCTTTTGTGTTTCTGTTTCTGTCTCGTGTCCTTTCATTTTAACTTGCAAGGCTCCCTTGCAGGTCTAATGGTGATAAGCTCTGTCAGCTTCTATTTACTTGGGGAAATCTTTATTTATCCTTTATTTTTGAAGGATTGTTTTGTCAATTTTATTATTCTTGTTTGGCAGTTTTTTTCTTTTAGCACTATGAATATATCATCCCACTCCCCTGTGGCCTGTAAGGTTTCTTCTGAGAAATTCACTGGTAATCTTATGGAAGTGTCCTTGTACTTGATGAGTTGCTTTTCTCTTGCTGCTTTCAAGATTCTCTCTTTGTCTTTGGCTTTTGACAATTTATTTAAAATGAATCTTGGTGTGGGTCTCTTTGGGTACATCCAGACTAGTTGGAGTCCTTTGAGCCTCTTGAATTTGGATGTCCATTTTCTTCCTCATATTTTGGAAGGTTTTCTCCATTATTTCTTTAAATAAGCTCTCTGTTCCTTCCTCCCTCTTCTCCTTTTGAAACTTCCGTAATGCATATATTGGTCTCCTTATTTGTGTCCCATGATTTCCTTAAGCTTTTTCCTCTTTTCCATTGTTTTTTGTTTTGCTTTTCTGGCTCAGTAAGTTCAGAATACCTGTCTTTGAGTTCACTGATTCTTTGTTTTGCTTGTCAAGTCTGCTGTTGAACCCCTCTAGTGAATTTTTTAATGCAGTTATTGTATTCTTTAGTCTACCCTATTGTTTGGTTCTTTATTGTAGTCTCCATCTCTTTGTTGATATTCTCGTTTTGTGCATGAATCATTTTTCTGATTTCATTTAGTTGTATATGTGTGTTCTGTTGTATATCATTGAATGTCTTTAAGACAATTATTTTGAACTATTTCTCAGGTCAATCATAGATCTTACTTTCTTTTGGATTGATTTTTGGAGATTTATTGCTTTGATTGGGTCTTATTTCCCTTTTTATGATCTTTGTAATATTTTGCTGAATTAGTAACTGGCTTCATATGGGTAATACTGTCACTGATCCATCCTGCTATAGATTTTGGGGGCCTCCAAAATCTTTTCCTGAAGGTTGCCACTTCCTTAGACTTGTGTAATTTCCCATTTTGAAGTTTGCCAACTTTTTTTGTAGGAGCTTTTAACCTCTTGCTCCCTCTGGTGTGTGTCTGTGGTAATTCAGGTTCTCTGGTGCTATAGCAACATGGAGCACTGCTCTGTTTTTTGTCCATGGCCCTCAGGCATCCAAGTATGCCAACTCCCTATCTAAATCAGGCAAGACGTTTATCTTTTCCCTGGGCAAGTCTCCAAAAATCTGGAACACTTGATGCATGTTCCACTCTTCTCCCTCCTTCCCAAGGTAGCAACTTTGAGTTAGGTACCCTCTTCTGGTTGCACTGAACTACGTAGGCCACTTTTTGCTACACCACCGGTCCTCTGCTTCCCCAGCAAGCCACTGCCTTTCTCCCTTGTTTCAGCAGCCCTCAGTCGTCCAAACTATTCTGATTTCTAAAGAGTTCTGAATCAGGAAAGACAGAAACCAGCCCCTTGGGCAGCTCTGTGGAAAGCTGGAATGTTGGACACATGTTCCACTTTTCTGTATCCCCACACCCTCCAAAGGAGAAGCCATGAGTCAGGCTGTGTGCCAGCGTTGGGGAGGGGGTGTTATGGGTAAAATGATGGCTCTTCTTATCAGTTTCAATGTGGCTATTCTTGGCTTTGCACTTGCTGGAGTACTGCATTGTGGCTTCTGGAGTTCTTACCAACATATTTTGGTCTATATTGTTTTTACGCAGTTTCTGTAGGGAGAATGGGAGCTGGGACTTCTTATTCTGCCATCTTGCTGACATCATTCTCAAATTATTTTTTTGTGTATTGTATGAGATATGGGTAGATGTTAATTGTTTTTTCCATATGATGGTCTAGCATCATTAAAAAAAAGAGTTTTATTTTTGTTCAGAATAATCTTGGTGGCTTTGTCAAACACCAATTGACGATATGATTAGATGAAAGTGATTCTATTTCTAGACAGTTTCATTCCATTGACCTTTCTGTTATTATACCAGTACACCACCATTTTGATTACTATAATTTTATAGTCTTAAAATCAGGTATATTTTTGTATTTCCATATGAATTTTAGTATCGGCTTGACAATTTCTCAGTCCTACTGGAATTTTATTAGGAGTTTATTGAATCAAGGGAATAGGAAAATTGGGGCCGGCCGAGTGGCTCAGCTGGTTAAGAGCTCGCTTGGGAGTGCCAGCTCTGAGCAGCAGGGCCGCGGTTCAGATTCCACATTGAGGACCAGTGACGCTCGCCCTCCGCAGCTAAGATGATGAGCAACAGCTCGACCTGGAGCTGGGCTGCCGTGAGTCGCCGGCGACGGCATAGGCTGCAGCAGGGCTGCAGTGGGCTGCCATGAGCTACGTGAGTGGCTGGCAGCCAGCGTGAGCGGCCGACAGCTGGTGTGAGCTGCCGGGAGCTGCTGTGAAGCGGCCGACCAATGACCGGCGACCGATTGCCTCACCCAGGAAGAGCACAATGATCATACCAACATGGGCAAGTGAAGCGACATCCTCCACATCTAGACTGAAGAACAAAAGGACAGCAATTTGTCTACCTGTCTGTTCCCCTTCCCCAATTCCCCAATGCTGTTCCTCTCCCCCCAATTCTGCCAATAAAATCTTAAAAAAAAAAAAGAATAGGAAAATAAACATCATAACAAATTAAGTCTTCAAATCTACAAACATGCTCTAGCTTTTCATTATTTGGATTTTTTTTTATTTCTCCCAACAATGTTTTGTAGTTTTCAGTGTAGCATTCTTCTACATCTTTTGTTAAACTTATTTAAAATTTTTTGATACCAAGAAAAAGGAATTATTTCTAAGTTTTATTTTCCAGTAATTTGCTGCCAATATATAGAAATGTAATTGACTATATATTATATGTTTTGCACAATGTATATTTTACATATTTTCATATATTTATTTCAAATTTTGTAACCCTGCTACTCTTATTAGTCCTAGTAGATAATTTGAGTATATCAGGATTTTCTGCAAAAGCAATCATATTACCTGAAAGTTGAGAGTTTTACTTCTTTACACTTTGTCATTTATTCAGTTTTGCTGGCTCTTTCCATTAGGTAGGATTTCCAGTTCAGTGTTGAAGAAAAGTGGTGAAATGGCACCTGCCCTATCTTGGGAGGAAAGTCTTTAACCTTCAAATCACATGTTAGATGTAGGTTTTTTGTGACTGCCCTTTATAAAACTGAAGAAGAACCGTCTATATTTCTTGTTTGCTGATTTTTTTTTTGGAAAAGTGTTGATTTTTGTCAAATGCTTTTTCTTATCTATTGAGATGATTATGGCCTATTTCTGATACATTTTCATCTTGTTCTTATTCTCACTCATCTCCTGATTTGTTTTCTAACTTTGCTAGTCACTTCTGTGTGTTGAAGACTCCACAGTCAGCTTGATTTTCCTTTTATTGCCTCACATGGAACTAAAATAATGCTATATATTATACCATATCCAAACAACCCGTTATATGTAGGTGGCGTTGAGGATTTTTACAGATTTAGTAATGACAAGTATTTCATACAATAATACTCTCAGACAAGTATTTCATAGTGTTATTGATTTTCTGGGCTCTTTGGCATGAATATTTTTTTCTTAATAGAGATATATTTTGATTTTGATTCAAGAAGTGAAACTGAGTAAGTTTTGTGTGATGTGCACTAATCATTGACTTAGGTGATTTCTTAAAATTGTGCATGCTCTTACTACATATGTATGAGCAGAACATAGTCTCAGTAGGAATTTATAATAGTAATAATAATAATACTTTCAAATTTCTTTTTTTTTTTTTTTTAGCTGAGCCATCCTGTTGGCAGCTCACGGCAGCTCAGCTCGGGCAGGACTCGAACCGCTGTTGCTCAGAGCTCGCACTCTTGAGCGAGCTCTTAACCAACTGAGCCACTTGGCTGGCCCTCAAATTTCATTTTTTTGATGTTAGGTTTTTCTAGACTAATTATAAATCCATTTATAAAATAGCTAGTATTTATCCATTTATGTAGCAGATATTGTATATAGACTTTGGCTATATTTTGTAAACATAAGGAATTACATTTGAAATCAGCCTTTTCTTTAATGAGTAGTTTCATTTCATTTTCTGTTTTTCTCCTTTATGCTGCAAATATGTCTGTGTACACAGACATGGCCATATTCTTCTATCTGCAGACTTAGGGAGTTAACATAAGTTTGAAAAAATTAATGAATTCTAAAATATTTCTTTCCTATTCCATGAAGTATAATGTTTTAATTGCCCTATCTCTGTGATTTTTTTTCCCTTTGATGCTACATAGGTTTCTACTCAAGAAACATTTAGACTAAGTGTGATGATAAGAGAAGCACACCACATGCATGTGAGCACAGAAACACACACTTACACACATGGAGCAGACAGACACTGAATGAGGCAGTTTAAATTTGTATCCTGTAGACTGCAAGTGTGAAGGGTATTAGGGAAGAGCATGATAATTGCTATTAGAGAAAATTAGGAAAATTTTTATTAAGAATGTGTTATTATGAGAACAAGAAGTAAGAAATATTTATTAATTAGAAAGTGTGTGTACCATAATTTCTGAAAATCCATTTATCTAATAAGATAGTGTATTGAAGGTACTATGTAAATTTTAAAGACCAGTAAAATGTTAGGGTTTTTTAAAAAAATTATTTTAATTATTCTTTGAATATACTGCGTACTGCAATATACTTGTGAGTTTGCTTCTATTTTATCATATTTTACTAGTTTAACAGATTTTAAAAGTATGTTTAATTTTCATTTTCTCCATGCCATGATTATCTATTTAAGGAACAAAGTGCAGCATTTCTGACCTCACTTTTTCTGGTGTTCTTTTCTGAGTATTAAAGAGAAAGATTGTACTTTATTTTAACCATGTTGTATTTCTTCAACTTGATTAATGCTGAATTTTTTTTAAATTTAAAAGTTAGATTAGACTTTTTAAAATTATAAGATTATTACTGCACATATAAGTAATCAAACAAATGACCCTTGTTCACATAATAAAATCTAAGTAGTAAATATCTGGGAATCACAATTTCTTACTGGGTGATCCTTTTCTTGTTTTTGTAATGTTTTCTTTCTTCTCATATACTACCCGCATCGTATTGCTCTGTTTGAGTTGTACAGGTATTTTCTAATCAATGAATGAAATCAGAACCCCTTCAGAATTCATTTATTTATAATTTTTTCATTTGTCTATGAACCAAAATTAATCATTGGTGACTCCATTAGAAAACGACTGAATATGTAAACCCAATATGCTGAGGTTAGCCTACAGATACACTGAAATGTGGATTTTGTTCTTGGAAACCCTGTAGTTTTAAGATGAGTAGAATTTGACTTCTGGAATATATGGATATCTAGAAAATAGAAGATGAGGTAAGATAAGAATCTGTTTATGGAAAACATGTGAGTATTACAATTTATTCTTCCTCATTTCCAGTCTGAATCATATACAAATATAATAAAAAACTAATTCATTGTTTAAAGTTTAAACTGCTCATGAAACAGCTATTGAACTTTGTTGGGGAACACTTGAATAAAAAACGTTTTAACATCTAATTATGAAAATTATAGAAATGACCCAAATAGTTGATTTTGTATTTTTATTTTATTCTTTTATTAACCCATTGATCTTTATTTTGTTTTATACCTGAAAATAAGTACAAAATGTGTGCTTATAGAGCAATTATTTTATTGAGGACATATCTTAAAAGTCAAGAAGTGAAGCTGCTTGGTAATGCTATAAATTTAAAACTGTCCTACAGCAAGACAGTACAATGCAAATATGACTTAATAAGATCACAAACTGAATTTCAGTGAAACAACCAAGATTTACATTAAATTAGGAATTTTAAAACTGATTTAGTTTGTTTTACTGAGCATTTGCTTAATAACATTTTGCCTTCTTGCAATCTTTTTAAAGACAATAATTCGTCTGTGAAATGCAGGCACATCCTCGGTAGAAAAATTGAAAGCAACAGCTCACTTTCTGAAACCACACATATAGCGATATAAAGAAATATTTCAGCTCTACAAAATTTAATAAATCATCCCATTTCCTAATTTGATCATATTAGATGCTGATGTGGAAGAAGCATTTCAAATACCATCTCCTCATTAATATACATCAGTCTGGGGAATAGAATGGAATACTTATGCAGAGATGTCACAGTTACTGTGTCTTAGTTTACTAAGTGGAACAGGTTGATGTGATACTGGGTGCTATTTGTCAATGTCTTGTTAAAATGGTTTGGGTCGAGTTATGGAGTCCAGAAAGACGGCGGCTGATAAATCAAAAGTGGATTGAGTGGACAGGAGGCAGTGATTGATACTGTGACAGGATATGAAGAAAGGAACCTTGATCCAAGCATGCATGATATTGAATATGAGAAGGAAAATGGCCCTGGAGTATGGATATTATTCAAGGAAATGAGAATAATAATATCAGCCTGAAAATATTGCTGGCTGAAGATTAGTATAGTCCTTATTAGAGCATAATACTTTGTTAGAATGGTAAGGGTGGAATTATGTAAAATTTATGTGAGAAGAATATTTTAACCTATGTCTGAAGACTCTTTAGTGATTATTTGTTTAAGTAGCTTGAGCGTTGTTTTTCCAGGCTAGTTCCCAAGCATTTGTTTATAAGCATCCTAATTCCCAGTAAAATTATAACATTTTTTTCTTTTAGATTGTTTTAAAGAGCATTTACCTTCACATCTTGATTTTATAGAATTATGCATTCACAGACCAGACTTATATGTATATGAGTCTTTTCTATACATTGGTTTTGACTTATAAAATTACGTTGTTGACTTTAAGTGAAAAACCTGCATGGCACAGTTCTCAGTATGTTTTAGATTAGTTATTTTGAATGGCAAATGAAAGATCCCTGACAGATAAATCATTTCACAAAAATCAAGGCTGTATATTACTGAATTTTTCTTTTACTGAATTATCAGTGAAATATTAGTTGATGTCAGGGAGCTCTTGTTGGGAATCTTTTGATTAGTCCTCCTTTTGTCCTTGACAGTGTACAAGTGGGAAGAACTTCGTTTTGCTTCCCCTCTGGAGGGAGGTCTGTATCTAACACTGGCAGAATAAGAGATTCTTCGGAAAGATGTTTAATTAACTTCTAATTATATAGTATCTGAGAGACAAAGATGTGGAGTTATCAAACAATTATAATATTCGATTCTAATGTATAATGTCTTTTTCTTCCTCTTGAGAATTTCTACTTTACAACATAATTTTTGTTAAGTATGTAATAGAAAACCTTTGAAATGAGGTATTGCTAGCTTTTTAGGTGATTGAAACCATTAGTGATGAATTCATTGATAATTTTTTTCTAGCCTTTTATAAAAATTCTGATCAATATGTTAGTATTCCTGGATTCCTCAAAACTCATTTAATTAAGTGAAAATTAGTTTTGGGTTTAGCACCTCAATGTTTGGCACACCAACATCATTCTATCAGCTAAATAACATAATATTAAAATTTCTTAACAGTGCTGTTTATTGCCACACATTGTTTTGTGAGGCCCAGAATGTGATTCTGAATATTTGAAGAGGGAAAAGAGTCATTTCCAAATTACAGAATACATTTTTTTACAGTTTTCTGGAGTTCCTCTTCAATTCATTTTCTTTATGGCAGCCAAAATGCAAACCTGATAGTACTTCCCTTATTTCAGTGGTTTAGAATAAAATCCAAATGTTGATGAGGTCCAGAGTCCCTCTGTGATCTGGTTGGTGCCTTTTCAATCACATCTTTCTAATCCCAGTCATACTTAGTTTCCCTACAGTTCTTTTTTTCTCTCTCGCAGCCCTTAAACATGTGGTTGCTTCTGCTCGAAATGTTCTTTTCTCTCTATCATCTCATGTTCATCTTTGAGGTCTCAACTTAAAGACGTTTCCTTGGAAGACCTTCTCTGTCTACCAAGACGTGGATACATTTTCCCATTATACATAGTATTCACAGCTCGTAACCCTGGATTTTAGCAAGCTTGCTAAAGCTGATCCTAATTACTGTTATAGAAACATGGGTATGCACTTAGTGTGGTTAGTTTTCAACTTATGAATTGCGCTTTAAGCTTGATAATCATCACTTCTTGCTTGATTCTCACGTCTATCATGGAGAAACTAATTTAAAATTATAGGAGATGACATTAATGACAAATTAGAGATAATACAGAAAAAGTTCTGGATCAGCCTTTCTGAATCTCAGTGTCCTCATTTATAAAATGAGTGTTGAACTCATTCTAGCTCCAATTCTGTTTCTGAATTGCATGGGAATGAGTTTCACTATGTATAGTCATTTAAACAAAAACTTTGTTTTATAATTTTTCACTTTCGACCTTTTTTTTTTAAAAAAACTAATGGATGTGCATGCTATTTTGCCTTATAACTATGCTCCAAAAGAATAATTAAACCCACTTCAAGGAACTGAACATTTACTCACATTGACATTGTTGCCTCCTCGATCGGCTTCTGCCTACAAACCTCTAGTTTGCTCTAGTTTTCTACAGAGCTTTTATTCTTCGTGCATTTGTGTTGGAAATGCTCTTCTTCTGCGAATTTTTGTTTATCTGATTTATAACTTTAAGAAGTGGCCGTGAGGCCCTTAAGAGCTAGACATGTAGAATTTGTAGGGCTAAAAGGTTATTTTAGACTATTTCTTTTAGATGAGGAAGCTGAGACTAAAGAAGTTAATTCTAAGGTAACCAAGTAGTGTCAGCCAAAATGGTTCCCTAAGTGTGTGGAGATTTTATGGCTTCTCTTCACAAGGTGTTTTTTCCCCCCTGCAGTTTTTAAATGGGCATAGATCATGCAGGATCAATAGAGGAAGAGAGAATTGTGGAGGAGCCAAGCTGGGCAACATCGTTCTTGTACGCAGATGGTCTGAAAGTGAGTTGTCTGCTTGGGGATAATAAACTGAGCATAAAGTGACATTGTACATAAATACAAGAGGTTATTTATTTGTTTTAAAAGTCTGTATTCCTGTAAGGACACAGCTAAATAAATGTTTGTATTGTTTCTTTATTTAACTTAGGTAGTGTATATTTATAAAATTTATCTAAAATGAAGCAGACGCCCAGACTTTGGGTCTAATGATGGATAAAGTAAGCTTTTATTCAGGTCACTTTATTTTTATTAATATGCCCTGGAATGGAACCAGCAGCAGTTTTACATTGACATTCAAAACAGATGGATTTTTAATTATTAATTGTATGGAATTAATGAGCTCATTTAAAAAACAGGGGACTTTCCCCTCACCCCACCTTGTACTTCTCTGTTAAGTTGTTTTTTAGTTGAGATTTTGTAGGTTTATAACATATAATCCAAATTGGGAAACAGGTGAACTGTTAAGTATTAGTCACGAAATCTCCCAATTTTTGAATAAAAGATTTTACAAAGCTCTATCATATTGGGTCGATTAAATAACTGAATGCTATTTTTTTTTGATACTTTGCTTTATGATATGCCCTTCCCGTTTTCAGGTATTTTATTTTATTTTATTATTTTATTTTTTTTTAAAGATTTTATTGGGGAATTGGGGGAGGGGAACAGCACTGGGGACTCCGGGGAAGGGGTACAGACAATTTGCTGTCCTTTTGTTCTTCAGTCTAGTTGTGGAGGATGTCACTTCACTGGCCCATGTTGG
>NW_017731366.1:3051342-3056764 GCF_001890085.2 Hipposideros armiger | reverse complement strand
TGGTATTATCATTGCGCTCTTTCTGATTGAGGCAGATCAGTTGCTGGCCTCTGTATGGCTGCTCACAGCCGCTCTTGGCAGCTCACACTGGCTGCTGCCCACTCACGGTAGCTTAAGGCAGACCATTGCAGACCCACTGCAGCCTATACCATCACTGGTGACTCATGGCAGCCCAGCTCCAGATCGAGCTGTTGTTCGCCATCTTAGCTGTAGAGGGCGCAGCAGTCACTGGCCCTCATGTGGGATCTGAACCAGGGCCCTGCTGCTCAGAGCTGGTGTCCCAAGCCAGCTCTTAACCAATGTGCCACTCGGCTGGCCCCCACTATTGTTTTTTGTTGGGTGGCTTCTTGAATATTGATAGACACTTAAGCGAGTCCCTGCCCTAAATGAGCTTATTGACATAAGATTTCTGTTTTGATTTTTTTCCATATTTTTTGTCTACTTAATTCTTTTACATTATCATGGTATCAAGATAGAAAATAATATCTCATGATGTATATAGTGGAGAAGGATAATTTATTGAGAATGAAGTTAATTATTTCCTCCTATTCATTCCTATGAAATTCTGCAATTATAGAATGTTGCCAAAAAGATTGATAATGATTACTTAAAATACCAAAATATTGGGTTGTCGGAAAAGTCATGACGCATTTTTTCTGTTTTTTGTTGCAAAAATGCGTCATGACTTTTCCAACAACCCTATAATTTAAAAGTAGGTAAATTATTGTATGTTCTTATAATGGAGTTGATTAAAGTAAAAAGTGCTTACGTATGCATTTTACTTTTATTTTGTTTCTTCTGTGTTCCACTCATTTTTTGGTGAGGAAGGGATCTAGGATTCTAGAATATGTACATATTTATAAATCTGTTTCTTAAAAGATCATTGTATTTGTTCTGTTTTATAGAAGCAGTGCTTATCATTTAATTACATTTTGTTCTAGAGCTTACTATCTGTATTTTTTGAGAATAAGTATTTTTTCATAAGCATGTTTATCTTTGGTGCTGTAAGCTTTACAACTTCCAACTACAACAGGAAGTGCAAGTAATACCATCTGTAACCTCATATTAAATTGTGTCTTCTTGATAGTGGTGAAATTCAGTAATTCCTTGTGGCTTTTTAAAAATACTTAGAATAAACTTTGCATTCACAGAGATTAGATATGAAATTAATATCTAAAGATACTCGTGGTAAAACCATATAAAGAGTCTTTCTTTCTTGAAATTAAATATAGAAAGGACATTTTTCACTCTAGTCTTTCTCCCATAAATTTTGTTGAAATACATAGTACATTTTTTTCCTTATAAGATCATTGTGACAAGAAATAAAGAAAACTTTTTGGTATTATCTACTCTATAAATTATTTCGTTTTATTCTTCAATCTAGATTTTTTAGAGCTTCTAATGCTTATGCTATTTTTTGTGAAATAATCCATGTTCACACTCTGTCACTGCCTCTTGCCTTAGGAATCTATGCATATTGTGCCAGTTACCTTTCAGCATTATTTCCAGGCTGAAGATTCTGAAGTTTTATCGTTCACCTTCATGTGGAAGGCCCCCACCCCTTACCTTCCTAATAATTTTATTTTCACATATATGCATTGTCTGGTTCTTGTCAAAAGAAATAGACTTAGGTAGTATTTTCTTTTCTGTTTCCAATATGCTTTCTGTTAATGGCCACTATTATAGTTGGCCTTTCTGACTATAACAGCACATTGGAAATGTTACTCTTCAGGAAACAGTGTATAATGACTACCAGATCTCTTTCCAGATCTCTCTTATTTTATGAGTATAGTAATCCCTACTCATTTATGAGTTTGCCTTATTTGAAATTCAGATATAATGTAGATTTACTTCTGTACCGTACATGTTTTTGAGAACCTCTGCTGGACATCTGGGTCACTTGTTTCCACCTTTGTTCTTTTGCCAGTTGCTTCTTAGGCGATTGGTCACATACATATTAAGTGTCATGGAAATATATTTTATCATTGAGCTATGCGTATTACCATGTGGTATTTGTAACCCTTATGATATTGGGCAAGAAGAGATTAAAAAGAACGTTGTTTGCACTGTCAGAGCTATTCCTGCCAAGGTAGATGTCTAGTAGTGCTACACACAAAGTGCCATGACAGTGTGAAATGAAAGGCATACTGTCAGCTCAGACTCCACAGAGTATGGGACTCTTTGCCAAAGGGATTTATAATGACTCTCCCATCATCAAGCTTGTGGAATACAGACTAAGGAAGCAGAGCTCTCAGGTTAGAGAGCAGGGAGCAGTAGCACCACAAAGCATTCCTATTTGTAAAACCAGTAACTAGAATTTTGTAACATGTTTTTTTAAAAGCAAAGCTTTTCATAGAAATTAGTACGTACAGATTTGGTTCTTAAAGTCTTTATTTTGAGGAGGTGTGTAAGCAAAATCTAAGAATGGACCTTCAGATGAGGTGTGAATGAATTACTGTAACCAATAATGAAGTGAAAAGAGGCTTTCAAAAGAAGTCCACAGCTTTATTTAAAGGATAGAGAAAATTCCAGGTTTATTGGTGTGTCAAAAGCAGGAGAATCTGGTTTGTGGTTGATCCTTAACCTTTCTTTGATCATATCATATGTAAAGTGAGATGTCAAAGGGAGAATCTGATGAAAAGCATGGATCTTCTTCCCAGAAATTTCATATATTTGCATACGTAGTGTTCCATGTCCTTTAGGGGGCGTTCACTGACATCCTAACACTCCATGGACCCACTAGGTAAAAACATTTATGCCAATGCCAGAAACATTCAAGCAACTTTTGGAATCGAACTTGAATGACTATGCAAGTATAAATATCCATGAGCTGACAGAGGCGGCAGGTCCTTCCTGGTGTTTACTCCCTTCTCTTCCTATTTTAGCTCCATTATTGTCTATTTCAGCCTCAGTAGTACATCTTCTCTCTTAATTTCAAACACAAATTGAAAACTATAACTTTGTACCAATTTAGGGTAAGGAAATGCCTTTGTTAGCTATTTATTGTGTTCTTTGTTTTGTGTAGTTTTAAGTTAATGAACGTGAAATATATTTATGAAGCTTTGTAGATTGTCTTGCAATCACATTAAAAAAAGATTGTGAATTCCTTGCCTAAGAATCCTCCTACCATGAGGATTGTCAAGAAGTTAATTCTGACTGTTTGAGAGAATATATTATCCATTAATTCTGTTACATTGTACATACCCTCATTGCAGATATTTGTTTCTTTGTATAATCTAAACAGTTATTCTATCTGTTGAATTGTTAGGTTTGATATTTCCCTATCATTTTCATATTAGATTTCAACATTTGTTTATTAGTCTAGATAGTTTATAAAAATATTAAATAAGTTTGATTCTATAGTCATTTTGGAATAGTTCATTGTGGAGGACTTTTGGAGTACAGTTGACCCTTGAATGACATGAAGGTTAGGTGTGCCAACTCTCCCATGCAGCTGAAAATCTCCATATCACTTTTGATTCCCTAAAAACTTAACTATTAATAGCCTACTGTTTACCAGAAGCCTTACCAATAACATAAAGTCGATTAACACATATTTTGTGTGTTCTATGTGTTATACACTGTATTCTTACAATAAAGAGAAAAGAAAATGTTAAGAAAATCATAAGGAAGAGAAAATACCATTTACAGTGTTTGTTGAAGAAAACACACTTATAAGTACACCCATGCAGTTAAAACTGGTGTTGTTCAAGAGTCAACTAACTGTTATTTTTTTATAACCAACCATTGAAGAAAATGCCATTTTTTTTCAAACTTTCCTTTGTCTACTTGTGTCTCAGATTACCTGAGCCTCCCTTAAGATAGGGATCAGATATTACTAATTTTGTATCATCAGTTCCTAACATCGTGGTACTTGCCTATAGTAGTTTTTATTAAATCTTAATAGTTGGTTCAGTGTCTTGAATGAATCATTAAATTCTCCATTTCCAACACAGGTGTTTTAAAAAAGTAGTCTACTTGGGACCTTTGTTTAGGAGGCTTTTTGAAAGTCTTAAAAATTACCTTTGTTTGACACTCTTTACCTCCAGAAAAAGACTTGTGTGCATTGTCAAGTAGAAGCTAGACGAAATGAACTCTAAGGCTGAGTTTCAGGATGTTGGTTCCTAAAATTCTGGCTCATTGCTTGGGGTTTGGGAGGAAACATTACAGAAAAATACTAATATGTTTTTAAAGATTGTAAGATAAAATCTTTGAAGAATATTCAGGTTGGTTTTAAAATTATTCATCACATACAGCCTTATCACTTTTTTTTTGGAAATTTTATTGGGAAACAGTGTGTTTTTCCAGGACCCATCAGCTCCAAGTCAAGTAGTTGTCTTCAATCTAGTTGTGGAGGGTGCAGCTCTGTGGCCCATGTGGGAATCGAACTGGCAACCTTGGTGTTATGAGCACTGTGCTCTGACCACCTGAGCTAACCAGTTTCCCAGCCTTATATCACTTTTTTAGAAAAGGTTGAAGAGTCATGTTAATTGAAAAATAATGGGTTAAATATTACACATCAAACATTTTTATTTTCTAGGAGGTGGTATGGTATAGCCTTTTAATGCCGCTGTAAGAATGAATAAAAGTAAAATAAGTGGAGCATTGTTTATTATTTTTCTCTTAAATGAAGAATATTTTGGAATTCATTTTTTACTCAGTTGTTTAAAGTCTTAGAAATCAAGGTTTGTACATGATTAGGTTCATGTCTAACAAGAAGTCAATAATTTGGAAGAGTTCTTTTTGGTGGTGATGATTGTATTAAGTATGTTACTGTCATAGTATTCTCTTAATTTTTTAGCAGCCATGATTTCTGATATTGTTAAAGAAAATGAAAATAACAAAAACTCACGAACTTCTTCAATCATAGATAACAAAGAAGGAAGGAAGGTGATAGAGAAGGCTTCCGTGATGTCCTCAAGCTTTATTATCCACTGAAGAGGGTATTACCAAGCTCTAATTGACTACTTTGGGAAATTAAACTTCAGATGGCAAAGCCAAAGGCTCTTAAGTTATCATTAAAGGCATGTATCTGCTACTTTGATGGCTCTTATTATTAGCTTTGGAAAAGCTAAAAAATATGACTGATTCTGTGTAGTTACACTTTGAACTAGATCTGCATGGCTTCCTGGTATTCTTTTTAAAAATACTTTTTAGTGTTTCCCTTGGTGCTTTGTAAAATCTGTCAAAG
Source organism: Hipposideros armiger (assembly GCF_001890085.2). Taxonomy (NCBI): domain Eukaryota; kingdom Metazoa; phylum Chordata; class Mammalia; order Chiroptera; family Hipposideridae; genus Hipposideros; species Hipposideros armiger. The sequence continues at coordinate 3,051,573 of NW_017731366.1, read as the reverse complement.
AATAGAAATGCATGGGTTTTATTTTTAAACTTTAAGGGGTTGTATAGATAGAATAAAATGCTCTTAAAATGATTTTTTAGAAATATAAATATTTTTAGGTAATCCACTGATTTTTTTTTTAATTAAGAAAATTTCAAACATATTAAAGATTAGGGGAATAATATAATACCCATTACTTGGATTCAGCAATTACTAAGATTTTTGTCAATGGCTGCTGCTGCTGTTCCTCCT
>NW_017731366.1:3036480-3050972 GCF_001890085.2 Hipposideros armiger | reverse complement strand
TGCTCCTCCCCTTTTTCTTCCTTTTCTTTGCTGAAGTATTCAATGCAGATTTGGGCACTGTGTTTTTTTCACACACGGTTCATTTTACATCCTTAAAAAAAATGTGACAAATTTCTTAACATGACACAATGCCGTTATTAAATTTATGTTTTGGTACTGATTTTCTAGCCATCTACTTATGTTTTTGCATATACCTACCTCCACATTTAAGCCATTGTCACACTTCAGAAAATCTGAGTTCCATATCTTTTAAAAATTTTCATTTTTCAAAAGAGATAAGTTTAAATTTATCCTTGACCACAAGGTATCAGTTTTCATTTCTGTTATAACCTGGAAGGAAATAGAAAGATTACTTTTCCATGTGGTTAAGTGGCATATAGTGTATACAGCCTCCAAAGAGGCTTTAAAAAAAATCATCTTTCTTGAATGATACAATGCTGTTTCTTACTATGTGGCTGGCTTGTTCATCTTTTTTTTTTCTTTTCAAATTTAAAAATGTAGGTTTCAGAAGTATTTCAGTTGAACAATATGAGAAGTTCTCATATTATCATGTGGCTACATAATAAAACAAATTCTATTTTATGTAGCCTAGCAGTACTTCTCAAATTATCTGTTGTAAAGGACATTCCCCGCTCCTCTAATTTTCAATCTATTGCAGACTAATATTTTTTAAAAATGTAATAACAAATGTTGTAGTTATATCAAATCACTATAAAAGTTTCTAAACCCATATTTTCAATTTATTTGTCCAATAGTTCATGGACTGGCACTGCTTTTTTTCTGAGTAGCTTTGAAATGTTACTGTTAAACATAATCATTGATATATATTTATCATCTGGGATTGTTTCAGAGATACTTTCTTGGAAAGAGTAAACTGTGTGCTTTTCACGTTCCAGTTATCTGTCACCTTTTTATTACAGCTCTTCTTGTTTGGGGATTCAAGACTATTTGCAAGTGTTGTATCAATAATAGTATGGGGGTCATTGGACTGTTCAGTTGGGCTGAAGGAGCGACTTGATCATTTTCCTTATAAAATGTACAAGACCCACATGTGTACTTGAAAGGTGTATGTGTAGGGTGAGGAGGTATGGTTAGAAGCCTTAGGCATGAGCCAGAGAAACAGTGTAATAAAACAGCAATAATGTTAGACCTGGTTTGGATTCCTTTTCCATGACTTAGAAGCGATATGATCTTGACCTCTATCTGGGCTTGCTTATTCATCTGTAAATTGTGATTATCAGTTACTGTGCCTACTTTGCAAGTGATGACCACCATAATCCTGTCTTTTCAGCTCTTCTTTCTTCTCCAGAGTTCCTCAGCAACAAGATGTTTGTGGGTTTCATTTTAGTTCTCCAGAATTGGATTGCCTCAGCTACTTTGTATACATTTGCTCTGCTTTCAACTTACACTTTCTGACTTCTTCACCTACTACTGAATATTTCTTTTCTTTACCTTATAGCTTTTTTTCTTTTCTTTGAGAAGTATACCTGTACTCCTACATGTTTAAAATATGGCACACTCAGTGATCATCAAAGCTCCTTTGATATTTCTATTTTAGCTTTTGTTCTTTCTTTTCACAGCATCATTTTCTTAGTATATCCTAGTTTAGAATCCTGAATGAGGGAATCTGATTGGCTCAACTAAGAACTCTTATATGTTATGAACTACACCAAGGTTGCTGGCTAGCCTGTGGACTGACTTCCTTTAGATCAGGTAGTTTCAATTGGGTCATTATCTTATCACTGAATAACTGGAAATTTATACCTTTTGACCACCATCACCCATTTTGCCCACTCCACACCCCCACCTCTGGCAACCACCAATATGTTTCATGTATCTATGAGTTCTTTTTTCTAAGATTCCATATGTATGGAATCATATATTATTTGTCTTACTCTATCTGACTTATTTCACTTAGTGTAACGCCCTCAAAATCTATCTGTGTTGATGCAAATGGCAGGATCTCTTTTTTATGAAGAAATAATATTTGTGTGTGTGTGTGTGATTTTCTTTACCCATTCATGCATTGATGGACACTTCCTTAAGTTGTTTTCATGTCTTCACGGTTGTAAATAATGCTGCAATAAACATGGGGGTGCAGATATCTTTTTGAGATAGTGGTTTTATTTTCTTTGGATGAATACCCAGAGGTGGAATTGCTGGATCAATTTAATTTTTTAAGGAAACTCCATACTGTTTTCCATAGTGGCTGCATCATTTTACATTACCACCAACAGTGCACAAGGGCTCCCTTTTCTCCACATCTTCGCCAACACTTGTGTTTTCTTATCTTTTTGACAATAGCCACTCTAACAGATGTGAGGTAATATCTCACTGTGGCTTTGATTTGCATTCCCTGATGATTAGTGAACACCTGTTGAACACCTTATCACGTACCTGTTGGCCATCTGTATGTCTTCCTTGGAAGAACATCTGTTTAGATCCTCTGCCCATTTTTTAATCAGTTTGTTTTCTTTGGCTATTGAATTGGATGACTTCTTTATATATTTTAGATATTAGCCACTTATCAGATATATGCAAATATTTTCTCCCATTCTATAGGTTGCCTTTTCATCTCATTGATGGCTATCATTGTTGTATAGAAATTTTTTAGTTTGATGTAGTCCCACTTATTTGTTTTTGCTTTTATTGCCATTGTTTTTGTTGTCAAATCCAAAAGATCATTGCTAAGACCAATGTCAAGGAGATTGCCCCTGTGTTTTACTGTATGGTTTCAGGTCTCACATTCAAGTTTTTAGTCCATTTTGAGTTGATTTTTGTATATGGTGTAAGACAGTGGTCCAGTTTCATTCCTTTGCATGTGGCTGTCCAGTTTTCCCAGCACCATTTATTGAAGGGATTGTCTTTCCCTCATTGTATATTCTCAACACCTTTGTTACAAATTAATTTACCGTTAAACATGTGTGCGTTTATTTCTGGACTGTCTATTCTGTGCCATTGATCTATCTGTGTGTCTGTTTTTATGCCAATACAATAGTGTTTTGATATTTTAACTATATTCTTCCAATCCATGAGTGCGGAATACCTTTTTAATGTCTTTGATTTTTCATTAATGTCTTCAGTGTACAAGTCTTTTACCTCCTTGGTTGAATTTAGCCTTTAGGTATTTTATTCTTATTGATACCATGGTAAATGGGTTGTTTTTTAAATTTCTCTTTCTGATAGTTTATCATTAGTGTATAGAAATGCAACTGATTTTTTGTATATTGATTTTGTGTACTGTGAGTTTTTTGCATTTGTTGATTAGTTTTTTCGGTGGAGTCTTTAGTGTTTTCTATATATAATATCATATTTGCAAATAGAGACAGTTTTACTTCTTCCTTTCTGGTTTGGATGCATTTTATTTCTTTTTCTTGCCTAATTGTTATGGCTACGACTTCTAATACTATTTTTTAAATAAAAATGGTAAGCGTGGGTATCTTTGTTTTGTCCTGATTTTTGAGGAAAAGCTTTTTACCATTGAGTGTGATGTTAGTTATGGGTTTGTCAGATATGGACTATGTTACGTTTATGTACATTCCTTCTATACCCACTGTGTTGAGAGTTTTTATCATGAATGGATGTTGAATTTAGTCAAATGCTTTTTTGCATCTGTTGAGATAATCATATGATTTTTATCCTTCATTTTGTCAATGTGGTGTATAATGTTGATTGATTTGTGAATATTGAAACATCCTTGCATTTTTAGAATAAATGTCCCTTGATCATTGTGCATGATCCTTTTAATGTATTGTTGAATTCAGTTTACTAATATTTTGTTGAGGATTTTTGCATCCATGTTCATTAAGGATATTGGCCTGTAATTTTCTTTTTTTGTAGTGTCCTTGTCTGGGTTTGCTATCAGGGTAATGCTGGTGTCATAAAATTAGTTTGGAAATGTTTTCCCTTCTTCTGTTGTGGAAAAGAAATGGAAAAGAATTTATATTAATTCTTTAAATGTTTGGTAGAATTCACCAGTGAAGCTATCTCATCTTGGACATTTCTCATTTTGGTGATTTTTTTTTTTTAAGATTTTTTTATTGGGGAATTGGGGAAGGGGAACAGCCAAGTTGTTGTCCTTCAATCTTAGCTGTGAAGGGTACAACTAGCTCAGCTCCAAGTCCAGTCACCATGTTGGCAGCTCTCAGCTGCTCAGCTCAAGGTGCCATGTTCAATCTTAATTGCGGGTGGGTATAGCCCACCATCCCAAGTGGGAGTCAAACTGGCAACCTTGTTGTTAGGAGCACATGCTCTCACCAGCTGAGCTGTCCTGCCTCTTGCTGGCAGTTCAGCGGCAGCTTGGCATGGGCTCAGCTCACTGGCCCATGTGGGAATCAAACCGGCGACCCTTTTGCTTAGAGCTCGGTCTCTTAACCAACTGAGCCACCCGGCTGGCCTCCTCTTTTTGGTTATTTTTGATGACTGATTCAATCTCTTTACTAGTAACTGTTGAGTTAAGATTTTCTGTTTTTTTCTTGATTCAGTCTTGGTAGATTGTATATTTCTAGGAATTTATTCATTTCCTCTTGGATCTTCAATTTGTTGGTGCATAATTGTTAATAGGAGCGTCTCTTATGATCCTTTGTATTTCTGTGGTATCAGACATAACTCTTTCATTTCTGTTTTTATTCATTTGAGTCTTTTCTTTATGAGTGTAGCTAAGAGTTTGTTACTTTATGTTTTCAAAATACTCACTTTAGTTTCAGTGATCTTTTCTATTATCTTTTTAGTCTCTATTTTATTTCTTTCCACTCTGATCTTTGTTAATTCCTTCTACTAACTTTAGGCTTTGTTCTCTTTCTAGTCCTTGCAGTGTAAATTTAGGTTGTTTATCTTTCTTGGTTTTTTTTGCAGGCATTTATCACTATGAACTCCGGTCTTAAACTTTTGCTGCATTCAATTGCGTTGTCTTTTCATTTCATGTGTCTTAAGACATTTTTAATTGCTCTTTTGAGTTTATCTCTGACACGTTGGCTGTTTAGTAGCGTGTTGTTTAATCTCCATGTATTGGTGACTTTTTCAGTTCTCTTGTACTTGAATCTATTTTTATCACATTGTGGTCAGAAAAGATGCTTGAAAGAATATCAGCTTTCTTAAATTTGGTAAGACTTGTTTTGTGGCCTGCCATGATCTGTCCTGGAGATTGTTTCATGTGCACTTGAGAAGACTGTGTATTCTGCTAATTTTGGATGCAATGTTCTGTAAATATCTGTTAAATTTATCTGATGTAATTTGTTACGTTCAATGTTTCCTTATTAATTTTCTGTCTAGATATCTATCCATTGATGAAAGTGGGGTTTTGAAGTTTTTTACTGTTACTGTATTTCTGTCTCTCTCCCCCTTTTGATCCGTTAACAGTTGCTTTATATATTGAGGTGCTTCTGTATTGGGTATGTAAATATTTATAAATGTTACATCCTCTTGTTGGATTGACCCTTTTATCATTATAAAATGACCTTCTTTGTCTCTTATTACAGCCTTTGTCTTAAGTCCATTTTTTGTGATATAAGTATGGCTACATCAGCCTTCTTTTGGTTTCCACTTACATAAAATATCTTTTTTTCATCCCTTTACTTTCAGTCTGGGTATGTCTTTAAATCTGAAGTGAGTCTGTCAGAAGGCAGCACATAGTTGGGTCTTCTTTTTTTTTTAATCCATTCAGTCACTATGTCTTTTGATTGGACAACTTAGTCCATTTACATTTAACGTAATTATTGATCAGTATGGACTTATTGCCATGGTGTTAATTGTTTACAGGCTGGTTTTTTTTGTAATTCTTTAGCTCTTTTCTTCTCTTGCTCTCTTCCTTTATGGTTCAATGCCTTTGTGTAGAGGTATGCTTAGATTCCTTTATCTTTCGTGTATTTACTATAGTTTTTTGCTTTGTGGTTACCATGAGGCTATATAAAACATCTTATATTTATCACAGCCTATTTTTAGATGATAACTAAGTTTGCAAGCATTCTAACACTTCACATTTTTTTTCTCTCCATCTCCCACATCTTGTTTTTGATGTCATAATTTACTTCTTTATTTCTTGTGTATTTATTAACACATTTAGTTGTAGTTATTTTTACTACTTTTGTCTTTTAACCTTCATAGATTTGTAAGTATTAACTCACCACCATTACAACATTATTATTCGGAATTTATGTATTTACCTTTACCAGTGAGATTTTATGCTTTCTTGTGTTTTCCTGTTAGTAATTAATGCTCTTTTATTTCAGCTTACAGAGGTCAATTTAACATTTCTTGCAAGGCTGTCTAGTGATGCTGAGGTAAAACATTTTTGAGAAGTATTTGGAGGTAGAACTGATCCTTAATTTGTGGAGTTTTGGAAGCCTATGGAGGTTGATCTGGGACTGCTATGGGTTTTTCTTTTTTGTTTTTGTTGGATGGGGATAGTTGTTATTGCTTTAACTGGAGCAAATATCAATCTAATTGTCATATATTTGGGTTCTATGTGGGGTATCATTTGGGGATAAGTATCTTTGTTTAATAAAAATGTGAAAGCCACCACTTCAAAAAATACTAGAATTACATTTATAAAGTTTTTTTTTAGCTTTTTTTCCTTTAAATTCCTAATAACTTCATTGTCTAAACCAGTCATGTAATATTTATCTTGAATTCAGTGAGGTTTTTTATATCCACCTCTGTCTAGATTGTAAATTCTTAGAGAGTTTTATTCTTGACCTTGGCCATGTACTTCATATTTATCCTTATGTATGAATTACTGCTAGGTGCCAGGCCTTGTGCTGCATGGTGTGAATACAGAGACAGTATTCTCAGGGAGCTCAGAATCTGGTGAGAGAACATATGTAGACATAATTATGATTGTGCTATACAAACGCTATAGTTTTAGGTATGAGAAAAGTGCTGGGAAGACAGAGTCCTTATATGTAGTAAGTAAGTACTACACAGGTATTGTTGAATGAATGAATAATAAAATATCCTAGGACAGTATAAGAAACCTAATTGAAGTCATTGGCATTCTGCTTCACTTATATAACATAGTTATATAACTATATTAATTATGTAGCTATATAACGTGTTTAATATTGTGGAGTAAAATGAAATGTGTTAGCCTCGTTTTTTTTTTTTTTTTCAAGAAAAATAGATAAATTACAGCCTATTACTGTGGCTGGAAACATTAAATCACTTTCTATATAATGAATATATAATATGTGTACTTAATTTGCTATCATTATAAAATATTAACTCATTAAAAAAATCACATATCTTAGGGGCAAAATGTTTTCTTTTTCAGCTATTGCATAATATATGAGTTGAGGCTAGGCTATGTTTCTTTTATTAGCTGTTTGATGTTAGGTAAGTAATTTAACTTAGGTGAACTTTATTTCTGAAAAATCTGAAACATGGGAATCATAACAGCAAATAGGAAGCTCCTTGAAGTTAACGTCAGTGTCATACAAGCACGTATTATATATTTGCTAGAGTGAGCAACAATGCTGCTTGCCTGTGACTTTCTTTGCTTTAGCACTGAAAGCTCTGTGTCCCAAGAAACCCTTCAATCTTAGGTGAAGCAGGATGGTTCATCGCCCTGTTGGTATTGCTAGTGGCTTGCTGGTAGTTAGCACTTAGTCAGTAAGTGAATTGAATTGAATGTATCCTGTCTTTTTCATGGAGCTCATGTAATTATCAAATGACATTTTGTGAGTGTTTTTTTTTTTTTTAAAGATTTTATTGGGGAATTGCAGGAGGGGAACAACGCTGGGGAATCGGAGAAGGGGAACAGACAAGCTGGTGTCCTTTTTGTTCTTCAGTCTAGTTGTGGAGGACGTCACTTCACTGGCCCATGTTGGTATTATCATTGCGCTCTTTCCGAGTGAGGCAGTCACTCGCTGGCCATTGGAAGGCTGCTCACGGTAGCTCACGGCCGCTCACGAAAGCTCACGCTCGCTGCCAGCCAGCCCCACTGCAGCCTACACCGTCGCCGGCGACTCATGGCAGCCCAGTTCCAGTTTGAGCTGTTGTTCACCATCTTAGCTGTAGAGGGCGCAGCTTTACTGGCCCTCATGTGGGATCTGAACCGGGGCCCTGCTGTGCAGAGCTGGCGCCCCAAGCCAACTCTGAACCAACATGCCACTCAGCCAGCCCTGAAACTGATTTTGAAACAGTAAAAGCTGTCCTAATGAAATTGGTATTATTCTTCCCATCATTATTCTCTTGGAATTCATCTCTGAACTTCTGTAGGAAGTAATTTGGTATACAAAAATTTGGTTACTCAGTATTTATTGTCTGTACCTGTTGCCTAAAGTGAGGTACCATATGATCATATAATATTTTTTAAAGATATTTCTTCGACTTATCAGAAGGTGATGAGATTTGAGCTAAAAATTGAATTGTGATCCTTTAGTCTCAGAGTTTTACATTTAATTTGATTTTTGATTGTATCTGAAGAGCTGATTTCACTTTTAAGTAGGTGGCTGCTATTGTATTTGATTATTTTATACATTTTATCTTAGGCTAAAAGCCACTTTATAGGGTACCTTTTATTATAATTAAGGTTTAAGTAGATGCAATAAACCTAACATTTGGAAAATCTAGACTAATAAGTACAAAGATGCTTAAGTAGCCCTACATGTGTCTATCTAGTAACTGCTCTGTAAATTTCTCAGGTATAGTAGGGTCCCGAGGAAAACAAGTGAAATTTTCCAGATAACATACAACTGAGTTACCTCTGAACCTCTTTATAAAGCAAGTTCCTCTCTATCCCTTCTCTCTTTGTTTGTGGCTCCATAGTTAGATTTATTGTTAGTCACATTTGTTTATTGATGCTAACTATGTATTAACAGATTCAGTGTTGTCTCAGTTACTGAAGTGCCTCTTCTAGACATTCCCTTAACCATCAGAGTGACCTCCAGCCTTTCCTATTTGCAGAGGTTTGGGAATGGGGATGGAACTCTCTGCTTGTAGAGTTGCTAGTTGAAGCAATTCATTTTTCCATTTATGGGTTATTAATCACTTGTTTCTTTTCTTGAACTATTTTTAAAAATTTTTTCATTCTCAAAACCATCAGGAAGAGGCAACACTCTTGCTAACCCCATTTCTGATGTAACTAAAGAAGGCAATGTGGCATGGTATTGTGTTGCAGGGTAATGCTGTCACTTAATGGGTGCTTTTAAGAGTTCCCTGGAGATTGCTAGAAAGCTAGGGAATATGATTCGAAAGGGCGCTGTATTAGGAATAAGTAGCTAGAAGAGTTACTTGGTAGTCATGTCCCCTTGATCTTAGATCTTGTTGGACCTTACAATCTAGGAAAGATTGACTTTGATCAGAGTTGGAGTAGGTATGACTTTTAAGAAAAGCTGAATACCTCAAGCATCATGTTCATGATGTGGAACCTTTATCAGGAAGTTTTGTGAGCCAAGATTGTCTTCTTAGATTTAGGGGTATGTTTTTGAGAGGCTTTGTAAGTCTTAATTATCATTAGTATATAAAATCTCTTTCTTGTGTATTGCTCGTCTGCTATGTGATCTCAGGTAGATTAAATTTATGTGATGAGAAATCCCAGGGTTATTATGAGGTTGCAAAATGTATTATGTTTGCAAAATGTATTTTTTTGGTAAAATATAGCTTTTTATTTTTTCTTCTTTAGCCATACCCCTGATGAAACATAACAAAATCCAAAACCTAAAACAACTTGAATGCTTAACTGCATCATATTTAGCAAATGGAATTTTTAAAAAGTTAGATTTCTCTACTTTGTTATTGTTGAAACTTTACAAGGAATCCAGCACAGTTGTAAGAAATGAAAAAAGACTGAGTAAAATAAAAATTTAATTATTAATATCAAGCTATAACAATAATAGTAATGTATACCAACTAATTATTTATATATACCAATTATAATATATACCAATAATGTTATTATTGTATTACTATACAATACTAAGACTTACTAAGTATTAGTACTTAGTAAGGATTAGTACTTACTAAGGGTCAGGTGCTTAAAAGCATTCAAAATGCTTAACCTGTGTTCTTGTCATTTAATTCTTAGAGCAAGCCCATGCGATAGGTATGGTATCATGATTTACTGATGAGGAAATTGGGTTTTACACCTGTATCAAGGACTCAGGAAAAGAGTAGAACTTGGACTTTAGAAGACAAACTTAGTATGTGTAGCTCCAAAGCCTGTTCTAAGAGTGTGACTCAAGTCTGGGACTATGACAGTTAAGTTTTTATTTTTGGTGGTTCTAGAGTACAACAGCTCCTTGAATAACGTGACATTTCATTCAATGTCATTTTGTTATAATGTTACTTATGGTAAATTCTCACGTCTGACCATCTTGGTCAGAAGGAGAACTGGATTGAATTATAAGAGACCTTTCTCTTAAGAGGCCCTGAGGTCCTGGCAGTGTCCTAACTGCTCTGTAGGTTTAGTCTTTTTCCACTGCATGAGAAGCAGTTAAAAGAAGTGAGATACATAGCCTATTTGGGTTATCAGTGCCTTGGTCTTACTGGCTTATTAACTGTCTCTATTTACACAGTAAGTTAACAGCTTACTTTCAGAAAGGCTCAAAAATGCTTTTAGAAGTACTAGTGTATAGAATATTTATGATTAGTCTGTTCATTTAATGAGGTTTGAAATATATACAGATACATTCAGAGCCTTGATAAAGTACTGTATGAATTCTGACCTTTGCTTTCCATATAGCAGTTAACTTACATTTGCTGAAGAAATTCAGAGCTGTGCCTTAAAATAATAATACATTTTTAAAAGACTTATTCTGTTTAGTATTAATTTTAAACATTTCTAAAATGCTTGCCTAAGACAGCAAACTACATTCCTTGTAGAACTATCTGTTTTTCTCTTGGAATAGATAGAGTAAGTGTACCTGAAACTGCCCCCTCCCCCTTCATTTTGAACTGACAGAATTTAGGGAATGAGAAACAAACCAGCATCAGTATGTCTCAAAGCTATTTTGGAGTATATTTTGTTTTAATCTCTTTAAAAATAGGGGTGTCTTTTCCCTATAAAAAAATAGCCTCAAAAACCCTTTCTTTCAATCATGACATCTCTTCTTTTTGTTCTGATTTACCAAGAAAGTTGTTTATGGACGAGCCTCTGCCCAGATACCCTCTCTGGTCTAATGGGGCACAGCAGTGGTTTGGTGGGCCTGCTCTGAGATTACCATGTGCGGAACTGGAGTTCAGAGACCATAAGTTGTAAGTCAGAGTTGTATAAAGAAGGACTGTGTGTGGGTACCAAGGTCAAAACCAGGTCACCAGTTCTAGGAGCCAAACAAGATTGTGGATGAGATGGGCTATAAAGCTATAAAACTAAGGAGCAGCCATTGGGGCGAATTGGCGGTGGTCTAGAGAAATCCAGAACAGAATATGATAGCTGTTTGATTGGTAAGCTTGGTTTATCTAAAGGGGCTTTTGAAGCAGTGGAGTCAGTATCAAAGGCAGGAGATCATGAAACCCAATAAGAGTGATTGTAGGAATAATTAGTATAGACCTTTAGGCTTTACAGAATACACTTTCACACACATTTTTGGTGTGTTCCTCACAATATTGAAGGACTGATGGTTTATCCCCATTTTATAGAGGAGGCAAGTTATATTGACAAATTCAAGCCTTGAAATCCCAGTTTGGTTGCATCTATGTGTTTTTGAAGGGAGAGGATTAGCAGAATTCAGGTGAAAATAACACATTTTTGCAGTTAGAAGGGAATAGAAATACAGTCACTGGGTTTGGGAGTGTTTTAAATGAAAAAGCTGCAATATAGTTAAATGATTATTTCATTACCCCATATCATGTAATTAAACGCACAAATACAATACAAATATATACAACATTTTTTGATGAGAGCTTTAAAAAATTTTGAACCCTCTTCTGCTTTTATTTTAAGTGTGAGTGAGATCCTTCTTTGATTCATGAGTTGGTCATTTTTCAGTTATATTTTTGTTTGTGGCCAAGCATTTCAAAGTAAACATGAACATAGCTTCAATAATCTTTACCTAATGCCTCGTGTGTGTGTGTGCGCGTATAAGTGCACATGAGTGCATATGTGTGTGTTCATTTCAGTTCTATGAAGCTTTTATCTTGTTTATTGCAAACTGTGGTGATTAATGCAGTGATAAAACAACTGGTGTTTAAATGCATCTACTCATGCTACGTTTGATGGGAAGCCTCCATTTTGTGTATTTGTGAGTATGAATGAGAAAGCAAAGTCTGCCTTGGGGATTTTATAATGAATATGAGAGAGATCCTGCCACAGGTAGTTATTAAAATGTCCCCTGAAGTCTTTTATGATGAATGATTGTGTCTGTGTCTGAGTCTCTGACCTTCCTTGCAGCCTCTATTTTTTTTTAAAAAAGAAATTATCACTACCCCAAGCCATTCACTTACTAAAGTTTCAAAAATAAATTCCTACTGCTAAGTTTTAATTTGTATACTTACCTTCTGAATAACTCAAATAATTTTTTAAGTATTATTTGAACCTTCCCTTTTCTTCTGAAATGGAGAAAATATGGGTTGATAATTTAACTACTATTCATCACCTTTTTTGAAGAAGGGATGAAATAAATGTGAAGAAAATAGGAAGAAAAAGACATGGGAATTTTGCTTATCAAAAAGCAAAAGTCTGTTCTTTCTGTTTTCCTGTAGAAAATTGTATCATTAAAAGCTTAAGATTTATAGCAAGTAAGAGAAAGTTGATTAGTAAGATCCATGAGAAAGGGGAGGGTTCTTCTCAGACACGGAAATAGACATTCTGGAATTACTTGAACAGTCATTTATTTAAAGTTGAGTAAAAAACAAAAATGGGATTACCTATTTGCATGTAACATTTTGTGAAAACGTGTTGAAATTGAAAAAGAAAATAGGCTGACCTACAGCCAAGAAGAAAAATGAAGGGAAACTAAAATTTATTGAGTATATATGCTAGGGATTATGGAATTGTACTTTCATAGGTTATTTTATTTGATTGTCACAGCAACCTTTCTAATTTTCTAAGTCTGGTTTTACCCTCACTTAACTAACAGAAGAGGAAATAGACTGCAGAGGTCAAGTACCTTGCTCATGCTTCCATGGCTAGAGCCGGGGATTCATAACACTTTGGATTTCAAACCCGTGTTCTTGTTCCTGTCTCCTGTTGTCCGCCAGGTTTTATTCTTCATTCCTTTTGGCAGGATGACTGACTATAGAGCCTTAACCCTCTGGTGCTAATAATGTCATTGTGTCAGTCAGCTATTGCCACTACAGTGCTACATAGTAACCATCTCAAAACAATGGCACACACAGAAAGATTGATTTCTCACTCACACATTTGTGAGTCACCAGGACCTCTTCCCATTTAAAGCTGAGCTCCTTGGGCTGGGCTCCAAGCTGGGGGCTGAGACCAGCTCTTCTCCTGGTTGGTCTCATCCTCCCTGGATTAGCAACTACTCAAAACAGGGTTTTCTTAGACAAAAGGAAAACGAGTTCAACTTCTAAGCACATTTAAAGCCTCTGCTCAGTGCCACTTCTGTCAACATGTCATTGGCCAAATCAAGTCATGTGGTTAATCTCAAAGTCAAAGATGTGGAAGAATACGCTGCCTATGGTGAAGGAAGAGGAAATGACTGTATTTTGAATAATAATTGACACTGCCAAACTTTTGATGAACTTTATGAAGAAAATACAACAGAATATATAAACAGAGCTGTTCCTTTTTTTTCTCATGTTGCATTTTTAATTTAATTTTATTTTTAAAATTAGTTTCAGATGTATAACATAGTACAATAGTTATACTTTTTTACCCCTCAAAGTGACAACCCCCCTTCCCCAATCTGCCGCCCCCCCCCGATATCATACATATTACAATTCCATTGACTCCACTCCCACACTATATTCCACCTCCTGTGACTATATATATATTCAATTATAGTTGACATATAATATTATATAACATCAGCTTCAGGTGTACAGTGCAGTGATCAAGCCTCTACCCCATCCATGAAGTGTTCTCCCTAGCAAGACATGTGACCATCTGACACCCTACAAAATATTTACAACATTATTAATTATATTCCCCAAAATGTCTTTCATATCCCTGTGGCAGTACAGTATCCCTGTGGCAATATTGTAGTTACCTATTTATGCTGTCTAATCCCTCCTCTTCTCCCTCCCACCCCCCTCCCAACTAGCAACCATCAGTTTTTTCCTCTATATCTCTGAGACTATTTCTGTTTACTTTGCTCATTCAGTTTTTTAGAGTCCACGTATAAGTGAAATCATATGGCATTTGTCTTTCTCTGACTGACTTATTTCACGTAACATTGTCTCTAGGTCTGTCCATATAGTTGCAAATGGTACGATTTCATTCTTCTTTATAGCTGAGTAATACTCCATTGTATAAATGTACCACAGTTTCTTAATCCAGTCATCTGCCGATGGGCATTTCAGTTGTTTCCAAGTCTTGGTTATTGTAAATAGCGCTGCAATAAACATAGGTGTGCATATATTTTTTTGAATTAGTGTTT
>NW_017731366.1:2951912-3036335 GCF_001890085.2 Hipposideros armiger | reverse complement strand
AACATTTTTTCATATGCCTGTTGGCCATCTGTATGTCCTCTTTAGAGAAATGCCTCTTCATATCCTCTGCCCATTTTTTAATTGGGTTGTTTTTTTGGTGTTGAGTTGAATGAGTGTTTTATAAATTTTGTATATTAACCCCTTATCAGCTATATCGTTGACAAATATCTTCTCCCATTCAGTAGGCTGCCTTTTGTTTTACTGATGATTTTTTGCTGTGAAAAAACTTTTAAGTTTGATGTAATCCCATATGTTAATTTGTTCTTTTATCTCCCTTGTCCGAGGGACTATATCAGTAAAAGTATTACTGAGGGTAATGTCTGCAAATTTACTCCCTATGTTTTCTTCTATGAGTTTTATGGTTTCAGGTCTTACATTTAAGTCTTTAATCCATTTTGAATTTGTTCTTGTATATGGTGTAAGTAGGTGGTCCATTTTTGTTTTTTTGCACATGTCAGTCCAGTTTTCCCAGCACCATTTATTAAATAGACTCTCTTTACTCCAGTGTAAATTCTTGCTTCCATTGTCATAGATTAAATGACCATATATGGATGGGTTTATTTCTGGGCTCTCTATTCTGTTTTATTTGTTTATGTATCTGATTTTATGCCGGTACCATACTGTTTTGATCACTATAGACTTGTAGTATGATTTGATGTCTGGTAGCGTGATACCTCCCACTTTGTTCTTATTTCTCAAGATTGCTGTGGCTATTCGGGGTCTTTTATGGCTCCATATAAATTTTAGGATTATATGTTCTATTTCTAAGAAAAATGTCCTTGGTTGTTTGATAGGAATTGCATTGAATCCATATATTGCCTTAGGTAGTATTGACATTTTAGCTATATTAATTCTTCCTATCCATGAACATGGTATGTATTTCCATTTATTTGTATCTTCTTTGATTTGTCTTCAGTGTCTTATAATTTTCTGAGTACAGGTCTTTTACTTCTAACAAAGCTGTTTCTTAATTTAATGTCTTGTGTGGCTTCTCCAAATAGTATAAGTTAATCATGTCTGTGAAAGATATTTAGATTTTTACATCTTAAAGCTAAGGTACCTGGAGACTTAACACCACTGTAGTGAGCTGTGGCTATCAGAAGTCTTCTCATAGAATATTATTTTTAATCTGGACTACTGGTATGTGCTTTCCTCTGCTTCACTAACTGAGGTGAGGAAAGGGCGTGTTAAGGCTGTGTAATGGGTCGCCCTTATTTTCGTCATTAGTATCTATGTAATGATAAAGAATTAACACGGCTTCCAATCCAATACTTAGGGGAAATTCGCATTTTACTGATCTCAATTTAGAGCCTAATGAAATGTACTAGGAATATTAACTGTTCCAATCTATTTAAATTTGGGTCACTAGAATCTAAGCTTTGGGATTGCTTACTTTTTTTTTTAGCTTTTCATTACTGCCTTTTAGGAACCATTGTATCCAGTCACTTACGTGGATTAGACTGTTGACACAGGAAGACATTTGTTTGTTTGCCTGGAAGAAATTTGTTTAGACCAAAGAGAAAATGGACTCTGAGGGGCTAATATTAATATTATTTTCATAATACTGGTAAGGTAATTGTAGGAAGCTTTGTTGTGTTACTAAAAATGTTCTTTTTTTTTTTCTTTATGTTTGATTGTATAGTGGGGTTAAGGGAATGAAAAGAGAGGGTAAATGATGGGAGTATTCTAAAATTTGCACACGTTGAGGATAAACAGAAATGATAGTCCTTAAGTCCTCTAGATAAAAGGGAAGAATAATTTCTAATCATTTGGATATTATGTTATCTTGTCACTACCTGCTCTCCTTTCCCTTTCCCCTTGAAATAATACTAATTTTCCAAATAAATGTGAATTAATATTAAGTTTTGTGGTGAGCACTTTATGATTCTCATTTTGAAATTGTTAGAGACATCTTGGAATGTTACAAAGCCAAGACTGAGAATCACTGTTCTGTACCACTAGGTAAGGTGTCATTGAGATGGTTAAAGCTTAGAGGGTAGGTACACCAAACCTCATGTTCTCCTAGATCCATTTGTATTCATATTATGTCTCTCTGAATTACATACTTTTTTGTTACAATAGTATTGTACAACTTGTGTCTATACTGTGTTTGGCTCAGAAACACAGGGATGTGCCAAGATGTCGTCTCTCAAGTATCCTTTGGGTATAGTAGGGGATCGACACTCTGGATGTTAAGGAGTACTTGATATAGATCTAGTATTATTATAGTAATTGAACATTATAGCTAAAATCAACCTGTTAATGTGTTGTAGCAATGTTTCTTTTAGGTTCGCAGGAGTGTTTTACTATAAAAAAATTAGGCTCTAAACTCCATTCTAGCATAGCCCATGCCTTGTCTTATTCAGCCCTGTATTCTCAGCACCTTGAAAGGTGCCTAGAACGTAGAAGGATGAATGAATGAATGAATGAATGAATGAATGAATGTTGTTATAAAATATATGAGATCTTCTCTCATTGTGAGTCTCCATCTACCCTTCTTGCAAATTTTATTAGTCTTTATAATCAGAAATGTTAGTGTGGGAACATAAGTTACAGTGGTTTTGTGTAAAGCATATTTTGAAAAGTTTATTCTAGAGAAATTTATGCTAAAAATTATAATTGTGATTCTGTACAAAGAAACTATATCTCTTTAGAGTTTTTAAAAAAAAATTATTAAATTTATTGGGATGACATTGGTTAATAATTCTTTGGAGTTTTTTTTTTTTAAGATTTTTTTATTGGGGAATTGGGGGGATGGGAACAGTGTTGGGGAATTGGGGGAAGGGGAACAGACAAGTTGCTGTCGTTTTGTTCTTCAATCTAGTTGTGGAGGACATTGCTTCACTGGCCCAAGTTGTCACCATCATTGCGCTCTTCCCGGGCGAGGCAGATCAGTCGCCGGCTTCTGGATGGCCGCTCACTGCGGCTGCTGGCCGCTCACGCTGGCTGCTGGCTACACACGGTAGCCCATGGCAACCCACTGCCACAGGGGCTGCAGCCTACGGTGTCCCAGCTCCAGGTCGAGCTGTTGTTCAGCATCTTAGCTGTAGAGGGCAGTGTCACTGGCCCTCATATGTGGGATCCGAACTGGGGCCCTCTGGCGTCCCAAGCCAGTTCTTAACCATTGCGCCACTCGACCGGCCCTAATTCTTTGGAGTTTTGCTTGTAGAATGAATATGTTTTTTTAAAAGATTCATAAGTGAAACTGTTGTGTAGGCTTATCTTACATGGAGAGAGCCAAGGGAGGAAAATTAATGAGCAAAAGCAAATTAAGGAGAAGCAGGAGACAGCTCTCACATGTGGAACTATAGCTTCACTATTAACTCAGGATTATTGCAAAGTAACTTTATTATAGGTTTTTACTTACTTGATTCCCCAAATAAATTGTTTTTGTTCTTTTAATCACTGAAAACAAAACTTGATTTAAAAAATTAATACTTTTGTGCTTCTAAACTACTTACACAATTGTTTTAAAAATTTGCACAATTATAAAAGTATTCATGTTTACAAGCAGAATGATTTTGCATCATATTTTATCTTTTAGCCGGTGTTTAAGTGCTGTATATTTTGTAGCATAAAATTAGATTTCTGTTTTTAAAAAGCACATAGACTAGCTATGTTTCCAAAATGATATGAAATATTGGTGATCCCCGGATATGTGTAAGTTTTTTCTTTGATGGCTGACAATTCATATTGAGTCATTGTTTTATAGTGGCAATTTAGCTAGGTAATCTAATATAAATTTAAATGCATTTGTTTTAATAGCATATTTTATCTTTCTTGTCTTATTTTCTAATTGAAGGGAAGGGGCAAAAGCTAAGTTTGTATGGAATTTAAATTCACTTGGATATAGTACTTAAGTATATTAGTCAATTTTTGTCAAAAAAGATGCACTAAAGTTTTCCTATTAAGGTTTTAAGATTATTGATTGGAAAAGAGTTTGAAAATATATTTTTGCCCCTATTTCCCCCTAGATAGCCTTCTTGAAGTTTCTCTAAATTAGATTTTAAATGCCAATTAGGAGGTTGAGTATACTAAAATAAAAGCAAATGCAACCAAAATGGCCTCACCTTATGGCTAGTTAGGCTTTTGAGAGAGTAAGTGGAACCTTTGCTCTGAGCATGGCTTTGAGAAAGATATTCATCTTAATGAACACATTAATTAGAACCATAACTATTTATAAGATAATTAGAAACGAAGCTTGGTAAACTGAGCTTTTCCTGCAATTAATGGAGGATTAATTACTGGAGGTAATGAAGTGGATTTTTAAATGCATTAAGGTGAAGTACAGAGATGAGCAAGGCTTTGTGATAGTTGCATAATTATTTCAGGCTGTTTGAGCATAGCTCATATGAGATCGTTAATAAGCATCATTGCATCGTTATGTATGCACTTAAAAAGACTTACCACCAAAATGACTGCCTAATTATTTCTAATTGGCAGGACTCTGTGTAGTCATTGAGCTGTTTGTAGCCATTTTAAGGTTCATTTAACTATCCTTGGGGCCATGTGATAGATGGAAAAAGCTTCAGCTCGCATGCTGGCCTTGGCTGGCGCCGTTAATCAATTTTGGTGGGCTTCAGTTTAAATGCATTTGCTCATGCAGAGGTCAGAACCTGAAGTAGTCCAAGCAAAGTTTTGCTTTTTGAAGCCACTTGACTGTATTCATTAGCAATTAGTAAAATAATTGTGTCTGTCACTATATTTGGATTTCCATATGACTTGGTATTCTTTTATCACTGTCCCTTCTTATTCCATATTTGCTCCACTGGAAACCAAATATTCTTCCAACAAACCCTTTTAGCAACTTCAGTGTAGTGGCATATGTTCGAATATACTACCTTTCTTCATTCATTTGTTAGCTTAAACAGTGTAGTACATTTCAACACAATCATCTAATTTGCTCCTGATTGATTGCTGGTGAAAGTTTCTACCGAAGGACAACATTTTAGGGCTTTTAAGGACATCTCTAAGGAATTAGTCATTAAGCATTAAGAGAGGAAGTAAGAAGTAGTCATATCGAATACTGACATTTACCAGAGTTTTGTAGTTAGAAGCATCTATATCTCAGATGTTGAAAGCAAAAATTATATGTATATATTCCCCTGTAAAGGGCACATGATGCAAGCAAGTTCTGTGATGAGGATAAGCTGTGCAATGTCTACACGTGTTTTTAAAGCTCATTCTTAAATAAGTACATTACTAATCCTGTGCCTTTATGGAATTAATTTAGAAATGTTTGAATGTCAATTTCAAATGATATATCTTTGTTTATAATATAATTGATAGAAAATTTTTAATCTTCTATCAGATTTAATGTGACATCCCATTAGCTAAGCATCTGTAATGGTTTTCAATGAGCTTGTTGTCTTGTTACACATAATCATAACCATCTGTGGGATGTTGTCAAGGTATATATGCCATTAGAGTGGTTTAAGAAAACAGTGGTGAAGCAAATTGTAGGCTAATAAAATAAAGGTCAATTATACCTCTTTGTTATGAAAAATGTGGTTCTAATCATTTCCTTAATGTTAATGCTTAAAGTTAAAATTATTTATGCAGAATATTTTAAGGTATTGCCAACTTTATTGAAACTAGATTTGTGTATTTAGTTCCCTTAGCAGTTTCATTATTCAAGAATTTGGGGGTTTAAATGTCAATCAGGCAGTGCATATTTCTTAGGAACTGACTTAATTACTGTGGATTGTAGTCTATTGTTTTAGTATTTAGAAACAAATGAATTGAACTTCTTAAGCTCTCAAATCAATCAGCCTGTCCCCGGCTAGAATTATGAGCTTCTTTTTAGTTTTTCATAATGCCCTTTGAGTATTTTTAACACATATTTTAAGAGAAAGAGGAAAACATAAAGCTAATGAATGGATTGCTTGTTTATAAGTATATCAAATTCTACAAACTTAAACTGTACCTTAATAGAGTTTGTTTTGTCTTGGTTATTAGGAAATGATAGTCTGTTTTTAAAGCATAGGATAAAAGAATACTAATTTAAAGGTTGGAATAGAATTGCCTTTTTATGTAACTAGAAATTCACATTCTGTATATTGATCAACTTGTCACAATTGTTTTAATCATTTGATGTTGTAAATTGAAATTTTAGATCTTGAATAAAGAGTCTGTTTTGTGTGGTAGTATATTTTCAAAACCTAATTTTAGGTGGTTATTTTAGGGAATTGTGGTTGTGAGACACTTATTGCTCAACTTAAAGACGCAAAATGTTAATGTTTCACTTCAGGTAAATCTTTTATACTTTTCATAAGTTTGTGAAGAATGTACTTATGAACGTTATCAACAGTGCTTCAGAAAAATAGGGCAGTATTTTAATGTTATATTGTTGGCTTCCTGTGAAATGCAGTTCTATAATTTTGTTCATATAGATGTATTATTTGCTAATTACATTGCCATGAGAGAGAAAATGTTACTGTGGAATTCCTATATAATTTTTTTAAGAACATAGACATAATCAAGGCAGCCATGCACACTGGGGCTTGCTTTCACCTGCTGTGTTTTGGAACTGTAGTACAACTGGAAAACCTGGTTAACCTACTGTAAGATAAGAAACTACTGGAGCAGAGAGAGGGGAGACATCACAGCTGACTGAGTTCCAGTAAACCTATCAACTACCTACTGTCAGACATGTGAGTGAGGCCGTCCTAGACCATTGCTAGCAAACTAGAGTTTACTGGCTTGCAGCCTGTTTTTGCCAATACAGTTTTATTGGAGCAGAGCTGAACTTATTTATGTGTGTCTGTGGCTACTTTCCTGCTATAATAACAGGTTAGTAGTTGCTACAGAGACTTCATGGCCTGTAAGCCTAAAATTTTTACTATCTGTCCTATGGAGCAAAAGATGGCCGACTAATGTCCTAGACCAGTAGGTCTCAACCTTCCTAATGCTGCGACCCCTTAATACAGTTCCTCATGTTGTGGTGACCCCCAACCATAAAATTATTTTCGTTGCTACTCTATTAACTGTAATTTTGCTACTGTTATGAATCGTAATGTAAATATCTGATATGCAGGATATATTTTCATTGTTACAAATTGAACATAAAGCATAGTGATTAATCACAAAAACAATATGTAATTATATATTGTGAAATATTTATTTCTAATTACAAATAAATGAAATTTTGTCTTGAAGCATGGAGACGGATAGAGGAGCGGTGTCTTGGTTCCTAAGACCATTGAAAATATGTGTTTTCTGATGGTCTTAGGCGACCCCTGTGAAAGGGTCTTTCGACCCGCAAAGGGGTCGTGACCCACAGGTTGAGAATGGCTATTCTAGACTATCTCACACCCAAGCCATCAGGTGACCTACCTGATCCCACTCACCACGGAGAATTGCTGCCATCTGAGATCATATAAAATTCCTAGCGGATCTAGACAATAAATAATAAATGTGTTATGCTTCTAAGTTTTGAGTAATTTATTATGCAACAAAAATTAACTGATGTAACACTGAAGTGTACCTCTAAGAGAACATGAGTGGTTTTTCCATGCGATTGGTTCAGTCACTCTAATTTTGGCATTCATATTAAAATATCTGAGTGATTTTCATTATTCTTTTTATTTACAGATTTTTTTTAAAGCATTGGCAAAGATTTTTCATTTTATTTTATTAAAATCATGGACAGAAAAAGGTTTATTTTATTAATGGATTATTATGCATTTAAATTACAGTGTTTGGAATTTTGATTATTGTTTTTTGGTACAAGTGCCTCAGGATTTGTTATCTAGATAATTACCAAATTTAGTTTCTTGTCTGTTTAACTTGTAACTAGTTTATTGGTTATATGTCGGAGGATATACTAAGTAGTTAATATTGCTCAAAAAATATTTTGGGGTGCTTTACTGGATTTTTTGTATAGCTAATGTGAGCATTTAAATACATTTTCATTAAACATCTAGAGTAAAAGTATTGCTACCATATTTTTGTGTTTTGATTCAGTGATTTTTTTCTTATGTTTGAGAAGATTCAAAATTACATCCTGAAAGAAAAATTGGCTCTATTCCCGGCTCCCACCTAATGAATTGGGTGGGTTATTCCTTCTGTTCAGACTCTAGTCTTTTTTATGAGGATCCTCGGTTTTCATAAAAGAATGCTACTTCTGTTTCCATCTGGGGTGACTGTTAAAATCCAGGTCTTTTTACCTGTAGTAGCCGCATAAAGTAGTTGCCTACCTTGTCGGGGTATATAATCTCAAACGCACTGCTACGCGGAACCTTTCCAAAGCTTTGCCAAGAATAATAATATTATAGGGCAACGCTTGGAGGATATATGGTGTATCTGTTTCTTTCTTAGTTTAAAATCTACCCCTTATTTAAGCCCACGTCTTATATCTGGACTCATCATATTGACCTTCTCTGGAATTGATTTTACTGATTGCCTTTTGGCATGTGGCCTTATTTAGGGAAGTTATTGCAAATTGCCCTGTGAAATTCATTAGAGGGTTTATTTTAAGAATGATCTCAGGGTCAGGGATAGTTGTATCTGATTTGATAACCTGGTTTGATTTTATTTTGTGAACATTATGTTTTTATATCTTTTAAGTTCGCTGTTAGAGAGATTAAAACCAGATTTTTGGGTCTAATTTTAGAAAATATAAGGGCCGTATGCTCTATTTTGCATATTATCCTCTTTTCTGCTTCTGTTTTATTTTTATTTTATTTTCCTTTGTTCTTCCTTGTTATTCTTTTTATAATTTTTATCTTTATTATATATTTATATTTTGGAATAATGTGTGAGGGTATAAATAAGAAATTATACATGAGAATTCTTTTGGATTTACGGTGCTTGAAGGATATGTAGTGTATCAAGTTTGACAGGATAAAATCCACTTAGTCTATTTCTCCCATTGATTAGAACTAAACCTTCTGGATAAATCCTAAGAGAAGCTACTTTACAGCTTGGAAATAATAGTGGGTAGATTGGGGAGAATAGTTAAAACTTGAAGAATGATCTGTATGCACTGAGTTGCCCATTTTTATTTCCTCTTTATTGTCCTAGATTTGATCCCACGAAGTCCCCTTCGTGGAATTGCACAGAAGGCAGGGGCAGCAAAAACTCTTAGAGAAGCCTAATATTTCTCACTAGAAGAAGAAAAAAGGAGAGACCCTGTAAGCCAAAGACTGTAGGGGAAATCCTTGTTTTTTGTTTGTATGTTTGTTTCTGTTTATTTCCCCCTTTTTCTCCCTTAGTTCTGTCCTGAGGATACCCCAAGAGGTGGACTGTGGAATCCTTGTTATTTTTTTCTTCCTCTTTTCTCTCAGTGCTTTGTGTACCTCAGGAAATATCCCGTTCATGTAGAAATGCATGATGGTAGCAGAGATAGCTAAAACTCCAAGAAAAGCGCACCTTTCTTTCCAGAGGGCTGGAAAAAGCCCATCTTTCTTGCCAGAGGACTGGGAATTGGAGAGTAGGGGTGCAATCCCAGTAAGGAGAGAACTGGAGAAAAATCCTACTCTGTGTGTATCTGGCACAAGGCCTGGCCTCACCTCTGAGCTGCACGTAGTCAGACTCAAAGCAATACAACAAAAACTGAAAATTGAACTGACATTGGAATTACAGTATAACCCACACAAAGTGAGGCAGAACTTTTGACTTAAACCTAACCAGGTTAGTTGCCTACTAAACAAACAACAAAATTAACATTCTACATAGGATTTTAACAGGACCTAGAGTCTTGCAGCATAATATTCAGAATATTCAGAAAGCCGAAAGTACTCAACATACAAAGAAACAGAAAAATGTGACCAAAATTTAAGGGAGAAAACAGCCAATAGATGCCAGCTCCAAAATGAACCATATGTTGGAATTAAAGTCAGATGAAGACTTTAAAACAGGTATTATAACTATGCATATGAGGTAAAAGTAAACCCTTTTAAAATGAGTAGAGAGCTAGAACTTCTAAGCAGAGAAGTAGAAACTAGAAAACAGCACCAAATGGAAATTTAGAACTGAAAAATACAATAATTGAAATAAAGAAATTACTGAGTGGGCTCAATATTGGAATGGAAATGATAAAGAAAAGAGTTAATGAACTTGAAGATTGATAAACAATATAACCTGCAGAATAATGAGAAATAAATATTTTTTAAAATTAATGAAAACTTAAGGATATGTGGAAAAATAATAAAATCTCTGACATGCATATAATTATAGTCTCAAAATGAGAAAATAGAATCTGGTAGAAAACATAATCAAGAAGTAATGGCCAAAATTTCCCAATTTGATAAAAGACATACATTTTTTTTTTTTTAAAGATTTTTATTGGGGAATTGCGGGGAGGGGAACAGTGCTGGGGAATTGGGAGAAGGGGAACAGACAAGCTGCTGTCGTTTTGTTCTTCAATCTAGTTGTGGAGGACGTTGCTTCACTGGCCCAAGCTGGCACCATCATTGTGCTCTTCTCTGGCGAGGCAGATCAGTCGCCGGCTTCTGGACAGCCGCTCACTGCGGCTGCTGGCCGCTCACGCTGGCTGCTGACTACACACGGTAGCCCATGGCAACCCACTGCCACAGGGACTGCAGCCTACGCCGCCGCCGGCGACTCATGGCAGCCCAGCTCCAGGTTGAGCTGTTGTTCAGCATCTTAGCTGTGGAGGGCAGTGTCACTGGCCCTCCTATGTGGGATCCGAACCGGGGCCCTCTGGCATCCCAAGCGAGTTCTTAACCATCGCGCCACTCGGCCGGCCCAAGACATACATTTTTAGAATTAAGAACCTGTGAATCCTAGCAGGATAACTCGAAGAAAACCATGCCTAATCATGTCTTCATGAAATTGCCAAAGCATGGAATTGATAATGTTTTAACTATTTATGATGTTACTATTGAATAAAATATTTGTCTTTGATATGTTTGTTGTACTGTGACACTCCAATATTCATTAATATATATCTTATTGTGCTTAACTGGAAAAATAAGAAATGAGGAAAAGGGTTTCTTTTCTTGTGGAATTAATGAAGATGAATTTTTTTAAAGAACACCTTTGGCATGTTGTGTTGGGTGAAACATTAAAGGAAAAGAAATGTGTTGGCAGTACGTGTCTTCTTCAGACTTATTTAGAGTTAGCCTGATAGTTGATTAAGTAGACCACTCTAGATTAAAAAGGCTAGTTAGCAGATATTTATTCACATTTTAATTCAGGCAATGTGTTTTTGGGCCATTGAAAAGTTCCTAAACTTAAACACAGTTATTCGTAGGTCATCATCTTTTATATGTTTACTCTATTTTTTAATGTTAGAAATGTCTTTATTTGAAATTCCTTGTTAATTATTTTAATGCTTTGAGCGTATCACTTTAATATATGTGAATGGTGGGGCTGGACAATATGAATCATTTGCTTATAACTCAGTCCTTCAGAATCGATTGAATTTTCCTAGCTGTGCAGAACCTGATGCTTTAACAAAGTAGATACATACTTCACATTCAATGTTAATTTGAAATATTTAATTTTAATAAAAGCACAGTTATTTGGTACTGATATTCAAATCTTAACTGACTTTTTAAGGTCAATGTCAAGTCTTATATTCTCTATAAAGCCTTTCCTGACCACCATGCTTGCTTCCTACTCAGAATATATCTATCTCTATCTCTATCTCTATCTCTATCTCTATCTCATCTCTATCTCTATCTCCATCTATAGATGAATATACATTAAGAATTAACCAAGAAGGTTAACCATAAACTTACCATATGAACCAGCAGTTTCACTCTTAGGGATCTAATGAAGAGAAATGAAAACATACATCTACACAAAGACTTGGACACAAATGTTCTTGGCAGCATTATTTTTAATAGCTTAAAGGTGGGACAACCCAAATGCCCACCATTGGATAAATGGATAAAAAGTGTGGTATATCCATATAGTGGAATATTATTCAGCAATATGCCACGAATAATAAGGTACAAGTTACTGATATATGCTATGACTTGGATAGACCTCAAAAATTATGCTAAGTGGAAGAAACCAGATACAATAGTTTACATAATGTATGATTCTATTCACGTGAAATGTCCAGAAAAGACAATCTATAAAGACAGAAAATAGATTAGTGATTGCTTAAGGAAGGGTGAGGGGAGGGGACTGATAGTAAATGAGTATGAGGGATCTTTTGGGGTGATGATCCTAAATGTTCTAAAATTGGTTGCACAACTTGGTAAATTTACTGAAGTCAATGAATTGTACATAAAATGGGTGAATTTTATTTTATTATTATTTTTAAAGGTTTTATTGGGGAATTGGGGAAGGGAACAGCCAAGTTGTTGTACTTAATCTTAGTTGTGGAGGGCGCACCCAGCTCAGCTCCAAGTCCAGTTGCCATCCGGCCGCCTGTCGGCAGCTCGCGGCTGCTCAGCACAAGGTGCTGTGTTCAATCTTAGGTGCGGGTGGACGTAGCCCACCATCCCATGCGGGAGTCAAACCAGCAACCTTGTTGTTAGGAACATGTGTTCTCACCAGCTGAGTCATCCTGTCACCTGTTAGCAGCCCAGTGGCAGCTCAGCTCAGGCGCAGCTCACTGGCCCATGTGGGAATTGAACCGGCAATCCTGTTGATCAGAGCTCTCGCTCTTAACCAACTGAGCCACTCAGCCGGCCCTGGGTGAATTTTATAATATGTAAGATATGTCTCAATAAAGTTACTAAAAAAACCTCAAGAGCATGAGATAGTGTATTTTATCTCACAATTGACATTGTAGCCATGTCAACATTTAGCTTAATGCTTGACATTTTGATAGATACTTAATGAAGAGTTGATTTACTTTTTAATTATTTGAGCTTTTAACATTAAACTGAGCCTAGAACCTAGGAGAATATTCGAGAAAGTTGAGTCCCAAACCAATAAGTAAGATAGATGAAATTTATTAAAGTTTTTTATTCATATCAGATAATAGATAAAAATACATAAGTCATAAATGTTCATTCAGCTCAATGAATTATCACAAAAAGAACATGACTGTTGAAACACTAGTGAGGTCAAGAAATATAATATTAAGGATACCCTTTAATCCCTGCTCATACTCCCTGACAATTATTACTCTCTTTTAATTCCTCAGATATGCAGATAATTGCCAATGATAGTCACTATACTGACTTGAGTTTTGCCTGTTTTTCAACTTTGTATAAATGGACTCATTCAATGCATAATCTTTTATGTCTGGCATTTTTTGTTCAACTTTGTTTATGAGATTCCTTTATGTTTCATGTAGCTGTAGTTCATTATTATATACTTATTCCATAATATAAATATGCCACAATTTATTTATCTACTTTATGGATGATGGGCAGCTGGGTTGTTTCCATTCTTGGTATTACAAAGAATGGTACCAAAAACATTTTTCTACATGTCTTTTTTTGCCTGTGTGCATCTCCTAGGAGTGGAATTGCTGGGTCTTAGAATATGTGTATGTTCAGCTTCATACCAAAGTGTTTTCCAAAGTGTTTTGTACTCATTTAAGTTCCCACTAAGCATGTATGAGAGTACCCTGTGCTCCACATCCCATAACATTTGATGTTATGAGTTATTTTAACTTAACAATTTTGGTGGAGTTATAGTAGTATCTCTTTGTGTTTTAATTTTATTCCCCTCTGACTAATGAAGTTGAGTACATTTTCATGCATTTATATTCTCTGTTATGAAATGCCTGTTTAAATCCCTTGTCTATTCTTTATATTGAGGTTGGTCTCTTAATGATTTGTAGCAGTTTTAAGTTTTTTTTTAATGTGTTCTCTTTGTCTGTTAATATATACTATATTTTGCAATTTATAATATGCACTTTCCCTCCCAAATTTGTGAGGGAAAAATAAGGATGTGCATTATACATGGGTAGTACTAATTCCGTATCTATATAAATGTTTTTAATTCTTTTATTTATGCTTGTGAGTTAAAGTGTAACTCTAGAAATCAATAATGATATTCGTATGCAAAATGATACTCTGGAATACAATAATTGGTTTTGTTGAACTTGCGACGAACTTGGGACGATGAAGAGCTCTTGCCCTTTAATGATGTGTAAATATTGTAAATTTGTTACTGGTACATAAAATGTCTTGTACCTTCTATCTGTTCTTGTGTTTTATGATTATTTGTTACATAAAAGTTCTTGTACCATAATATGTTAAAAAATAAATGCTAAAATTCCTTTATAATACAAAGAACAAGTACCTAAATGTAAACAAATAAAAATTTGAATTAAAAAATTAAAAGAAAATATGTTTTTCCCTGAAAGTTTGGGCCAAAAACGTGGGTGCGCATTATATATGGGAGCGCATTATACATGGCAAAATATGGTGTTTCAAGTGTCTTCTTCCACTCTGTGGCTTGTCTTCTTACTTTTCTAATGGCGTCTTTTGATGTTCAGGGCTTCCTTATTTTAATATAGCCTTTCCTTTCTGGTTAGTCTTTTTCATGTCTCTCTGTTTGTTTGTTTATTCATTCATTCATTCATTCCATTTTTCAATTCAGTTGCCCTTTAAAAGAAATTATTGCCTACCCCAATGCCATGAAGAAAACCTCTTAGTAACTATGGTTTTACCTTTAAATTTTAATTCTGGAATTTATTTTTATGTGTATGCATCCATGTGTATGTATGATATGAAGTTTTTTGTTTTTGTTAAATCATCATCCAGTTGACCCAGTATTATTTATTGAAAAGACTTTCCTTTTTTCATTGCTCTTTAAGGCTGTTGTCCAAAATTGAGTGCCCATATATGAATGGATCTTATGAATTCTCTATTCTGTTCCATTGATCGTTTATCCTTACACCAACACTACAGTCTTAATTAAATTAAGTCTTGATGTAAGATAAATTCTTCTACCTAGTTTATTTTCCAGAAGAGTGTATCTAATTTTGACCATTTGTATATCCATATAATTTTTAGAATCGTCTTGTTTATTTCTAAAAATACATATATACTGAGATTTTGATTGGGATTTTATTGGCTCTATACATTAATATGGAGAGAATTGACATCAGATTTCCTATTTGTGTGTGTGTCAGGAGTTTGTTCATTTATTTAATTTTTCAAGTTTATTCACAGGAAGTTGTTTCTAACATCTTATTATGTTTTTGGTATCATAGATGACATTGTGATGATCCTTTTTCCATTTCTGATATAGTTATTTGAGACTTTTATTTTTCTTGATCAATGTCATGAAGGATTCATTAATTATTAGAATTTTTTCATACTATTAACTTTTAGTTTTACTGACTTTTCTCATGTTTATTTTTTAATAATTATTTTTTATTTGAATTATCTTCTTTCTGTTTTTTGGATTTTATTTACTGTTCATTTTTTAATGAATTCTTGAGATGGTTGCTTAAATCATTGGTTTTTTAGTCTTTTTCCCCCTACATATCCATTTAAGGCTATACATTTTCTGTAAACACAGCTGTTTTTTTAAGTGGAAGTTTTAAAAAAAAAATTTATTTGGGTAACATTAGTTAATAATATTATATAAATTTCAGGTGTACAACCTTATAATACATTTGTATTCTCTATCATGTACCCACCATCTGAAGCCTAATCTCCTTCCTTCACCATGTATTTAACCCCCTTTTACCTTCTTTGTCTTCTCCCACTCCTCCTTCCCCTCCGGTAACCACCATCTGTTGTCTGTATCTATGAGTTTGTTTGTTCATTTGTTGCTTTTTGTTTTATATCCTACATATGAATGAAATCATGATCTTGTCCATTTTGTCTGACTTACTTCACTTAGCATAATACTCTCAAGATCCATCCATGTTGTCACAAATGCCAGTATCTTAAACTCAACTTTAACTGCATCCCATAAGTTTCATGTATATTATTTTCATTATTCAATTAAGCATATTTTCTGATCTCCATTGTGATATCTTCTTTAAGCCATGGGTTGCTTAGAAGTGCATTTTGAAATTTCCAAACATAAGGCTTTTTTTCTTTGTGGTTTTATCTTTCTGCTGTTGTTTTCTGGCATAATTTTATTTTGGTCATTTGCTCACAGAACGTATTTTGAACACTTAGTCCTTTAACATTTAAGACGGCTTTATGCTCCATCATATAGCCAATATTTGTAAATGTATATGTATCTTAAAAAAAGGTATTTTCAGTTATTGGTAGAATTGTTATCTATATACAGATTAGGTTAAATTTATTGTTCAGATATTCTGTTGTACTGATCATTTTGTCTGCTTGTTCTCAGTTACTGAGAGTCATGTGTTAAAATCTCTCCTTGCTCTATATTAATGTATCTTGAGGCTATATTATTATTATGTATGCCTACAAGTACAGAGTTGTAAGTCTCTTGAGCTTTTTTTCATTATAAAACATCTGTCGTCTTCTGTAGTAAATGCCTTTGGTTTTAAAACCTAGTTTGTCCAATATGAATACTTTGGTTAGTGTTTGCCTGGTAGATCTTTTCTTATCCTGTTACTATCAAATTTTCTGTGCTCTTACGTTTTACATGTTCCTTGAAAGAAACATTGCATATGTTTTGCTTTTTTCTTCCATTGCTTGATTTTTAATTGGAGTATTAGCCCTCTCTTTGTGATAAATTTACATTTTCCCCAATGGTAATATCTTGCAAAACTGTAGTACAATTGCACAAGCAGAATGTTGACATTGATACAGTCAAGACAGAGAACCGTTAGATCACCACAAGAACCTTCATGTCACTGTACGTCATGTCACCGCATGTACTTCTTTCCCTTATGCTTGTACCCCCCTAACGCATGACAACCAATCTTTTCTTCTTTTCTATAATTTTTATCATTTAACAGTGTTCTATAAATGCAATTGTATAGTTTGTAACCTTTGGGATTGGCTTTTTTCACTCAGTGTAATTCCCTGGAGATTGATCCAAGTAGTGTGTATCAATAATTTGTTCTTTCTATTTTTGAGTAGTATTTCATGGTATGGATGTACCATAGTTTTCACCTGTTGAAGTCAATCTGGTTTATTTTCAGGTTTTGGCTATTATGAAGAATGCTGCTATCATAATTCATATGTAGGTTTTTGTGTGACTATAAGTTTTCATTTCTCTGGGATAAATGCCCCAGAGTATAATTGCTGGGGTTTATAGTAGTGTGTAATATTAGTTTTGTAAGAAACTGCCAAACTGTTTTCCAGAGTGGCTGTACCATTTTATATTCCAACTAGTAGTATATGAGTCATCCAGTTTCTCTGTATCCTCGCCAGCATTTGATATTGTTACTATTTTTTTTTTTAATTTTAGCCCTTCTGTTTGGTGTATAGTGATATTTCATTATGGTTCTAATTTTCATTTCCCTAATGGCTAATGATGTGGAACATATTTTCATTGTGCTTTTTTGTTATCTGTATATACTCTTTGGTGAAATTTCTGTTAATGTTTTTTGTTCATTTTCTGATGGAATTCTTTATTTGTCGTTTTTACTGATGAGTTTTGAGGGTTTTGTTTTGTTTTGCTTTTTACTGTTTTAGAGTTATTTACATATTCCAGATCCTAGTCCTTTGTCAGATATGTGGTTTGTTTTTCCAGTCTGTAGCTTGTCGCTTCACAGGGTCTTCCACAGAGCTAATGTTTTAAATTCTGATGAAGTTCAGTTTACCAAATGTTCCTTTTATGGATTGTGTTTTTGGTATCAAATCTAAGAACTCTTTGCCAAGTACTAGAATACACAGCCTTTTTCCCTATGTAGGTCAAGGTTCATTGTTTTGCCATATGTGTATTTTTAAAAGCTCCTGTGGTGACTGACCAGTGGCCACTGTTGAGAATCCTTGGACTAGATCATCAGCAAAACTATTTCAGGGCCTGAAAGTTTATGAAATGCTTTTTTCAAACTGTATAGAGGAGCACTAGATGTTAATTAGGGCTCTAAAGACAAGAGAACAAAATGAATTTGGTAAAGGTTGTGTAGTAAGGACCCTTCTTGGAACTTCATAGTAAGACTGGCTTAGAGTCAGAATTCTGGATTCGGGAGAGAAACTCCTGTCTTCTGGGGAAGTGAGGGAGGGTGTGATGGCAGAGCGACCCCAGAGTGGAGAAAATGCTGCAAATTATGGTTCTTTGTGTACTGGATTGTTTTCTCAATTTTTTGCATAAAATTGGGAATATATGTGTTCATTCTGTTGAAAACTAATGATAAAGAGTTTATCAAAATTTTCTTTTGAGTTTTCTTAGCTGTTATTCTCATATTGTGAAAGCTACAAAGCAACGTAAATTTGAACCAGAAAAACTTATAGTGTTATCATAATTCATCTGTTAGTTATACATAGGCCATTTTATTAGGAGGAAAGGAAAATATCATTAATTTCTAATATGAAGATAGATACATGGAAAATAACAAGTTAGATAAATATTTAAGTGAATTTATTAAGGAAAACATTAAATGATCGTGCAAGTTTAGACTAGAAGACAGAGCAAAAATTGGGAAAGTAGCATCTATGAATTCATTTATTTATTCATTTTTACAAATATTTGAGAGCCTTCTATGTGAAAAGGCACAGTTCTAGGCATTTGTAATATGTCAGTTAAAAGACATTGCCTTTGTAGAGCTTACATTCAGCAAAGAGGATAGTCAATAAGCAATAAACATAAAAATAAGTAAATTACATAGAATTTAGGTTTAATGCTGTTGAAGAAAGAAAACTAGAACAAGATACGGGGCATTAGGAGTTGTGGTGGTCAGGGAAGAGCTCAGGTTTCAGTATGTAACAGAGTGGAAATGAGCGAGTTTAATGAAAAGATGACATTTAGGAAGAGATTTGAAGGAGGTGAGGGTGTCTGAGATGCCTGCGGAACAGTGTTAACACAGTGGGAAGAGCCACGGCAAAGGCCCTGGCCAGTAAAGTGTCAGGGGTGTTACTGTCTTTTGAATCTCGTAAGTTAATCACAAATCATTTATAAAGTTAATAATGTCAAACATACGACTGGCACTTAATGATCATAAGCTAATTTTATAAATGCCTTTTCTAAGGGTGGTGGGGAGACTCCCCCCCTGGGGTTCATATTGGCTTGTCGTAGGCCTGAGATCACAAACTTTGTTTTAAATCCCTTCATAACACATTCTTCTTGGTATGCTGGACTCTGCCTTACCCAGGCCCAAACATGAGCACTTAAAGCAGTCTTAGGTTTCCTCAAACTATTAAGAGTTAATGTTGTAGGCTAAGTGATAATGGAAAATACTTTGAGTTTTTGTGGAAACCTTTTTTTATAATATTTTAAAGCTTCTTTTTGCCCAGGTTGAGAGTGTTTCATGTTCAAGGGAAGAATGGTTCAAATCATTCAAATAATAATTAGAATTCCTTTTTTTTCTGACTTAATATGTTGAATATTATGATTCCTTCCTTAAGGATAGGTATTTCAACTTTTACAGCTTTTATTTTTCATGGGTAGCATCTTTTTAAAGGCAGTTCAAATCCAGTTGTATTCTGTTTTTGCTAATGACTTGAGACCTTTATGAATACCAGTTATGGTGTGATATCAGTATAGTATATAGTAATGCTATAAAGAACATTTTTTTTTTAAAGAATTTTTTTTAAGATTTTTATTGGGGAATTGGGGGGATGGGAACAGTGCTGGGGAATTGGGGGAAGGGGAACAGACAAGTTGCTGTCCTTTTGTTTTTCAGTCTAGTTGTGGAGGACGTTGCTTCACTGGCCCAAGTTGGCACCATCATTGCGCTCTTCCCAGGTGAGGCAGATCAGTCGCCGGCTTCTGGATGGCCGTTCACTGCGGCTGCTGGCCACTCACGCTGGCTGCTGGCTACACACGGTAGCCCATGGCAACCCACTGCAGCAGGGGCTGCAGCCTACGCCATCGCCAGCGACTCACAGCAGCCCAGCTCCAGGTTGAGCTGTTGTTCAGCATCTTAGCTGTAGAGGGCAGTGTCACTGGCCCTCATATGTGGGATCCGAACTGGGGCCCTCTGGCATCCAAAGCCAATTCTTAACCATTGCGCCACTCGGCCGGCCCTAAAGAACATTTTTGAATAGCAGACTATATGTCCCCCTATCCTGATTTGATAGTTCCCAATGTCTAATGTCTAATTTTAAAATGTATCCTGTATTTTCCTGCTATATCCGCTTGTCAGTTGTCACTGCTTCTAATCCTAACACTCCCTCTACTTTAATCTGTATCAATGGAGATAAATGTAAGTAATTTAATGGGAAAGTAGCTTACTTTCTATTTGATTATTTATAAGAAAGGTCTGCGTGAGAATTTGAGGATTTAAGTTATTTTTCAAGAGAATAAACTTGATTTTAATATTCTTATTTTTATTTTTTCAACAAATTAAAGTAAAATGGCACTTGCAAAGTTTTTTTTTTTTTTTTAAGTATGTAACTTCTTCTTCTGTTAATCAGTAGTGAAAAGGGAACTGAGTGATGGCTTAAAACTGAGTGTTGCCTGTGTAAGTTTATTGTCTAGTGACTTTACGGGCATTATCATAATATTGATTTAGTTAGGAAGTTATATTTTTGCTCAAATTGTTAAAAAAGTAAAATAGCTTAAAATAGTTAGACATATTATATATTGAAGCCATTTCTTTTTATGAAGGACCTTTGGGAATAAAGGAGTTGCATATAAAAGTAAAAAAAGTAAAACGATAATTTATAAGTTTGAATCTGAACCTAAAGATTTCTTTTTGGTTTTAATGTTGATAAAAATCCACACATTCTAGGTACTATTGAAGTGGGGTCCCACCTTTAGATTTACTTTCTTTACTTGTTGATGCTATTTCCAATAGTGTGCAATCAATTATTTATACTGCCTCTTGAACCTAAGTATGGGAATACCTTCAAATCACTCTGGAAACATGCAGGGTAAAGATCCAGGGGGAAAGCCAGGAAAAAGTATGATTTTTGAATTTTCAGTTAACTATTTAAGATGTTCTTATGCAGTTTTACCTTGCCTTTGTTTCCTCTTTTGTCTTGGAACAGTTAGACCTTAAAGACACAGACGGGTCTTTTTAAAATCTCCTCTGCTTCCTATTATACAGTATATGGGGGAAAACACATTAGAATTATTTTTAAGTTACACCAAATCAAGAAATAAACTAACATATGCCTTGTTTTCAAGTATTCTTTCTTCTTGTACGTGAGCATACAATACAACACAACACGCCACAACACAATACAACACAATACAATACAATACAGTACAGTACAGTACAGTACACAATAATGCTGGGTATACCTGATCCTGTTTTTCATTTATAAAATGTGGTGACCATTGAGATAAGTTTCATGCCCCAGGCTTCTAGCTTTCTCTCATTCTTTTATTACCATTAAAGCTTTTGTTGGGCACTTAAAATATTGACATAAGCAATTTAGAACTTGTTCACAGATTTGGAAGAGCCGCAAAAAACAAGGAAATTGGAAATCTTAAAGGCAGCATAATGCATGCAATCTGATTTGTAAACTATCTGTCTTTCCATTTAAGTTTATATTTTATGCAGTTGCATTGAATGAAGTCTTACAGCAAGTTACTTGAGGCTTTTTAAAAATAACTTAAAAAAATGTTTTTAGTAAATAACTTTAGACTATTCAGTGTCTTAAATTTTTCTTCCAGCTTTATAATTATAGAATTTGCTATATTATTAATGGATATTAAGATTTTTGTTCCTCTTAGTTTTTATCTATTATGAATAAGGAAGTAATGTTTTAAAGGAACATTTTAATGAAAAAAATTATTTTGATGCAAAGTGATCTGTATTTTTTCTCTTATTTTTGACTATGAAGTAATTATTAATGTTAATTTTAAAATACATAAAGTTATTAGAGTTCGATTTTATAATGATTTTTGTTATTTAAAAAGTTGTTTTTGTTGCAAGTATTCCATGAACTCTTAAACATTTTCATGTACAGATTTAAGTTTTATAAATTAGAAAGTATTATTTTTTTAATTTTTAAAAATAGGATATCAGAATCAAAATTCATGTTTAATAATTGAAATTTGTACCTATGGACCTTATTATTTAAAGAAAATTTTAAGTTTACTCTCTTTGATAACTAAATGGAATGGTATAGTAGTCGTGTATTATTTAGCTAGGCGAAGAAACAATAAAATTTTAAGGTACTAGTTCACTTAGTTGATAAACATTCTATCTATTTCCCATACATACAGACATTGCAGGAATTAGCTTTATTTTATTTTGGGAAATTATCATTTTCTCTTACAAATATTATTGCTCTGTTAATTAGACTTCTTAAAACATTTTGCCTTTGAAAAAATAACTTATTTTTTATACATATAAAAATGAAAAACATAGCCTATTAATGAAATTATTGGCAGGGTAAACATTTTAATTTTTAAAATTATGTATTCTACTTCTATATTTAAAGTGATGATTTTAGTGCTAATAAGAACTAACAAGTGTGATCTCATACTTATTATGGGAATCTATGAAAAACCTCATCCAAAAGTCATAAGGTTTAAAATACAATGCCAGTAGCTACCAGCTGCTAAAGAATTTCATTTGCTGATTTTATTCTTTTACTCCTTTGTAATTTAAATGCCTTTATTTAAAAAGTTTAACTTAAGGATATTGTAAAGTATATAGCATTTTAAGATTAGATGGTATCCAGAACATACAGTCCAGTGAGTTAGTCCAATGTAATTGGAGGAATTATTAAATGACACTGACCTCATTTCCTTTAGAACAATGAAAATTAATAGTTTCACATTTTATTAGGCTGATATTCCAGATGTAGTGTACATTTAATTAAGTGTAGTTTCCTTTTAGTTATGGTATGTGTATCTGTTTTTTGTCGCAAATTCTTTCTAGTTTTACAGTTTTCCACATGTTTTCTTTCACCATTTATGATTTTTTCAAAGCAGAGCTATAAGGATTTAAATCACTTTAGCATGCAGCAAAACAGTTCCCATTCAAACAATAAACGCCATTTTAAAAAGCCTTTAGATCTTCTGTCACTTCATAAATATAAATGTATAAAAACGTTATGCAGTTGTAGTGCCCACCTGCTAATTAAATGCAGATTTCTCTCAAACTTGTTTAAAAATCTGTCTATTTGTTTCAACTATGTCTCAGTTCAGACTACATATGGCCCTTGTGAAACTAATTATGCTTATGGAGCAGCTGTTAAATTTAGTGCAACTAATTTTATCCAATATTTTACATTTTAATTGATTACCTGTGAAGAAATTAGCAAATTAACACTTATTGTACAGTAACTGAATCGTCTTTTATGGTTACTTTCAGATTTAACAAGTGAGCCAGGCACTGATGGAATAAAGACATTTCTGGGATTTTTAGATAGGAAAGTTATTGGTGGACCTTGATTATCTGGTGTGAAAATTTAGGAAGACTGATGAGTGATGCCAAGCATCTGTGTGTTCTGTATCTTAAACATGAGAAGCAGATTGGAAAGTAATGGCGTTTTCGCAGAATTTTGGTAACATATGGGCTTATCTGGATCTAAGAAGTCTTTGAAGATCTTTGAACTTGACTAAATGACTTAACCTTTGGCATAGTGGGTGGGTTGTATGCTTTTTTAGGGGGGATGTACTGGCATTCTGCATTTCTCTGTTGCTTTTTTCCGTCTTCCCAATTCTAGCTTATAATATCTTAAAATTGGGGGAAAGGGGAACCTGGAGATGAGTGGGAATTTTTGAAGATTGACATGATGAGGATTCCAAGGTATTAAGTTGACTGGATCTATCTGTAATAAGGTGGAGTTAAATCTTTTGATAATCTTTCAGAACTGAGTCTGTGTAGATATTTATTTTCTGTTTTATAGATTTTATTTGAAAATGATACTGCAGTCAGATCTTATTGGCAGTGTGTTGTAGTTGAAAGGATGTGGACAGACCTGGATTCAAATTTCAGCTCTATCACACATTGGTTCTTTGACCTGTGAACTTTTCAGAGTTCAATTTTCTCAAAGCAAAAACCAAACCAAACCAAAAAAATAACCCAAAACAAAAAACTCCCCAATCCTGCCTCTTCCCAAAGCAAGAAGAAATCCCCCCAAACATCAAAAGGAGATGACAGTAACAATTAAATGTTTTAAAACGCCAGAGAATTAAAACAGGTAGAATAGATGACTGCAGCTAGCATGCTTCTGAGCACGTAGAAGATCCTTAGTAATAATAGGGTCAAATGCTATGCTCTGTAACATTGCTAAATAAGAGATACAGTAAACAAGCATAGAATTGTGCATATTTTAGAGCATTAACTGTCATGGTAAATTAGAGATTGGTTTTGATTTTTATTTACCAGCTTTGAATTTTCATAACTCAGTTGTAAAACTTGATGTGAATTATAGGTCCAAGTGAATATATTTGAAATTGTGATGAGAAGTATATCA
Organism: Hipposideros armiger; assembly: GCF_001890085.2. NCBI lineage: Eukaryota > Metazoa > Chordata > Mammalia > Chiroptera > Hipposideridae > Hipposideros > Hipposideros armiger. The sequence continues at coordinate 3,012,030 of NW_017731366.1, read as the reverse complement.
GTTGGGGCACTATACACAGGCAGTTACCCTGTTAGGAACAGACAAGCCCTGTTTACAAACACTTGATCTACAACAACTTGATCCAATGCCTCTGCTGAAGACAGTTCACTTTGGTTCTGCTGTTTAGGACATGTGGCAACTGTACTGAACTAGACATTTCTCTAGGGCAGAATATTAACCCACTCAGTTCATCTTAGTTAAAATTCAAAATGTGTGTGTGTGTTTCCCCAAAGAAATAGCATTGCTGTTGGTGGTGTATTTCTCTATTTTTCTTTGTCATTTCCACCAAGGGTTTCTCAACTTTATTACTCTTTTGAAACAATCAACCTGTCTTTCTTAATCTTCTGATTCATTAATTTTTGCTTTTTTTCCCTTTATTTCATTCCCTTTACTTTCTGTGAGTATAATTTTCTTTTATTTTTCTAACTCCTTAAAATGGATGCTCAGATAATTTTTCTTTTCTGTATATTTAATACTATAAATTCTTCCCTTTACTATGCTTTAGCTGTAGTCTACACATTTTTGATTGGCCATATTTTAGTTTTCATTGAGTTCAAATTTAAAAATATCCATTGTGATTTCATCTTTTCCATGAATTATATTGAAATAACTTAATTTTCAAACATTTGGAGGCTTGTCTTGTATTTATTTATTTTTTGTTTAATTCCGCTGTAGTGAGAGAAAATTATCTGAATACATTTCATCTTTTAAATGTGTTGAGATTAGCTTTATAGCCCATCATAAGATTTATTTTAATAAGCATTACAGATATACTTGCTAAAAATGAATATTACACAGTTTTGGGATGCAGTTAAATAGGTGAATTTAACCACGTGTTCAAATCTTCTGTATCTTTATTTTCTTTTTAAAAGCTGCTTATTTTATCAGCTACTGAGCGATCTCCTGTGGATTTGTCTGTTTAACTTCAACTTCTGTCAACTTCTGCTTTGTATAGTTTGAGGCTCTATTAAGAGTATGAAAATTCAGACTGCTTTTATATTATTTTTGAAGTGACCTTATCATCATGAGAAGTCTCTATTCTATAAATACGAGTATTTCTTACATTGAAGTCGTTTGTTTGATATTGATATTGATATAATCTTTCTTTTTGCTAGTGCTTGTATGATATGTTTTGTCATTGTTTTACTATAAAACTTTCTTTGTTTTTATATTTAACATGTTCTTTTTGAAAGCTGTATATACTTTGCTTGTTTTTAGTCTGACAGTCTTTTTCTTGAAATTGTATTATTTAGTCTATTTATGTTTATTGATTACTGTTATGTTTGGGTTTAAATCTCCCATCTTATTTTTTTTTTCTATTTGTCCAATCCACTCCTTCTCTTTTATACTTTCTTTGGATTAATTACATTTCTTCTTTATTGGCTTGTTAAACATTCTTTTAATTTTACTTTCAGTGCTTAACTTGAAATTGTAGGATGTCCTTGACTTTAATTAGAGTCTAACATAGATTAGTATGATTATCACGTTTTTCCCTATAGCTTTGATACCTGAATAGCTTGACTAGATGCACCATTGTGAACATTTTACCCCCATTGAGCTCCTCAAGGAAAATGAAAACCATTGTTTTGCTGTGTATCTTGTAGTTGAGAAGACTGATGCCAATCTTCCTTTATTGTTAATGTGCAGTAACTTCATCAGGATATATGTATATATCTCATAGTTGACTGTGGTCAATCCATTTCCCCAAATACAGAGTGGACCCTTTCTACATGTAGATTCTTTTAGTTCCAAAGTGTTCTTGGATTATGATTGTGATATTAGTTCTCTTACTTTGTTTTTTCTCTTTCTGGAGCCTCAGGTCTGAAATTCATTTTCTGCCTCTTCTTTTTATTTCTTTTTCTCATCTTTTTGACTGGTTTTATTTGTTAAAAGTTTATTTTTTTTGGATCTTTTATCACTAACATCTGTGTCTCATTATATGCTATGTTAAAATTTAATGTGGTAGTCTTCTCCTCTACTTTATTGTGTTTTTTTGTGGAGCATATTTGTATCACCTGAAAAATTTGATTCTCACTTTGTTTTTACAGTTGCATTGTATGGATGTTGGGTTCTTTTTTGTTGTTCATGATAATGTGAAGGGTTTTCCTGGATCAGCAGTAACAGACAATTCTATGGATGGAGTGGTTTTAGGTGACTTATAAGGTTTCTTGAATGGTGTTGTACTATTATTAATGCAGTAAGGTGAAGTTTCTTTAATAAATGGGAGACTTTATGGAAAAGCTAGGTCTATTTTCAGGTCCTTTGATGCCATCTTGTTTTTATAGAGCCCTGAGCTTCAGCACCTTGTTTTCTAGTTTTCTTAAACCACCATACCAATGGACACTTCTTTTTTCAAAGTGTAGCTCTTCCCTAGAGTGTAGGTCCTTTTTAAATTCCCCTTAAGGTCTTAGTTAGATTTTGGTTGGGGGTGAAAGTAGATGTCCATGTTCAAAATGTCATCTTGACGGAATCCATATTAGTTTATTTCAAGTGTAATTTTTAAATTTAATTTTAATTACAGTTTTATTTTATGGGAAATACAGCCTTTATTCATAGAACTATACTTAAGAGACTATTTGCAGTATTGTATTTTTTGAGAGATAAAATATTAGGATATTTGTTTTGATTACATGTGCTTAGAACTTATTAGCCAATTAAGAAACTTGACGAATTGGTTCTTGAGGGCAGTAATTCATTTTATGTAGGGATGTTATAGTGATTCTTCCTATTTTGTAGATATTGAAATCATTTATCTGGTATAATAGGACATTTTGCTGTCCATTTATTGCTTATATATTGTGTGTTCTAGAGTGCCACATTTTTTATCAAATGTCTTTGCTTATAATATATCTCCATATTGGCTTTGGTACTCTATAGAGATTTCCAGAGTGATTTATCAGAAAAGTATTTATTTAAGGAATAAGGGACAAATTAACAACTCAAATTTTAGTCTAGTTTCTTTGACTGTTTTAGTTTGTCTGTTCAAAGTAGGAAATCTCTTTACTTTGATCTGTTACTTTCTTCTTGATGGAGAGCCTTCAAATATATAAAGTTACTTAATAAAGTAAATTGGGTTGTTCATATGTCTAGGATGTGAGTTTTACTCAAAATTGTATTAAGTAATTCTCATGACAACTAAGAAGTCAGCAGCTTAATTCATTTTAATCTGTGATTTTGTGGTCCTTTATAATAGACTTTAATCTTTAATAATGTTGTTTGCTTGTATTTTAATTGGCTGTCTTTTCTCTGTATATTCTCTCTAGAGTCATTTTTTTGCTTCTGGTAGCCTACAAGCAAGATTAAGAGGCCTGCGATATCAGGATTAAAATAATGAACATTAAGATATTGGGGAGGGCGTTGTTCCATGGCTTATATTCCATAGTGATAGTGTAAAACTCATTACTTGCTTTAAATTTGACATCATGGGTGACAACTTATAGATCTGCTATCATGGCTCATTGAGCCACACCAGCAATATTTATAAATGAATGTTTGAAAAGGGCAGCGGTTGCTTGTAGGAAGTCATATGATGAATATTAAACAAGATGTTTTTGGAGAATGGCAGGCATTTGTTTTCTACAGTGGAATCTTTGTGTTCGAGAAAACCAGGGGATCAGTTGGGAGATAATTGAGTTTCATGAATTGGTAAGTTGGGAAGATTTAAGGTTGGAAAAGTTGATACTATGGGGAGATAGTAATTTATAGAAGGCCTCTAATTGCCGTGTCCTGCTTTGCTATGATGGTGATAGCGTGAACATACCGTCCGGTTTTTCTGGGACAATACCAGTTAGGCCTATTGTTCTTATGTTATAGTGCCCTACTTGACTCTCAAAAATACGCCATTTTATTTTCCGAAGGCTTGGATGATAGATGATATGATTTTCCCATTAATAGCGAACTAGTGAAGGTCATGTATTTGGCTGCTAAGGGTTTTCCTGCAGAGAAGACATGCTTTGTTAACCAAGATTATTATTATTTACCTTCCATAGAAGAGAAATCTATTGAAATTTAAGCAATCCTTATGCCAACCTTAAGATTTTAAAGGTCTGTTAAAATCAGAATGCTGCTCTTTACTGGATTAGCTATGGTATGAGGGGAACATATTTCATAAGCTTCTGATTCAGATTTTACTCATTCATTCAGATTAGCACATCCTTCAGTTATTTCTTTCTCAGTGCCAGCCGCCTCCCAAATCACTTGTCTGCTGTCTCACAATTCAGTCAGGCACTATTATTTAATCCTTACACCCAGAGAGGAAACGACTTGTTTAAGGATAACATTATATGAAGAATTCTTTATTTTTTAACTTAATAATTCTATAACTTTGGGTATATTTATAGCAGATACATTTCATTTTAAAGATACAGTAAAAACATGATTTCACCAAAATCTACCTCATCTGTAATCCACAAATAGTGACATATTTTGTCCAAAAGTTTATTTTTCAACAAAAAGGAGCTAACCACTAAGAAATGAGCTTACATTAAAGATTTATTAGAAAAAAAAAGAAGCTCGTAGAGTTATGTTGTTAGAGTTTAAACTAACATTTAATTTACTTGTCTTTTGTTACTCTACATTTACATTAGTTAATGTATTTTGCTATGTATAATGCACACTTTTTTGCCAAAATTTGTGAGGGAAGAATAAGGATGCACATTATGTATGGGTAGTACTAATTCCATATCTATATATTGGGTTGTTGGAAAAGTCATGACACATTTTTGCAATGAAAAACAGAAAAATATGAAAAGACTTTCCCGACAACCCAATAAATGTTTCTAATTCTTTTATTTATGTTTATGAGTTAAAAATGTAACTCTAGGGCCAGCCGAGTGGCTCAGTTGGTTAAGAGTTGGCTTAAGAGTGCGAGCTTTGAGCAACAGGGCTGCTGGTTCAATTCTCCAGGGTCAGTGACACTGTGCCTGAGCTGAGCTGTCTCTGAGCTGCCAACAGGTGGTAGGATGGCTCAGCTGGTGTAACAACAAAATTGCCTGTTCGATAGTGGGCTATGCCCACCCACAACTAAGATGAACTTGGCATCTTGAACTGAACTGCCGCCTGGATGGCTCAGTGGATAGAACGTGCGCTCTTAACAACAAGGCTGCTGGTTTGACTCCCGCATGGGATGGTGGCTATGCCCACCTGCAACTAAGATTGAACATGGCACCTTGAGCTTAGAGGCCATGAGCTGCCTGACGGGAAGCCAGATGGCGACTGGCGCCCTCCACAAGGAAGACTGAGGAACAACAACCTGGATGGTCCCCTTCTCCAATTCCCCAACACTGTTCCCCTCCCCCAATTTCCCAAAAAATCTTAAAAAAAAAAGTGTAACTCTAGAAATCAGTAATGATATTCATATTCCAAATAATACTCTGGAATACGATAATCAGTTTTGTTGAACTTATGAAGAACTTGCAATAACAAAGAGTTCTTGACCTTCTATGATGCATAAATACCTTAAATTTGTTACCAGTACATAAACTTTCTTGTACCTTGTATTTCTTCTTGTGTTTTGTACTTATTTGGTACATAAAACTTCTTGTACCATAATATGTTAAAAGAATAAATGCTGAAATCCCTTTATAACACAAAAAACATGTACCTAAATATAAACAAATACAAATTTGAATTAAAAAATTAAAATGAAAGGTATTTTCCCTAAAAGTTTTGGCCAAAAACGTGGGTGCACATTATTACATGGAAGTGCATTATACACGACAAAATATGGTAAATGAAAACTAATTGCCAGAATTATTTTTTGGTCCTAAACAATTTAGAGGCAAATTAAGGCAATATATTGTATATGTAAGACTATACACACACACACACACACACACACACACACACACACACACACACATAACTACACATAATTTATATATAGTGGGTGAGGTTATCACAAAAAAGGCCCCACTTCATTTTTATTATTAATCTGTTTTAATCAGAATTTAAAGGAAACTTTAAATTCTGACTGACTATTGTTCAATGATTTTAGACTCTTTTAAATTTTTTATCTATCTACATATAATACAGGATTTAATTAGAAATGAATAAGGTAGCATCTATGGGGCAATAAATTGTCATGATAAATTAAAAAAATTTAAATTTATTGGGATAACATTGGTTAATAACATTATATAAATTTTTAGGGGTACAGCTTGATAATGTTGGGTCATCGGGAAAATCGTGATGCATTTTTGCATTGAAAAACAGAAAAATATGTCATGACTTTCCCGATGACCCAATATGACATTTGTATACTTTGTTTTGTGCTTACCACCTGAAGTCTAGTCTCCATCCGTCACCATATATATTTGACCCCGTTTACCCTCTTCATCCTGCCCCACCCCCTTCCCCTCTGGTAACCACCATTCTGTTGTTTGTATCTATGAGGTTTATGTTGTTTGTTAAAACTTTATTTTATGTGGAAAGAAGTCATATGTCAAAATTAAGTGAGGGAGTAGTCAAACTTAAAGAAAAAATTATAGAAATTTGATTTTTGTAAATTAAGATAAGTCTATGTTGACGCACCTAACAATAAATGTTGTAACTTCTCAAAATCACATATTAAAAAAAAGTTTGTGATCTTATAATACAATATTGCTCTTTCTTCACTGTGTAGACCAGTCAGGGATGAAAGAGGACTGACATTACTACTGCTGAAACCTGTGTAATTCTCTTAAAGACCTACATGTGTCCTAAATACCCAGGACTAGTTCATGCGATCTTTCTATCATTGACATTCTTGATTTTTGGTAATTTGTGCTTGCTGTTTTCTTTTTGTTTGATCAGTCTAGCTAGGAATTTACCAAATATGTTGGTATTCTCAGAGTAACAGATTTTGACTTTGTTATTTTCTTTATTGCTTTCTATTCCATTGATTTTTGCTCTTTAATGTTTCCTTCCTTCTACCTACTTTGGGTTTACTTTGCTCTTCTTTTTCTAGCTTCTTAAAGTGAAACCTTAGGTAATTGATTTTAGACCTTTCTTCCTTTCTAATATAAACAGTTAAAGCTATAAATTTCCCTGCTAAACATAGCTGCATCCCACAGATTCTCCTGTATTGTATTTTCATTGTCATTGAGTTAAAAATATTTTTTAGTTTTACTGTGATTTCTTACTTGACCCATGAATTAGTTTAGAAGTGTATTATTTAATTTTTATATTTTTGGTATTTTCTCTAGATGTTTTATTGTTATTGAATTCTAATTTAATTTCTGTGGTGGCCAGATAAACATATTTTGTATGATTTTTACTTCTGAATTGACCCTTTGATCATCATGAAGTATCCATTTTTATTTTGGGTGATACTCTTAGTTTCTTAAATCTGGTTTATCTGATACTAATATATTCATTTCGTCCTTCCTATATTTACTGTTTGTATGATAGATCTGTTTTTAGCCATTTACTTCCAATTTATTTGTGGCTCTATATTTAAAGTACAGTTTCGTAGACAGCATGTAGTTATGGGTTGCTTTTTAATTCACTTGGACAAGCTCTGCTTTTTAATTAAAGTATTTAGTCCATTAAACCTTTATTTACTTGTTGATATGTTTGGATTTAACTCTACCATTTTATTATTTGTTTTATGTTTGTCTCCCTGTTTTTTGTATTTCCTTTCCAGCTTCCTTTTGGATTAATTAATATTTTTAAGAATTTCCTTTCAGTGTATCTTTTGGATTTTTGGCTATACCTGTTACCATTTTTTTTTCCTTTAAGTGGTTGTTCTAAGGATTCCATGTGTCCCCTTAGCATTTTATTTACATTTTATCATTTTATCATTCACATGAAATGTAGAAACCTTATAACTGTATAGATCCATGTACCTGCTCCATACATTATTCTATGGAGATTACATGTATTATATCTACCTTCATTATAAACCCTTCAGTAAAACATTATAAATTTTACTTTAAGCACATATACATTTTAAAATAATTTAGGGGAAGTGTTTTTTTTTATATTATACATATATTTACCATGTCTAGTGGCTTTCATTCTTTCTTCAAGATCCCAGTTTCCATCTGTTATCATTTTCTTCAGCCTGAAGAACGTACTTCAGTATTTATTGTAATGCCGATCTACTGTTGATGATTATGTTTTACTTTTCCTTTAACTCAAAAATGTCTTTATAGTACCTTTATTCTTTTTTGTTTTTTTTTTTTAAAGATTTTTATTGGGGAATTGGGGGATGGGAACAGCGCTGGGGAATTGGGGGAAGGGGAACAGACAAGTTGCTGTCCTTTTGTTCTTCAGTCTAGTTGTGGAGGACATTGCTTCACTGGCCCAAGTTAGCACCATCATTGCGCTCTTCCCGGGCGAGGCCCATCAGTCGCCGGCTTCTGGATGGCCGCTCACTGCGGCTGCTGGCCGCTCACACTGGCTGCTGTCTACACACGGTAGCCCATGGCAACCCACCTGCCGTCGCCAACGACTCATGGCAGCCCAGCTCCAGGTTGAGCTGTTGTTCAGCATCTTAGCTGTAGAGAGCAGTGTCACTGGCCCTCATATGTGGGATCTGAACCGGGGCCCTCTGGCATCCCAAGCCAACTCTCAACCACCGCGCCACTCGGCCGGCTTTTACTTTTATTCTTGAGGTATATTTTTGGTGGCTATAAAATTTTGTGTTGATTATTTTTTCTTTCACCATGTTAAGAATTTTCTTCCACTGTTCCCTGATCTTAATTGTTTCTGATGAAAAACTAGAAGTAATTCATATAATTGTTCTCCAACCTGTAATGTGTTATTTTTTCTTTTCTGAATACTTTCAAGATTTCTCTTTACTTTTAGTTTCATCAGTTTGACTATGGTGTTATTAGTCATCATCTTTATATTTATGTTGGAGTTCATTGAACTTCTAGAATCTATAAATTTATCTTTCACTAAATTTTGGGGAAATTTTGGCCACTAGTTAAACATTTTGTTTTCCGTCTCATTATTTTCTCAACTTCTGGGTTTAACTAAACATGTTATACATTTGGTATTGTCACCCAGATCTCACAAGATCCATTTTTCTTATTAGCAGTCATTTTCCTCTTATTTCTTCAGATTGGATAATTTCAGTTGATTTATTTTGAAGTATAGATTCTTTTCTGTTGTTACCCATCTGCTTTTAATCTCATTCAGCATAATTTTATTTTCAGAAATTGTTTTAATAGAATTTCAGTTTTTTAAAATTTTCTGGGTATTTTTTTTTATATACTAAGATTTCTTAGCTTTGTATTTATTACAAGCATAGTTATACTTACTACTTTAAAATTCTCGCTTGCCAATTCCAACATCTGGCTTAGTCTCCTGTGACTATTGAGAATGGGTCACATTTTTCATGTTCATTGTGTGTCTAGTAATTTTGGATTTTATCTTAGACATGGTGAATGTAATGTTTTGAATACTCTGGTTTCTGTTATATTCCTCTGAATACGCTGATTTTTGTTGTTGTTTACTTTTTTGTTAAATCATGAAGTTAACTTAGTTGAATTAAAATTGTAAAAATCCTATCTCTGGGGGGCAGTTGAAATATTAGTTGAATTTTTTAGTCCTTAGCTATTTGGAGTCTGCCCTTTACATGCATAATGTAGGACTCAGCCAGAAATTTGAACAGAGTTTACATATTGACTTTTAGCTCGGGCTGGCTGAATGGCTTAGTTGGTTAAGAGCTGGCTCAAGAGTGCGAGCTCTGAGCAACAGGGTCGCTGGTTTGATTCCCACATAGGCCTGAGCTGAGCTGCCGACAGGTGGCAGGATGGCTCAGCTAAAAACAAAACAAAACAAATTTTAGCTCCCTCCTCTGAGTCTTTTCCAGGACTCCCTTTTCCTTTTCCTGTTGCGATGGATGCCCTGAGTCTTTCTTCTGGTTTTTAATGCCAAAGATCCTAAATTTTTGTTGGAGTTATAGCTGTCCTCCATGGCACAAACTTGGTCTTTCCCTCAGAAAAGAAGCTGATAATATGGGAAACTTTCTTATTGCTGTTTCCTTTTTCCAAGTGTTGGCCCCCTGCAGAATCTGCCTTCTTTCTGTTACTCTCCAGTGCCTGCAGATAGTTGTTTTTTATAGTTATCTGTAGGATCATCACTCTGGTAGAGGCTTTCTTGTCAATACTGTAAGACAGGATTTGAAAATTTTAGTTTTTAAAAGCATGTAGTATATACTACTTAATACTGTCATTTGTTTAATACAAAGAATAGCTGGATTAGAGTAGAGAAATAGTTTTATTGTAATAATTAGAAATTAGAAATAAGGTTGACTATATCTACAGAAGCAGAGATTGTAGGGATAGGAAGGACCCCATCCTTGGATATTAGAGTAGATGTATTTAGATTTGTTATATTACCTGAGGAGACTTGAATAATCAAGACTTGATTTGCACCTTTAAGACTTTCACTTGAAAACACCTTTTCATTAAACCTTAATTTCCTCTAAATAGTTGACAACATATGTATCTCTTATGTATCATTTTAACTGAGAGTACTTATTTGTAAAGAATCCTATTTAGATGCTGGCTTCAGTTATTAATGAATCCATAACTAATAAATCCTTTCAGTTACTTTTTAAGCATATTTTTATTTTATAGTACAAAACATACACTAAATGTATATAATAAAATCTACTTATTATAGGTCTCGGTCAAGACCTCGTCCACGTTCCCATAGTCGAAGCAGTGAAAGGTCCAGTCACAGAAGAACCCGTAGTCGATCTCGGGATAGAGAACGACGTAAAGGCAGAGATAAGGAGAAAAGAGAAAAGGAGAAGGATAAAGGCAAGGACAAGGAATTACACAACATCAAACGTGGGTAAGTTGAAGCAATCTTAAGCAGTGATGACTCAGTGATTCCATGGCAGTATTCAAATTAAATTTGCATTCTCGGAAGTTTTTCATAGACAGAAAAAAGAGGAGGATATAGTAGATTAAGAAGAAAGGATAAATCAAAATAGTTACCTCAAATGTTTACCATGTTATTTACTATTGGTTAGTCTTCTTTCAATTTGGAATGGGGATTTGGTCAATACTAAGAGACTTGTGTATGTTAGAGTGTATATGTACACGAGACCCAGAATTTATTTTTTCTGGAATTGATTTTACTGATACAATTATTCTAGCTCTATCCATTTTGAGGGTGAAATCCATTCATAACTGTTTATTAAGTTAAAAGATGTTAAAACGAAACAAAATATTGATTAGTAGCTTAAATTATAGCTTCTGGTTTGTTTTACTCAAAACTGACATTGGGGTCTTTTACTTAATGAAGTAGTATATCTTGGAATTTACCCCCTTTTGTCAGTCTTTCAACACCTTTATATATATTCACTTTAATGCTTTAATGAAAAGTGTTTATCTTTAATGTATAAATCAGCTTTCAGTGTTAAATTGAGGAGCTTACCAGGATCTAGGATATGGTTCCTTGAGATCTTGATTCTATGAAGAATTAAGTTTATTAAATGATATGAACTCTTCTCTCATTTTTTTCCCAGTTGTCTCTGTGTTTATTTTTTTATTTCTAGATTTACAGTGATATTATATAAACCTGCCTAGATTATTGGTTTTTACATCTTCATTGAAGTGATAAATTTGTGGTGGATTTTGGAAGAAGATTAACATTATTATGTAACTTTCCTTTTTCTGATTACCCCACAACCATTAACACAAATTGAGTGGTTGTGATCCTGCAAAATTCTGAGTTCTGCCCTCTTCTCGTTTTATAGGTTGTTGAATGTTACAGGAGAAGAGATAGGTTTGGATATCTGGCTATAAGGATAGGGAGACTGAGTTAGCCAGAGTTGATAGAATGGACTGAGGATCAGAGAGGGCATGGGGGATATCTGTTGATAAAGGGAGAGATTCGGGAGGGTGATAGGTTTGAAGAGAGGACGCAGAGTAAGTTTCTGAGCCTGAAAAATATGGACCAAAAGGATGAATAAATTATATCAAGGAACTGCCTTGCTGCTTGTTCCTTAGTTTCCTTCTTTGAGTTTCTACTTTAGCTATTGCATGGCAATGAGAAATATGACTATGATTTTTACTGATCATTAAATTTTTGCTTTCTACCTCACTAACTTTTAATTTTTTAGAATAATATTTGAACAGTTGATGTAAAATTCACATTCCATAAAGTATTATTTTGGGGATTTTAAAGGTAAGAGAAATGAGAATATGAATAAAACAGTGGAGGTCAGGTGGTTTCAGGAAAGGCTCTCAGAAGGTGACACTAATCTCAAAGGTCTGGGCCAGCTTTATAGGTTAGACTCTTTCATCACTCAGCTGATTATGTTCAAGAGGCTGATTTCTGGATGACAGGTTCACAAGATAATCATGTTGTATTTGTCACTATTTCCTCCATGTCAGCAAAGGCAGAGAACAAGGTTAAAAAAAAGAAAGGTCAGTTGAAGGGCCCTGGGTACTGATGCCAAAAAGCTCTGAGTAGCCTGATTCAGTCACTTCCACGGTTTTAGTGGACCTTAGTCCCGGGTGGTGCTATGTTAGGGTGCCCTCTTTCCTGGTTTAGTGCTGAGGACACGCAAATTCGTACCTTTTTGGTATGACCTGAAGTCAGGATTTTTTTGGGGTTAGTGTATATATTTAATATGGTAGTATTTACAGAGGGTGCCAAAAATACTGTATTAAAATTGTAATACTCAATATATACTGATAACAAAAGATGAATACAAATCATGTGTATACTATTTTTTGGCACCCCGGTATATATATGTACAGATGCACCCTGCTTTACTCCAAAAATAATTTATCTTTTTTTTTTTCCTAAACCATATGGGTTTATTTCTTAAACCTGAGCCATTCAGGGCAGAGAATGTGTCTTTATATTCTTGTATTACTCAGAGTACCTAATGTACATGTTTGTTTTTAGTAAATACTTACTGATTATTAATCAGATATGCTCATTCATTCGTTCACTTGTTCAGTCAACAGTATTTAAATGCCTTCTGTTTATCAACTATGATTTTGGGTAATTGGGGACGTAATGGTAGGCCAGTCCTACTTGGGAATTTCATGCAGGTGGCAAACATCAACATAAATAGAAGGGAAGATATAGAGTAAAATCTTGGATTGCAAGTAACTTGGTTTGTGAGTGTTCTGAACACAAGACGAGCAAACATTTCTAATAGATTTTAACTTGGTAAATGAATCATGTCTTGCAATACGAGTAGTTTGTTTCTGGAGCGAATTATGTTCGCAAACCAAGGTATGACTGTATAAGTAATTACAGTGAAATCAGATGAATGTTTCCATAAGAAACTATGGAAACATCGTATGAGTTAGGATGCTTTGGCCGTAGGTAACAAAATCTAACTAATAGTAGTTTAAACCAGGGACAGCAAAGTTTTCTGTAAAGGGCTAGATAGTAAATAATTTAGGCTTTCTGGGCCGTATGTCTGTTGCAACTGCTGAACTCTGCCCTTTTGGCACAAAAGCAGCCATAGATAATACTAAATGAACAGCATGGCTGTGTTCCAATAAAATAGGAAAAATATAATTACAAAAATAAGCAGTTGACTAGATTTGGCCCAAGGGTTGTAGTTTGTCAACATCTGGCTTAAGCCCTAAGTACATTTACTGCTAATATAACAGTTTGGAGCTAAGCAGACCTGGGTCCTTTCTTTCCTTCCAACAGGCTAATCTCAGCATGTCAGCTTTCATGCTCAGTCTTGACACATTCTGGTTGAAAGGTATTTCTAGGAACATTAAATAGGTTGATCTACACTAGTCAGCATGTCAGGGAGGGTCCCTCAGAAAAAGAGATGTTTATTCACTGAAGGAAGGAAGAGATGGGAAAGAATGGTGTATGCAACATGAACTTCATATGGAAATACTTGGCGGCAAGGAAGGTGGGTGTGGCGTATTTGAGGAACTGAAGTCTAATGGGGCTTGGTTTAGAGTAGATGAGCAATAATGATGAGAGATGATTATTGCAGTACCTCATTAGTTATGTCAAAGAATTTGGAATTCTAAAAGCAGTGAGAAGCCAATGAAGTTTCAAGTAGAGCAATAATATGATCAGTTCTACATGAAGTACGAACAAAATGCTTTACTTACAGTGGACATAATAATAATAAGGCATCTAACATTTTCAATATATTTTCTGAGTATCAGAAATTTTGCTAAGCTGTTGACGTGCATTATCTCACTTGAAACAGTTGCTTTTATTAATCCTGTTTCTACAGATGAAGGCTGTGATCAGTAAATGACAGTCTTCCAATTCAGATTCACTGACCACAGCACCGTGACTCCTTAACAGCACACTCTATCCTCGCTTCTGTAGTAATCCATAATTATTGATGAAATATAGTGCTTGAGATCAAGTGATACACTACGCTTAAACTTGCCTAGAAAATAGCTAAAAACTGAAAGAATTTTCTGTGCCTTATTTTTCTTTGATCAGGCCAGAAATGTATTTTATTAATAAAAGATTCCTTCTTATTTCTCTTTCTTCCTTCCTTCCTTTCCCACATCAGCATTTCATCTGTTTATTTAGAATTATATTTAATTTTATTTAATAAACCCACAAAAAATTTCTAGACTTTAGTTACATTTATTTCTAGGATGGTTTCATTGGCTGTCTCATTCCAGATGGTTTAAAAAAACAACAATACGTGGGTAGAGAGAAAGTAAAAAAGATTCACAAAATTCAGTTTAATTAAGACTTAGGTATTACTTCATTATAATTGTACAACCCAATGATAGATATTTTTGCTTGTGTTAAACAACCTAAGATGTTTCCTCACATAAGAGATAATCCATATACTTCTGCTTCTTTATGCATAACAATCTTTGTTTTTATCAAACCAATTTGAAAATATCAGTATTATATAAATATTGATAGAACATAAAACACACATTTATAAAGTACAAAGCAAGGAGAGTAAGTACAATAATGATAAAGGAGTATTTTATAAATTGGGAAAAATAAAAACAGAGAAAGGAATGCTCAAGCAGAAATTAATGAGCCTAATAATAAGGAAGAGCTTTTTTTGTTAGACTTGTGAGAAAAAAGATTAGAAATTAGATAATTCTGAAAAACCTTTTTAAAATGGCAGCAAATTAAGTACAGTTCTGAAAATTCCTGGAACATTTGAATTATTTTAATTAGAATTTGCCTTATAATGTCATAAGTTGATCTACTCATTTTATTAATCTGCTGAATAAGGGAGAACTAATATAAACTGGAGGAGTAACAGGAGTTTGTAAAGACTAAAAGGTGACTCTTCTGACAACACTTTGTGAATGGTTAAGAAAGACATCATCCAACTCTTGTCTTAGATTTTTATCAAGAAGGTTTAATGACTTTAATTTTTAATGTTTTACATTTATAATTTTTAAGAGTATTTTATTTTTTAAACATTGCTACAGAGTTTTCTTGTTTTTGTTAGTTTTTACTCTAAATTTTAAAAATTTAATTATCATATTGTAATTGTATTTCTTTTATGGGGACATGTCTTTGCAATATGAAAACAAATTTTAATAATAGAGTTATTAAGTTGAAATGGGACTCTTAATGTTATTTTGTTAAGCACATTTTTATTGAATCAAAAATCAGAAACATGAAACTTGTCATGGCATCTCATCATTGCAACACCATTGATGATTGTGAACATTGTACAACCCATCTGTGTCTTCTGTGGATTATTATATTATTGGGCCTTCTTTTGCAATATTTTAACCAAACTCCATAAAGTATAGTTGACTACTACAAAAAAGTCTTTTAAAGACTTTTAAAAATAATTAGTTGTGAATAAAGATGTCCATACCACCAGTGACATTCTACTATTGGGTTGTCGGAAAAGTCATGATGCATTTTTGCAACAAAAAACATAGAAAAAATACATCATGACTTTTCTGACAACGCAGTATTTATTTTAAATCACAGAGCCATCCTTGAGAGTAAAATTTGGATTGTTAAATCTATTTTCAATCATGATTTAAATCACTAGCCAGGGAAATTTGGTTTAAGCAGTGATTGCCTAGTAAAATGCTTTCTTAATTTGAGTAACTTTAGGATTCATGACGAACCTAATTTAGTGTTCCTAAGTGTTTTCTCCCTTGTGACTTGCTACTATGTAAGGTTTTCACTTTTTTTTTTTTTTAAAGATTTTTATTGGGAAATTAGGGGATGGGAACAGCACTTGCGGAATTGGGGGAAGGGGAACAGACAAGTTGCTGTCCTTTTGTTCTTCAGTCTAGTTGTGGAGGACGTTGCTTCACTGGCCCAAGTTGGCACCATCATGGCGCTCTTCCTGGGTGAGGCAGATCAGTTGCCCGCTTCTGGATGGCCGCTCACAGCGGCTGCTGGCCGCTCACGCTGGCTGCTGGCTACACACGGTAGCCCATGGCAACCCACTGCAACAGGGGCTGCAGCCTACACCACCGTCGCCGGCGACTCACAGCAGCCCAGCTCCAGTTTGAGCTGTTGTTCAGCATCTTAGCTGTAGAGGGCAGTGTCACTGGCCCTCATATGTGGGATCCGAACCAGGGCTCTCTGGCGTTCTAAGCCAGCTCTTAACCAACGTGCCACTTGGCCAGCCCTAAGGTTTTCACTTTTATTATTCCCTTATTAGGTTTTTGGTAGGTGGATACTGTTCTCAGAAATACACCATCAAGACTTCTGGAATATTTTGTTCAAACAGTTGAGTTTATACTTTTTTTTACTTTATATAAGTTTCTGTTGCTTTGTACTTTTAGAGAGAGGTAAGAATTTCTCCCTGGACATACATATCTGTATCCTGACAACTGAAGTAGTTCTTTTGGTGGGTATTGGGCGGGGCATATATTTAAAGAGAATTTCTTATACTGAAATGTGAATCCCACTAAATCTTTAGATCTTCCTGAGAATACTCGTACAGATAGAAGCTGCTGGGATAGCAGTGAAACTTGGGCTTCATATATATAGCCCACAGCCTGTAGTTACCTGTTCAGAAAATCTTTCATTAAAAAGTTGAATATGCCATGTAACTATAAGTTATATTAGTTATATCACTACTATTTTAGGTATGCCTTTCTAGACTAAAAATGCAGAAAGCATATCAATGGAGGCAACATATACTTTTTGTTCATAGGAATTGCTACTTTTGAACATGTAGCTGTTCTGAATAGTGGATCTTTTTAAAAAGTGTGCTAAGGTGTTTAGATTCTGGGAAAGTTACATTGCAAAAATTACAATTGTTGCTCATTTTAAATCATTTACAATTATTTTCCTTACAGGACAATTTATTCTCTTTGAGTCTTAATTTATTCTTCTGTTAAATGGGGATAACAATATTTAAAAAGCTTTAAGTATTAGAAACAGTGTTTATTAGAAGTCCAGTACCATGTAGCAATCATATTTTATAGACATGTTAGTTATGGCTTTGACCTTGGCAATGTTCCAGTGTCTTCAATTGTAAAGTTTCATGCAATAAATTCCTGTTGATGAGGTTTTTCCTACCTAGTACTTGGCAGAAGATGTTGATAGTGATTTGGGAATGCTGGGCTCCAGGTTTTGACAGCAGCTACGTGTTATTAGAGCCTGTCATATTTTTTCTTACCTCTTATTTCTTTATGCAGCAGGAAGTCATTTATGCTAATTTACCCCTATTTGCATATAGGTTATAGAGTTCTGTGGTGCAGAGCTTGCTTAGAACTCCTTTTAAGTGTCTATTTGGATCAAAGCAGGGCTGTGTGATAGCTGTTGTCTGACACCAAGCTGTGTGGTGTTGTTTTCATTAAACATTTATCACACTTCGAATGTGACAGCAGGCAACTTTGTGCCAGGATAACATGTTTTCATGCAAAATTTATTGAAAAAGACGAGACTTTGTAAAGAGATCTTGTTGCCTTTCACAGACTTTGTAAAGAGATCTTGTTGCCTTTCACCAGTGGCGAAGGGTAAATGTTTGGTTCGAAACAAGTATACCTTTAACACGTGTCATTGTAACATGCAAAAAGAAGCTTCGTTCTGACAATTTTGTTAAGCAGGTAAACAATACATCTTTAAATAAGTGTGTGTAGTGGATTTTCCTTCCTTGTTGAATTAAAGTTTTTACAATTTCCTTGTGAATTGAATGAATTCCATAACAGTGGTCCATTATATTGTTGAACATTTTATATTGCAATGAAGTTGACCACCCAATTTTCATTATATAGGCTTGATTATGTGTCACGAGGTGATATTTTATTCAACAGAAACAATCTAATTGTTTCAAAAGTGTGAGGTCAAGAAAGGGAATCTAACGTAACAAAAAGAATAATCAGCAAAAGCAGGAGACAAGGATTTCGTAAATTCTCCCCCAGGTCACCACCTTTCTCTTATTCATTGCATCAGTACTTTAAATTATCCCAAGTTTGCCCGATGGGATTTGATTTGAATTACACCTGATAGAGCACTAAATGGCATGAATTATAGGTTCAATCTTTTTTTTTTTTTTTGTGATTGCCTGACTAGGAAAAGCCTTGGAATGAGAGAAGTTACTTTAATTTTCCTTTTTCATTCCATAGGAGGCTGAGGAATTACGGTTATGTGACGAGGTTAGTGAGAGAGTAAAAGTAGTTTCATGCCGGACTTTTTAGTAAGTTTTATCATATGGAATATAAAAAATTTGGCGAGACCCTTTTCAATACGTATTACAAAAATTACGTTGGCATTAATATTCAAATATAAAAGGTGAGAAGAAATGAGTTGTGAGTAATAGGAGGAACTTCATCTCAGGAACCATATAGAATCCACAAGAACCCTCCAATTCTGACTCATGGTGCTTTGGAGCTATTAAAGGATAGTTTTTAAAAAAGGTATACTCATGACTTACAAATATACATAAACACACACCAAAGGTATTCTTTAGCTCATTAATTAATGAGGGAACCAGTAAGATGTTACAAATAGCTCAAAGGAGAATCCAAGTGTAGGTTACATATGTAGGCCACCGGGAATTCAGACACAAAATTGCTGAATAGATTCAAAACAGCGTTTTTCCACATAGGGGGGAGAAATCAGTTACAATGCTCCTGGACATTTGCTTATCTATGAAAAAACAATCATTTGCATTGCTATTAATTATCTATAATTTGTGGAATTTAAAAATATCTCAGACAAGGAAAGGCAGAAAGGTTGAGATAACTTGGGGAGATACCTTAGGCAGGACACCCAGCAGTCTTTCCTGGTTGTCTGAGTCATTTAAAATTTTTTCCTGACAGAATAAGTTATTGTCTTTGACCCTTACATTTATTCTTCTGTAAAATGGGGATAATGATCATTGAAAAGCTGTAAATTCTGGAAGCAGTATGTATAAGAAGGCCAGTGCTGTGTAGTAGGATCTCAATAGATGGTTATTTTATTTTTTATTAGTAACACAAATTTAATGATGGATTCTTGTGATTACCAGTTTCTCAACTATCATCCTTTTTTCTTATTTTTGTGTCTTTTTAAAGGCAGTTCCCTCAGCCTGAAATACTCCTTCTTTTCCACCTCGCCTGCCAGGTCCACTTATCTTTTGGGGCTCACTCTGGATGTCACTTCCTTCGCGAAGCATTCTCTGCCCCTCTGTGGTGTGCCCTGCAGTTAGTGCCCGTGGTATCTGTACCTAATCGGAATAGACAGTTTTGCAATTGGGTAACTACAGAATTTTGTAGTTGCCAGGTTAGATTCACCTTGTCTGTCTTACTCAGTAGTCTATTTACTTGGATCATAACATGTACTTAAATATTTGTAGAATGAATGAATGAATGAATGAATGAATAAATAAATAAATTAGAAGTTGTTTCTAGGTATTAAAATCCAGCTTTTATGCATTTAAAAATGATAAAATTGAATTTTTGGTATTAGGAAAATAACCAACTTTTTTCTACTATTTCATGCCTGGTTTAAGTGTGCATGTGCACACATATAAATGTATACCATGTCCATCAAGTCTCCAGACTACATTTTTGAAAAGTCTATGTAACTTCCATTATCTCTTTTCCGTACTTTAACTGTTACTAATCATGCTACAATTAATATCATTTAGTATCAGTTGTTTAAAAAACTGAATGTCATTTCTAGGATTTATATTTTAAATACTGGTTAAAATTCCAGTCCTCATTGCTGACCCTTCATGTCTAGTCTAATTTATTTCAGGATCTTAATTGGTATTAACTACTCTGTGGATTTGGCACATAGTTACAGAGAATACTACTAGACTTAAAAGTGCTATTCCATAGGGATCTTTTATTGAAGGCCTTGGTGTTTGCCTTCGGTTAGGTTATGGATGGTTTTATAAGCTAAAAATCCTGCACTATTGTTAGAGGAATATAGAGGGAATAAACTTGGGGTGCAAGCCAAGTCTTTGACTCCTAAATCAACAAGCAGTTTCCCTAAAAGCTAAGCTGTTGCTTATAATTAATTACTCACTATAGTTCTAATTTTTACCTCATTGTGAAGCACCTTGAGTATCCCAGATATGAATGATGCTAATCCACATAGAAGCAACCTATTCAGTATTTAAAAAAATCTAGTTTCATTTCTCACAGGCTTTCTTCCCAGTCTAGTGATCATTGGAGTTGCATTGCAAAATAGAACAGATTGGAATAAACCATAATGTATGGTTGACATTTTAGACAAATCTTGGTCAGCACAAATAGAGAAGTTTAACTCCTTTGATTAAACAGCAAAGACTAGAAAGTAGATATCTAGGTAGTGATCTATTTTGACATCCTAATGTGATATTATAGGAGAGTTTTAAAGTGGCTGGTGTAAGTGTTCTTAATATCCTAGTAAATGGAGAGTGGATAGCCAGATGATAGGAATAACATACGTCTCTTTGGATAGATAGAGGTTATGGGGTACACTTTTCCACTAAAGCAGAGTTGTAGTACATTACATTCATGTAAATGTTGTTAATATACCTTAGATTTCAAGGCATTGAAGGTATATAAAAAAAAAGAAAAACTCCAGATGGTGCCATTGAGGTTAATGCTTTTCATTTAGTGCTGAGGATGTGATATGGTCCTTGGGTCCCGCGATTGCATGTAACTGTAGGGAGGCTGGGATGAATCTGTTAGAGGTTGGACCTTGTGGCTATGAACACAGAGCCCTTTCTAAATATTGTTACGTATGTGATGATCACTAATACAGCAGGTGCAGTTAGGGAAATACAACGAGTGCTGCTTTTTAAATTCTTTCTGAACTCCCAGAGGAGGTTTTGAAATGACAGCCCCTAGCCCCTACTGATATGCCAGCCTGTGAAAGGCCACGTGGAAGTAGATCATGTAAATCAACTTGGTTGTCATGTTGCAACCTTAGCTCCTTTTTCTTGAGAAAGAAGAAAGGAAGGCATCTGACATTAGAAAAGTAGTCGATGTCAAATTTTAAAAAGTAGTGTGTATTTGGAATAAGCCAAAGGTGAAACATATATTGTAACTACTTAGAAATTAAATCCACTCAAGAAAAATAAGGATAGAAGAAGAATATTTTTATCATTCAAAGCTGTCTAGAAAAAGAAGAGTAGTGCTTTTTGCTCAAATTTTAAGTAACTGTTTGATTATTTACTCTTTAAATGAAGATGTTTAAATTTCATCCATCAATCAGTAGTGTTAGGTCCAGTAAATTGCCACCTGCAAAGTTAATTTGAAAAATCGTCATGGCTTAAGCTAAACCTAGAGGAATTATACTGATATTATAGCACAAGATGTGTGCTTTTGAAAATAAAGCAATGTAATGGTAAAATATTTACCATTAATACTGTTTTTTAGAAATTTTCATATACTTTTTTTCTCTATTAGGTTTTTCTTTAGGTAGGATTTATTGAGATATAATTTATATATGGTAAAATTAACTCTTAGTTATATAATTCTGTGAGTTTTGACAAACTACAGTCATGTAACTCTCATCACAATCAAGATACAAAGTACTGTATTTCCCCATGTATAAGATGCACCCTTTTCCAAAAAATTTGGGGTCTAAAAACTGGGTGTGTTTTATGCAGTGGTTGTAGATTTTTTTACTTGCATTTCCCACTTTTTTGCGCTTGTTTTTGTGCTCATTGTTGTAGTTTTTTTACAACGCACCTAGTTTTTAGACCCCAAATTTTTCAAAAAAGGGTGCGTCTTATACATGGGGAAATACGGTATTTCCATCACCCTAAAAAGTTTCTTCATACTCCATGTGGAATCTTTTTCTCCCACTGCCATTCCTTGTCAAACTGAAAAGTTTTACCTTTTCTCATTGTCATATAAATGGAATCATATAGTATGCAGCCTGTTGTATCTGGCTACTTTCACTTAGCATAATGCTTCTGAGATAAACTCAGGCTGTTCATGTATCAGTTTGTTCATTTATATTGTTAAGTAGTATTCCATTTTATGGTTGTATTACAAATTATTATCCATTTAGCAGTTTAAGAGTTAGAGAGTATATTATATTTCTCTATATTGTAGAATAATTTCTGTAATTTTAGTGTTATTTCTTTCTTGAATGTTTGGTAAAATTCATATATGAAGCCACTTAAAGATATTTTGTAGATTTAATTTCTCTAATAGTTATAGGACTAATCAGATTTCTATTTCTTTTTGTGTCAGTTTTGGTAAGTTGTATTTTTTTTTTAAATTAAAGTATCAGGGTGACAATGGTTAGTAAAGTCACATAGGTTTCAGGTGTACAGTTCTATAATACATCAGCTATATATCACATTGTGTGTTCACAACCTAGATCCCTTCTTCCATCACCATATATTTGACCCCATTTACTGTCATCTAGCAGCCCCCCTCTCCCCTTATCCTCTGGTAACTACTAAACTATTGTCTGTGTCTATGAGTTTTTGTTTCTTTGTTTGTCTTGTTCCTTTGTTGTTTTCAGTTTTATATCCCACATATCAGTGAAATCATGTGGTTCTTGACTTTTTCTAACTTATTTCGCTCAGCATAATAACCTCAAGATCTATCCATGTTGTCACAAATGGCACTATTTCATCTTTTCTTATGGCAGAATAGTATTCCATTGTGTATATATATACCACATCTTCTTTATCGTCTCGTCTGTTGAGGGACACTTTGGTTGTTTCCATGTCTTGGCCACAGTAAATAAAGCTGCAGTGATCATCGGAGCACATATATCTTTCCAGATAAATGTTTTCAGATTTTTTGAGTAGATACCCAGGAGAGGGATTGCTGGGTCATACAGTAATTCTATTCTTAATTTTTGGAGGGACCTCCACACTTCCTTTCATAGTTGCTGCACCAATCTGCATTCCCACCAACAGTGTCTGAGAGTTTCTTTTTCTCCACAGCCTCTCCAATACTTGTTATTATTTGTCTTGTTGAGGATAGCCATTCTAACAGTGTGAGGTGATATCTCATTGTGGTTTTGATTTGCATTTCTCTGATGATTAGTGATGTTGAGCATCTTTTCATATGTCTATTGGCCATCAGTATGTCCTCTTTGGAGAAATGTCTATTCAGGTCCTCTGCCCACTTTTTAATTGGATTGTTTTTTTTGTTGTTGTTGTTGTTGAGCTGTATGAGTTCCTTATATATTTTGGATATTAGCCCCTTATTTAGGCATTTGCAAAAATCTCCTATTCACTTGGTTGGCTTTTTATTTTGTTATACCAAGCATATTCTCTGGTTACAAGGTAAGTTGTATTTTTAAAATTTCCCTAGGTATTTGTTTATTTTCTCTAAATATTCCATTTTTTTTGACATACTTTAAAAAATAATATCCTATAAAGATTTGTATATTACTAATTGTATGGTGATAATCCTTTTCCCATCCTAATATTAATTATTTGTGTGTTTTTGTCTTAACCAACGTTATTGGGAATTTATTAATTTTATTAGTTTTTACAACCAACCAATCTTTGGCTTTTTTGATTTTTTGTATTTTGTGTTTGTTTTCATTAATTCTCACTGTTCTTCTAAATTTTATTTTTCTCCTTTTAATTTCTTTAGGTTTAATGTACTGTTCATTTTCTACTATCTTGAGAAAGACAGTTAGCTCATTTGTTTTGAGTTTTTCTTATTTTCTAATATATTCACCTAAGGTTATGCATTTTCCTCTAATCATAGTTTTAGCTACATCCCATAAGTTTGATGTAGAAAATTTTCATTATAATTTAGTTCAAAATATTTTCTAATTTCCATTTCAACATTTCCTTTAACTTATGAGTTATTTAGGAGAATATTTCTTTTCAAACATATAGGGATTATTAAATTATATTTGTTATGTTTAATTTTAAAGTTAGCATTAATAAATATTCACTTCTTTTGGGTTGGACAGGTCTATAAATTTCAACATGTGTATAGATTCATGTGACTACTACCACAATCAAGACACAGAACAGTTTTATCACCCCCCCCCAAAAAAAATCCCTTGTGTTATTTTTTTTTGAATTTATACTCTGCCCATTCCTAGCACCTGGCAACCATACTTTTTTTTGTTACTAAATGTTTACAGGTTTATCTTTTTGAAAATGTTATATGAATGAATCATACAGCATGTACCTTTCAGACTGATTCCATTCCCTCAGCGTAACGCATTTAAAATTTGTTCAAGTTTTTCGGGTTGTTGGAAAAGTCATGATGTATTTTTCCTATGTTTTTCTTTGCAAAAATGCATCATTACTTTTCCGACAACCCAATAGCAAGCTCAACAATTCATTCCTTTTTATTGCTGAATAGTATTCCATTATATTGATGTGCCACTGTTTATTCTTACTTGTTGCGGACATTTGTTGATTATGGATAGAACTGCTATAAACATTCAGGTACAGGGTTTGCTGTGAATATATGTTTGCATTTCTTTCAGTAAATAATTAGATGAGGAATTGATGTCAAATATAATGAGTGTACATTTATCTTTATAGGAACCTGCCAAACTGTATTCCAGGGTTGTTGTACTAGTTTGCATTTTTACCAGCAATGTATAAGAGTTTCAGATGCTCTGCATTCTGATCAGCACTTGGTGATTTAAATATTGTTCACCTCAGCCATTCATGTTGGTGTAGAGTGGTATCTCATCATGGCTTTAATTTGAATTTATAATGCTAATAATGTTGAACATCTTTTCATATGCTTATTTGCAATCCGTATATGTGTTCAACTTTTGCCCATTTTAAAATTAGGTTATAATTTCTGTTGACTGACGAAAATAACTCTCCAAAAATGATGCACAAAAGAAAAGCGTTTATTCGGAGGAAGGAAAAAAAAAGAAACAAACAACCACCGCAGTGCGAACAAACTGCACCACTCAGGTACCGGGGCTCCTACCAGCCACCCGCCTGGAGAAATGGAGAGAGCTATTTCAAGATGGCTCTTTCTATTTATATCATCTCTTCACTCCCCAAGCCCTGCAAGCAATCACAAAGTTAAACATGGAGTCAGGGTCACAGAGTTAATAAGGGGCCCAGCTGCACCCACAGTCCTCCCAACTCTAGTCAAGCATCACAAAATGCCTCACTGGTGAATTTTTGCAAGGTATTTATATATTCTGCATACAAGTGTTTTGTTGACTATGATTTGAAAGTGGGGTTGAGCACCTTTTCATGTGTTTATTGGTCATATATATTTCTTCTTTTGTAAACTATTGAAATCATTCACTCACTTTTTAATGTGTTTTTCTTACTATTAAAGTGTGAAAGGTCCTTATATTAATATATTTTGAGTACAAGTCATTTGTCTGATATATGTATTGTAAATATTTTTTCCTAATCTTTGGCTCGTATTTTCATTTTCTTAATGGTGTTATTTGCAGAGCAAAAGTTTTCATTTTGATGAAGTTCAATTTATCGATTATGTCTTTAATATACCATGCTTGTGGTGGCATGTATAAGAATTCTTTGGCTAACCTCAGGTCATGAAGACTTTTTCCTACATTTTCTTCAAAAAATTTTATAGTTTTAAAATTTATGTTTAGGGTTAATACCCATTTTGAGTTACTTTTTGTATGAGGTGTTAGGTTTAGGTTTAGGTTTTTATTTTTGGGGTTTTTTTTGCATGTGGATGTTCAAATGTTTAGTTTTTCCAAAACAGTTTGTTGAAAAGACTGTAATTCCTTTATTGAATTACCTTTGCACTTCTGTCAAAAATCAATTGGTCGTATTTGTTTGGGTCTATTTCTGGGTTCTCAGTTCTGTTTCAGTTATCTATTTGTTTATCCCTTTGCCAATACCACATTGTTTTGTTCACTATAGCTGTATTATAAGTTTAAAATCAGTTGCGTGGTTCTTCCAACCTTATGCATTTTAAAAAGATTGTTTTAGCTGTTCTGTTGGGTTGTTGGAAAAGTCATGACGTATATTTTTTTATGTTTTTCGTTGCAAAAATGCATCATGACTTTTCCAACAACCCAATAGTTCTTTGGCCTTTGCATATACATTTTAATATTTTTGCCTATATGTACAAAAAAAATCAAATTAGTTTATATGATAAAAATCATGTTGATTGGAATTGTATTAAGTTTATAGATTAATTTGGGAAGAATTGATATGAACATAGTTTGATTTTTTTAATTAAACTTTTTTCTTTTTAACATACAGATTCTGTACATATTTTGTTAGGTTATATGACGTATGATCAAAATACACAGTGAATGTTTAAATTAAAAAACTTTATTACAGTAAAAGACACATTGCCATTAATTCCCTTCAAAATATTCCCCCCCGCCCCTTGCTTCAAACACACTTACTTATCCCATCATTCTTGCCACTTTATGAAGCAGTTCTGGAGGTCCTCTTTTGGGAGTGTCTTTAGTTGTGCTGTCATGGCTGCCTCGATGTCCTGAATCAATTAAAAATGTGTACCTTTCATGGTCATTTTGACTTTGGGGAAGAGCCAGAAGTTGCACAGTGCAAGATCCTGTGAATAAGGTGGATGAGGACACACCATAATGTTTTTATCTGACAGAAATTGCTGTACAAGAAGTGATATGTGACATAGAGCCTTTCCATTGTGATCATAAACTACGGTGAATGCTGCTGCTGAGTACCATCCAACAGAAAGACAGGGATCTTCAATATGGGAAGCGGCACATCGAACCTTAGTAACAGTGTGTGACAAATTTCAACTTGTTCTGTGCAGCCAGTTGGGTGTGACCTACGGTTGAGAGAAAGTGTGTTTTAAAGTGCGCCGTAAATCATCCTTCATCATGACAATGCTCTTGTCACACGTGGCTTCTGGTATGGCAGTTTCTGTCAAATAAAAACCTTATGCTGTGTCCTCATCCACCTTATTCACCGGATCTGGAACCATGCAACTTCTGGCTCTTCCCCAAAGTCAAAATGATTCAGGACATCGAGGCAGCCACTGCTGGGCAACTACAAACAATCATGAAAGAGGACTTCCAGATCTGCTTCATAAAGTGGCAAGAATGATGGAATAAGTGTGTTCGAAGTGAGGGGAAGTATTTTGAGGGGGATTAATGGCAATGTGTCTTTTGCTGTAATAAAATTAAAAATTTTTTTAAATATTCACCATATTGTTTGATCACACCTTGTACCTAAGTATTTTGGGGGAGCTATTTAATTAATTTATTTATTTTATTTTATTTTTTTTAGCTGAGCCATCCTGCCACCTGTTGGCAGCTCAGCAGCAGCTCAGCTCGGGCTGGGACTTGAACCGCTGTTGCTCAGAGCTCAAACTCTTGATGCTCAGAGCTTAAACTCTTGAGCAAGTTCTTAACCAACTGAGCCACTCAGCCAGCCCTGGGGGAGCTATTTTAAATGATACTGTTTTAAACTTTAAATTTCTAATTGTTTATTGCTAGTGTATAGAAATGTGATACACACACACACACACACACACACACACACGTGCCAAAAAAATGTATACACATTTTAAGAAAGGAAGACATATTAAAATTGTGATACTCAATATATATCCATAACAAAAGTCATGTTTGACTTCTACAATTACAAGAGATGCTCAAAGTGGTTACCATCAGCGTCCAGATGCTTCTGATTACGGCAGACTACTGCTTGAGCAATGCTGACCAAAGTGTCCTCTTGTATACATTTTTTTGGCACCCCAGTATATATATAATTGAAGTATAATTTCTGTGTGTGTGTTCACATGTGTGCATGTGTGTACTGTCTTTGTATGCTGTAACATTACTAAATGTACTTATTAGTTCTAGGAGTTTGTGGTAGATTCCTTGGAACTTGTTACATATACAATTGTGTCACCTACAGATAGGGACAATTTTATTTTATCCTTTCTAAATTGTATGCTTTTATTTTTCTTGCCTTAGTACACTGACTAGGACTTCCAGTTCTATTTTCAACAGAAATGATTAGCAAGGACATTTTAGGAGGAAAGCATTCAATTTTTCATCATGAAGATAGGTGTTCGCTGTATATTTTTTATGTCCTTTCTCATGTTGAGGAAGTTTTCTTCTGTTCTGTTTTTACTAAGAGTTTGAGTCTTGTGATGGATTAATGGATGCTAAAATTTGTCAAATGCCTTTCCAGCATCAACTGACAGAATCGTGTTTTTTTTCTTCTTTAGACTTTTAATATGATAGATTATATTGATTTACTTTCGAATATTGAACTACCTTTGCACTCCTGAGATAAATCTCATTTGGTTGTAGTGTATTCTTTAATATATTTTTGGATTCAGTTTGGGGGAATAGAGGGAGGGGTCTTAGGAAAACCCTGAAATTATAATCATTAGGTTTCTCACATTAAATCAATTACCCTGTTGTGTAGTTTCTACATTTTCCACATGCAGAGACATTGGTGATGTAATATAGTCAAGGTATTACCACCTAACAGATGACCTCCCTCCCTTCTGTCACTTGTACATAAAATATTTATTAAGTACCTACTGTGCCAGGCACTGAACCACCGGGTCTTGGAGATCCCGTAGTGATTAATAACAGTTATGGTGCCTGACTCTAGGAAGCTTATGGCCCAGCTGGGACAATAGCAAATAGCGATTATGAAATCACATAAATACAACATTTTAATCGTGAGAAATGTCAAGGATAAGATACGCATAGTGCTTTAAATGTGACATAATGGGAGAGGGGAATTGACTTAGAACAGTCAGACAAATTTTCCTGAAGAAGGAAGGATGAACAGAAATCAGTGAGGGAAGGAAGAACATCATAAGCAGAGGAAACATCAACAAAGGTCCTGAGATAGGAGGGAGACTGATATAAATAGTGACTGAAAGAGTAGCTAGAATAGAAAGGTGGGGGGACACAGTATGTGATGTGGCAGGAGAAGCAAATAGGGCTAGACTCAGCAGGACCTTGTAAACCTGGTTAAGGGTTTCAGTCTCTATCTTGAGAGTAACAGGATGCCTTTGAAGTGTTTTAATCTGATGGGTGTCATGATCAGATTAGTGTTTTGAAAAGATCACTCCAGCTGCAGTGTGGAAAACAGATTGCAGAGGATAAGAGTGGATACAGAGAAACCAGATAAATAGCACAGTAGCCTACAGAGATGTAATAGTAGCTTGGACCAGGGATTTGACTTAGGAGATAGAGAAGCTGATGAGTTTGAGACATATTTATGTATTTAATGATGGATTTGATTTGGTAAAAGAGATGAAGATATGAAAGATAAACAGTAGTTTTCTGGTTTGCATCAGTGCAATGATGGGGATACTTTTTTACTAAGAGTTATACTAGAAGAGAATATGGTATCAGGGAGAAGATCATAAGTTTGCTTTAGACATACTGAGTTTGAGAAGCCTTTGGAACGTTCAAGAGGCGAGATTAAGTAGGCAGGAGGTTATGTAGGTGTGCTTTGGCTTGGAGTGTTGGGTTTTCAATTTCTTTATATCTTTAACTTTTTAGGTGTTTTACTTGGAATTTGATAACTATAGAGACTTACAAAGAGGAGGCTCTAGTAACCAAAGCTGTATTTTCCATATGATAAGATTAAATCACAATGACTGTTGGATCTGCCCCATGCACCACAGCGAAGATAAATGCATTGTGCCATGGATTTCTTTGGATGCTGTTAAAATGTGTCTGGCACTATTGTAGTTACTGGACATTGCAAAGATGAATAAGACATGGTCTTTGATCTCAGGAAACTTCCATCCAGTTGGGAAGTCAGACATGTAAATAGATGATGACAATGTAGTGTGAGTGCTGTGACAGAGAGGTGTCCACTATACCAAGGGAGCATATTGGAGGGACATTTAACCTAAAATGAGCCAATCAAAGAGGATTTTCTAGAGGTATTGGTGTTTAAGCCATCTGGAAGAACATAGAAGAGGAAGTAGGAAGGAGAGGGGAAAATAGAAGGATTGAGGCAAGAGGTATCATAGAGTTTTTGGAAAACCACTTTTATTCTTTTTTGAGGAGGGAGTGCAATTACCATTTTATTGTCAGATAGAAAATGTAGAAGGTGCCTCTGGAAACAAGACGGTGACATCGAGTTTGTTGGTCTTTTTTTCTTCTTGTTTTGGATCCTTTTCTTCCTTCCTCTACCCCTGCCACCTTTAGTCTCTCTTTCTGAATAGGTAATATAAGTGTAATGTTCAAAATTGAACATTATATAAAAGTATACAGTAAAGAGTTTCTCTTCCACTTTGTTCTCCATTCACCCAATTCCTATCCCTCACCTCCCAAGAAATCCAGGTAACCACATTTATTAGTTTCTTATATATATCTTTCTAGAGTTTATTTAAGAAAAATTATAAATAAATACATATATATGTGTATATATATTTTAAATTTATTTTTCCTTTTGGGATCGTTAGTTTATTCTGGCTTAAAAAATGTAAGAAGGGGTTATAAGAAGAGGTGCCCAAGGAGTTTTGACCTGAAGGAGTTTAAATTAGAGAAGCAGCACTAAGGAGAATGGATTGAAGACTGAGAGGCCATGTAGGAGTCTTACATGTATGTTAAGTAAAGTTTAGAGAGCAATGATGAAGCCTTAAGGTAGTGACAGTGGAGAAGGAAAGAATGTTATCCAGTTGGATCTTGATCTTATTTAAGACTTGGGTTCAGTAACTCACCAGTTATTTAATACTAACCAATAGTGTGGAAACACTGGATGAGTCATGTGAATGAATTGTGGGTGGAAGGACGAGTGTAAACGAATGGGGCTCATCCATGAAATGAGGAAAAGAAACTAACAGAGAAGCTAGGTGTAGCACAGTAGTTAATAGTTCTTACCCTAGAGTCTTATAGATCTGACTTAAAATCCAACTATTTCATGTAGTAGCTATGTGATCTTGGGCAAGTCACTTAATCTCTCTAAGCCTTGGTTTCTTTATCTGTAAAATGGCCTTGATAAACATAACTACCTCCTGGGATGGCATGAAGATTAGAGGAGATAATGCCTAAGGAAAGCTTTGTATTCGGGGTTCACCTAGAAAGGCTAATCATAGATTGGGAAGTCATTGGATCCTTTGAAGGGAGTGAAGGTGGGAAACTATTGGGTTGTTGGAAAAGTCATGACGCATTTTTGCAATGAAAAACAGAAAAAATACGTCATGACTTTTCCGACAACCCAATAGTAGAGAATGAGAAGGTGGTTAAGTCAACGTGGAAAAGAACGTGAAATACTTATACATGAAATACTTATACTTAGTTATGTATTTTGATAATCTGCCAATAGTTGATTTGGAAATGGCATGTGAGTTATTTGGGCCTCAGTCTGTCTATCCATACTATAATAGTAAGCTAAACTAAGTGATAAGGTCCTTCCAACTTTGTTCTTCTGATGCCATAATTAGCCATCTTTGAACTCTAAAACCATATCATCTGTGTTACAGATTTCAGAATAAAAATCTACAATTCTTTCAGATGCTATTAATGTCTTGATTTAGATTTATTATATGACAACACCCAGAGTTTTACCTCTGTTATACATTTAACTTTGTTTTTCTGTGGCTTCTTCCTTAAATAATTTTGTTTTGATCATAAAAGATACTTTCTTCTTTTCTTTTCTTTTCTTTTTTTTTTTTTCAATAACCACTTTGTAAAAAGACTATTGTTTGCCTTGGCCCTTTTAATCTGCCCATGAGGAATTCAAGCTGAATGATAGGGAGCTGTGAAAATCCAGTTAGTGTGAGCTGTAATCTTTTTTGCTGGCTTTAAATAGTTAGAGTACCATGCAGACACCCTGCAGATAACTGAATCAAAACATACAGTAATCACCTAAACATGGATTGTGCCTTTGCTCTTATGGAACTATAGTAGAAATCACTAATAACCATTTACTTTTCAGAAAAACATTTCGTCACGATAGCAAATAAAATCAAGGTTAGATATTAAAAGCTATATTTCACAGGTAGGCAACCCAGTGTTTGTGAAAAGCATTGATTTCTGAAATTTTGATATTATCCAGCATTTATAATATCCTCTGACTATTACAGAGTCAGGAAAACATTTTTATAGAATGAGAATATTTATAATCCTCTAATCTTTCAGTCATCTCCTACTTCAGATATCACTAAAGGGAAACAAGAAACTGTTAAGATAAGCAGGCTTTTGAACTATCATGAAAGACAAGAAGAAAGTATGCGACTTCTCTTTTTTTCTTATAAAAGAAACTGGTTCCACTAATGCAGTTTATTGGATGTAGGTAGCAAAATATGCTCTAATAACTTTGTCAAATGGTGATCTATTTTTCTAGGTTTACAGGCTGCCTTTTTTTTTTTTTTTAGTTACAAGATGGATCTCTCATCCATTAGATTCTGCATTAGAGTGATGAGAAACATGGTGTGCAGTACACCGATGCCGCCTCCTAATTTCATTAGCTTTCCATTTTCTAATACTGCTGTTGATAATATTCTGGTGAAGTTTATAAAATAAAATAGCCTATTTGTTGAAACCAATATCCTAGTGTTGCTGGCATGATTCATGCTACATTAGGAGCTCATAAGTCATTAGTAATCTTTTATGTTCGCTGTATTGTTCTGAACAGCAAACTTGAACTCCTTTGTTTTGAAAGATTCATAGGGTCTAATCCAGAACAAAGGTTTCATAAAGTAGATGCCTTTTCTATGCTTATCGCTTTGCCTCAGGCAATTTTATAGAGCTCAACATGCCAGTTCTTCAAACTAGAGAAGCCCACTTCTCATCAAAAATACAGATTCTGAGGACTGTTGTTGCCAGTCCACATTCTCAGTACTTACTTTTTTGTGAACTTTTTATTATAGAAATACTCAAACATATATAAAAAAGTACAAGCTTGGTATGATGAACCCAATCTATCTTTCACTTCCGACAATTTGCGACACATGGTCTATTTTAGATATGTTTTGAAAAACTATTATTACTCTATTGCCTCATGTCTCCATGAAAGTTCCAAAAGCCAGTGCTATTTTAGTGGACTGTTAAGTTTGGGTATGCATTTAGATCAATTGTAAATAAGAGGGACATTCTAAATTCAGCATTTTAAGAGCAACTGTAGTGTACTCTGTACATTGTGTAGGACATTCTTACCGACAGATATTTGTAGGGGAATTTCCAAGCATTTGCAAATGATAACATTGCTTATCACTCATATAGCTTCCATTTTCTCACTTGTTTTTTTATCATCACCAGCTTTACCTCCCAATCAAATCTTGCTGGCATTCACGTACATTCCTTTCTCTGTCTACCACCTTCTACATTTCCAAGTCAGTTACTCTAGTAAAAATACTAGACCTTGTTGAGACCATCGGATACACCACTGTTCATTGTCTCTTTCTTGTCTTAACTTCCCTTTTTACCCAAACAAGTTTCATTATTGCCTGTGAAAATGGAAGAAGTGTTCTTGTTCCTGTCATTTGTGTTATGAATCCCATTGCCTCTTCTAATCGCACTCTTTCCAGTTCCTTCCTTTACTGGTTAACTCTTAACAGCATTTTACAAAACCAAATCAAACTAAAACAAAAAAACTTTAACCCTCTCTGACCTCTCATCTCTAAACAGCAGTATACCATTTCTCTGCTCTCCATTTCAACAGAATTACAGTTGATTTTATTTTTTTCCATTTCTTCATCACCTACGAGGTCTGACAATTGCCACCGTGCATTTACATTGGCAGCACTGTACTAACAGCTGGGTAAGGTTTCATAACTTTGGTATATCAGTGTCTCACAGCTGTGCTCATGTCGATGTGTAGCGGTGTCTTGCTGAGTGGCATTCATTATTGTTGTTGCTTGTTTTTGTGTGCTGCCAAGAGAATGCCTGAGCTTCAATTAGAGCAATGAACAAACATTAAACTTCTTGTTAAACTTGGCAGGAGTGGAAGTGAAATCAGGGACATGTTAGTCCAAGTTTATGAGGATAATGCCATGAAGAAAATGGCAGTGTACAAATAGATTAAACGTTTTTCTGAGGGGAGAGAACGTGTCACTGATGAAGGGAGGTTAGGGTGGCCAGTAACAAGCAGAACTGACAAAAACATTGCAAAAATTCATCGAATTGTGCATCAGAATCGTCGGCTGACTGTGAGAAGCATAGCAGACCAAGTAAACATCGATAGAGGGACAGGAAAATCTTAACTAAAAATCTTGGCATGAGAAAGATGTGTGCAAAAATGGTCCCAAAGGAGCTTACCAATGAACAAAAACAAAGGAGAGTCAAGATTTGCCAAGACCTTTTGAATAGGCAAGATGATGTTTTGGGCTGTGTTATCACTGGTGATGAAATATGGGTGTATCAATATGACCCTGAAACAAAGCGTCAAAGTGCACAATGGAAGTCAGCCAATTCTCCATGACCATAAAAGTTCCGTCAGTCCAAATCAAGAGTTAAAACGATGTTGCTAACCTTTTTTGATATCAGAGGAATTATTCATTATGAATTTGTACCAACTGGACAAACAGTTAACCAAGTTTATTATTTGGAAGTGCTGAAAAGGCTGCGTGACAAAGTTAGACAAAAACAGCTTGAACTTTTTGTCAGCAATTCATGGCTCTTGCATCATGACAGTGCACCAGCTCACATGGTACTGTCTGTGAGGGAGTTTTTAGCCAGTAAACAAATAACTGTACTGGAACACCCTCCCTAGAGATCTGGCCCCCAATGACTTCTTTCTTTACCTGAAGATAAAGGAAATATTGAAAGGGAGACATTTGGATGATATTCAGGACATCAAGGGTAATATGATGACAGCTCTGATGGCCATTCCAGAAAAAGACTTCTAAAATTGCTTTGAAGGGTGGACTAGGCACTTGCTTCGGTGCATAGCTTCCCAAGGGGAGTGCTTCGAAGGTGACCGTAGTGATTGATATTCAGCAATGAGGTATGTAGCATTTTTTCTAGGATGAGTTCACGAACTTAATTGTCAGCCTTGTATTCACTCTTCAACACATTTGAGTTTGTTCTTATCACTACACTGAAACTACCCTTGTCTCATCATCTGTTCTTGTCAAGTGACTTCTATTTTTGCCAAATTCCTGTAGATACTCCTCTTTCATCATCTTATAGTTTTTCTCAACAGTATTTAACACAGTCGATCACTCTACCTTTAATCTTCTTCCTCCTCTTTCTTGAAATACCTTTCTTTCTTGACCTGCTACAATCCTGTGTCAATGACCATTCCTTTGCTGGCTCCTGCTTCTCCGAATGTTGAAGCAACTCAAGACTACATACCCGGGTCCACCATTTTTTTGGTTTCTGTACTTTTCTTTCTTTTTTTTTTTAAAGATTTTTATTGGGGAATTGGGGGGATGGGAACAGTGCTGGGGATTGGGGAAGGGGAACAGACAAGTTGCCGTTCCCTTGTTCTTCAATCTAGTTGTGGAGGACATTGCTTCACTGGCCCAAGTTGGCACCGTCATTGTGCTCTTCTCAGGTGAGGCAGATCAGTCGCCGGCTTCTGGACGGCCGCTCACTGCAGCTGCTGGCTGCTCACGCTGGCTGCTGGCTACACGATAGCGCATGGCAACCCACTGCCACAGGGGCTGCAGCCTATGCCGTCGCCGGCGACTCATGGCAGCCCAGCTCCAGGTTGAGCTGTTGTTCAGCATCTTAGCTGTGGAGGGCAGTGTCACTGGCCCTCATATGTGGATCCGAACCGGGGTCCTCTGGCATCCCAAGCCAGTTCTTAACCATTGCGCCACTCGGCCGGCCCGGTTTCTGTACTTTTCTAGGTCAGGGTTCAATAAACTTTTTCTGTAAAGGGCCAGCTAGTCAATATTTTAGGCTTTGTGGCCTAACAAGCAAAATTGGGGTTATTATGTAGGCACTTGTAGAGCAAGAGAAAAAACAAATTTCCATGCATTTAAAAAAATTGATTAAATTCAAAATATTAACCCTTTAACTTAAGTAACAATTATAGGGCTGAAGGGGGGTAGGAAGGAGTTGCAAAAAAATGTCAGTGAGCAGTAAGAGTCATTCAGCATTTTTATCATACATATGAACTTTTACTGGGAACCTTGTTTCATATATATAAAGCAAATAACCAGAATTGGAGTCATCCCCCCCCCCCCAGTTTATATTGGAGTAGCTCTAATTGGTTATAAAATTTGAAAATTGTTTTCACCAAATATCCCTTGCATCAAAAGGTACCAGTTGTTCTAGGTAAGTGGGAACTACGAAATGGTAAGTGACCTGGCCTATCCCGTGAACCTTTGACTAGTACTTAATAACTATTTCTACAAATAAGCCTTGAAAGCATATGGGCCACTGTGTGGCAGGTGACCAGACAATTGTGTTTGAGAGATGAGTATCAAAACTAACTTAGTTTTTAAAATTGAAAAACAACAGAAGACATGGTGTTTTTTTTATTTCATCTTGAAGAAAATTTAAGAAGTATTCTTTTTTCTATCTCTTTACTTCCCTTTATAAAAACAATCTTTTGTTTTTATAATGATGCTGAGCTCCATATGCCTCAGTACAAAAGAAATTTTAAAGATTGTCATGGTAGATATATAGCAGCAAAGACCTAGCCCAGCCTGTTTTCTTTACAGATGAGTAAACTGAGGCTACCAGAGGGTAAGTGATGTATTTTCTCAAGATAGCCAGCAAGGTGGGATTTTCATGTTAATAGTTATATGTTTGTATGAATAACCCTTGTCTTATTGAAGGCAGGTACATCATGTTTTATACTTAGAGATTTTGTATCTCCCCACTGTGACTAACCCCAGTATATATTAAATAAATATGTATTAATCAATAAATATGAGGCATTTTTTCCCAGGATTTTAAGTTCCAGTTAACTGCTATAACTGCTATGTGCCGTTAAACTTGCTGCCTCTTGATAGCTCATTAAAGTCCGCTCCCCCACCTGTAACTGGCTGTTCCAGTTACTGCTGCCCAGAACTAAAGGGTTTGCTTTTCTTGTTAAAAAGGAAAATTTGCATCCCTTTTGGCACAGACACAATTAGAAGGTAAAAGACAGATTAGGGTAGAAGTATCACAGACACATTGAGTTTTTGGGACTTTCTCACAGATTTAACCAAAAGAATTGTGGGAGAAAATATCTTTAATAGGAAAAAAAACCAAAAGCAAAAAACTAAGGAGACCAAATTGTGAGTAAACCTGTGAGAGCCCTTAAAAATATTTTTACATAAACTAAAATTAAACACTAAAAATAACACATAAAGAGAATATTAATTACATTTAAAATAAGTACTACTTGATACCATCATATCAGTCAGGGACCAGCCAGGACCTTGAAGCCACACTAGCTTTAATAGAAAGACAGTCATATTGGGAATTGGTGAAATAGGTATGGGAGGGTGCTGCCAAGGGAACACTGAGATAACAGAGATAGTAATAGCAAGGTCCAGGTACCTCCCCTAGGGAGCTAAGAGAAGAGGTCGGGGTCATTGGCATTTAGTATCTCAGAAAGATAGGCCTGAGACCCAGCTCTCTGACTGGAAGGTGTTGCTTGGCTAATGTTGGTACCTGAGGGGCTAAGACGTAGACCTTTGAGAAAGGGGTGCTGCTTGGCTGCAGCTAGTGCCTCTGAGGAAATGTGATGGGTCGGTTTTGGGAGAAGAGGGGGGGAAAAACAAAAACAAAAACCAAACACTTATTGTAGAAACGGGAACCAACTGTATTGAAGAGTTAATTCCTCGAGTAGAGTTGTTGCTGGGGCAGCCCTGACAGGAACAGTGAAACAGGGTAGCCCTTCCCCCTTTCTCCAACTATTCAGTCTCCCTCCCCACGCCCCTTACTAGCAAAACCTACCGGGGAAGTAGCTGGTAAACGAAAAACGGCATTTGCAGAGCTCCAGCTGTAGTGGACTTATGGCCGAGGCAGCCGCTTAGTAATTAGCAGAGCCATTGCTTGCTGTTTCCATCCACTTATCCTAGGAACTTTCCATTTCTCTTCCCTGAAGTTTTAATAGTTGTTTATATGCATTGGTTCCCACTGTGGTTCAAGAGATAACAAGTAACTTGGATGTTTGAGATTGCTGATTAGATCTCTCACAGTCCCGTGTGCCCTGTGCCTAGTATTATGTAAGGTTATCTAGGCTTTAGCCTATGGCAACTTCATGGTAAAGCACATGGCTCTTACTGACCAAGGCCAAGGATGTACAGTTTGGAGTTGAGTTTATTTTCCTCTGCAAGTTTGTAGTTTGTGCATATTGGAACCAAAAATAATGGGTTGAAATGTGCATATTAGTAAATAAGAGCCTTTTAGAATTTTGTGTAATGGGAACTTAAGGTTGAAAAATATGTCTGTATATCGATGTTCTCAGGTTTTTTTTTTTTCATGATTGCCCCCTAAAAAGAAATAGTTAATTAAATTTAAATTAATTTTGTTGATTTTCATTTAATTTAAATGAGAGAGAAATGAACTAAATTAAATACTAAGGAATAAGACTGTTTAGCTTTGGGGGGGACGACAAACCATTGTAATATCTAAAATTTTTTTCAGTGTTAGAGTTTTATTTAGATGAAGTAGTAAACCATTAAGAACTGTGTAACTTGAAACTGGGTGGCTTTAGCTTCTTATATTCTGAAGTTAATGAAGGGAGCCCTTTTTTTAGATCAGATGCCTTGACTTTTCCATCATAGTATCTCAATTCTGATATCATTGTTGATAAAAATTCCTGAAAAATTATTAACTTGGCATCTCCTTAAAAATGGGATGCGTAAAAGCATAAAGTGAATATGATTTGTCAAATTATCAGATGAAAGCAGTTTAAGACTGAAAATACCAAAGTCTACTGTGGTTTTAAACTTACTTTTGTGCTATCTAATACAGTTTTATGAATTCCAGAATTCTAAGTATAGTAAATAGTGTTTTAGGATTCTATGTATACTTTTGTAAGGGTGGCTTTTCCTTGCCTATTAAATGTGAATTTTTCCTGTGCCATCAGATTTAAAAGAGGTAAGTTTCTGGTTGGAACTGAAAGTACTGTGTAGGAATTAATATGGCCAATCAAGGGTTTTTTGAAGCTCTATTATTTGATACAATTTTAAACTTACAAAGTTGTAAGAAGAGTAAAAAGAACTCTCATATACTCTTTATCCAGATTCACCAATTGTTTACATTTTGTCCCATTTCCTTTATAAAATTCTTGTCTCTGTTTTTCTCCCAATACTAACTAGTGTAAACACACACACACACACACACACACACACACACACACACACATGCACACACACACACTTTTCCCCTCTGAATTATTTGAGAGTAAATGGCAGGCATCACTTATTTATGCCTAAATATTTTTGTGTATAAATCATAAGAACTTTTTAAAATAGCCATAATACAGTGATCAAACCAAGAAATTCAACACTGATATGATATTATCTAATCAACGGTCTGTAGTCCCAGTTATGTCCTATAACTTAATATTTGTACATCAGTCACCCCTCCTCCATCTAAGATCCAGTCCAGGGTCAGGTACTGCAGTTAGTTGTCATGCCGTCTCCTTTAATGTGGAGCCAGTTTCCCAGCATTTCTTTTCTTTCATGTCCTTGACATTTTTAAAGCTCTATAGGCCAGTTGTTTTATAGAATGTCCCTCAATTTTGGTTTGTCTCATGTTCTCTAATGATTAGTTAGATTCAGGTTGTGCGTGTTTTGCCAGGAATACCACAGAAGTGATGTTGTGTCCTTGTCAGCATATCATATCAGGAATCTCAGGGTGTTGGTTTGTTTCATTGTTGGTGATGTTAACTTTGATCAGTTGGTTATGATCCAATCAAAATTTGACTTGGCAACATAAATAAAGAGAACTTTTAGAGTGGTGCGATTTCTAAGGTCCACATTCTTGCCTGAGTTAAATTAATTGCTACATTTTCTACATATATATTACCTATATCCCATTTGGGGAACAAAAACAAAGTGAAGTGGACTTGTTTGTTTAATAGTGGTGAAGAAATTAAGTGAATAAATTAAAACAGATTTGTATCATTATTTTTAGGGGTTTTATTTCTATTTGATTTACTTGAAAATCTTTATAGTTTGTATACAGACTATCTTGTTGGGTGATACTATATTTTGTAACTCATCTAGAGAGTTGTTTTGATATAGAATTTTAATTAATTTTTAATTCTTTTAAGTTTTAACACTTTGTCCCTTTCTCATGCAGTGTTGAGCCCTATTTATATGTTACCCCATTGTTTCCAACCTTTTGCCAAATCAAATCTGGAATAC
This sequence comes from Hipposideros armiger, assembly GCF_001890085.2. NCBI lineage: Eukaryota > Metazoa > Chordata > Mammalia > Chiroptera > Hipposideridae > Hipposideros > Hipposideros armiger. Next base: position 2,971,561 of record NW_017731366.1, on the reverse strand, counting down.
TCTTAGACAAAATTTAATTTGTGAATGAGGCATAAAAACAAAAGTGTGACATTCCATAAATACATGGTTTCAAGAAGAGTTTTATTTTAAGGTGAGACGGAGTCCCAGAAGTCCATTCCCTTGCCTTCAGAGAAACCGTTCCTGAAAGATTAGAATATATCCTTTTTAAAGTCCTTGAAAAAGAGAATTCCAACCTCCTTTAGAAAGCTATTTGATTACTTAACAAGCACTCCAAATATGCTTCCTTCTAGTTGACCTATAGCCGCTATCCTGTTTTTTTCTGTATCTGGTAGTAGAGATGAAGAATATTTATTAGTCCTCATATAAAAATGGCTTCAAAATTACTAAAGGCCCACTTCCTGAATAAGTTACTTGCTTTAAAGGATACCATTTTCTAGTTCTCTAGTCACATGTGTGACTGACCTGTGGTCATCATGGGACTCTAGTTCAGGCTCGAGACTTGGATAAAAATCCCTTGACCTTTTATTTACTGACCTTAACTTTTATGGTTTCAAATTTACAGTGTACTGCATTGCTTTTAATCAAAGCACAAACCAATAATGCATTATTTCTTTTGAGTGGGGATATTATTGAGATATGCTGACCATAATTTTGTATAAAGTTGGGCTGCAGAAGAGAGTTTGAAAATCAATAGTTTTATATGTTATAATTTAATTTTTCACTTCGCATTTCTCAAATTATTCAATGCTCCAGTACTGTATTGTACTTTTAATAAACAGTTGCTAGTAACTTTTCAAGGATACATAAAGTTGTGAGTGAAAGAACAAAGAAAACTTAAAAATAGTAAAATAATGCAAAAAAAGACTGATTAAAATAAGACAGTAGGAGTGAGCTTGTTCTTTACCCATTGGCTAAAATGTCCTTTGTTGTTACTTTCCCTTCTTTTAATATTTTTGAATTTGAGCACTGATGTTTTATTTATTTATTTATTTTTAGCTGAGCCATCCCGCCACCTGTTGGCAGCTCACGGCTGCTCAGCTCGGGCTGACTCGAACCGCTGTTGCTCAGAGCTCAAACTCTTGAGCGAGCTCTTAACCAACTGAGCCACTCAGCCGGCCCGAGCACTGATGTTTTAACCCTTTATGAATAGAAAGATTTTTGAAAACAACTGTGTATATGTTTTTGTTTACTCTAGTTTGGTTTTATTCAGGTTATCTGCATATATATTTTATTAAATCCTTAAAATATTTTAGTCTAAAGTGTACAATAGATGTGTATGATTTATGTCTACTATCAGAAGGTATTTTATATAATATATAACATATAATGACTAGAAAAATAAAATCTTAACAGATTCAAATCTTAACATTCAATTTAAGTAAACTGAGCTTAATAAATTTTATCATATCTAGCTAAGTATTCCCATATCTTTTGGCTATTGATTTCTTTTTTTCTTATCAGTTCCATTTACAAAAATAAATATTATATGGGCTATTTTAAGAAAAGCATGTTGCTTAAAATCAGGTGTTTAAAATGAAAGTGTTGATTGCAAACCATGTATATATATGTGTGTGTGTCCCAAGATGGTGCTCTGGACACATTTAGAAGTGAATTATGACTTGTTTGTCAAAGCCTGCCCATTGTCCTGAGTATTTCAGCTTTAAGAATGAAGTCATGTTTCAGCCTAGGGCAGGGGAACAGGGCACACATTTTAGATAATCTTACACTGCTCATGATCCACTGATAACAAGTCATCACAACACTCTGCATGAGAATCTGGGTTAAGGAGCTCATGCCTTTTTCCAAAAATTTTGCTTATATCACAGATTTTCGCTACCAGTGGAGATATTGAAAATGTTTCGGTTGTTCTTAGAGTGACGTTGCTTGAAGTTTTGAGCTGAGACCTCTGTTATTAGAAAAATAATATTCTTCTAGTTGACTGCTTTTAAGGCAACAATGTTGACGGAGTAGAGTGACCAAATGAATAATATTAAGTGGATTTTATTGATTTAATAACATAATTAAATGACATTAAAAGTAATTAAATGACAGAATTCAGTCAAAAAGATTGTGGCCTTTCCATTCTTTTTCTTCCAGCGAAGTTAATATGACCTTTAAAAAGAGATACGTACTGATCCTTATAAGTGAAAAGGAAAAAATATACACTTTTTTTCAACACTTCCTTATCTTACTACTTCCACTGTGACTTTTTCATCTTCAGAGTAGACCCAGACATTCCCACCAAAGTTTTTTCTTATCAGTGGGCCCAGCCTTTCATATTGCCCTTAAACTAGCTTAGTTAGACTTACTAGGATGCTGTCTCTTGGTGTCTTTGCAACTATCCTTGATTATTTTCTAGCGACCACAGTTGTCTTGTTAATAATGGGTCTGAAATGATGACCAAGATTTGAGAAATTGATCATTTTGAGCATTAAGAAGAACATTTGGAATTCACAGAGTTAATGAAATAACTCCTGATAATTTAAATTTAATACGAGAACTAGTGTAGTATCATAGTGAAAGTTTCTTATTTTATATTTGAGAGCATTTTAATTGAATCTTAAAGCATTCAAGTTTCTGCAAACCAGTAATTTTGGCATTCTTTTCGTGGTGAATGCAATGTGTTTAGAAAAATCAATATTAAAATTTAGCTTCAAAGAATTCATGAAGAGAAACATAATGAAATCTTGATATAGCATATACAAAAGACAAATCCCCGATCATTTCTTTTTATGCAAATGAGTTTGATTTAGACATAATTCCCCAACATCACCATGAATTTCCATCTGTGTAACCCTGATGGTCTTAAGCAGTCTGCAGTTACCTTGTGCTCTAGGCTATATTCACTCTGCATGTATGGAAACTGTGACTATCTTAACACTTTAGATGATGATATGAATAACAATTGTTTGTTGATTTTATTCTCTATCTCCCTGGATAACCTGCTGTCTGCAAAGGCTGAATAAGTGGCAGATAGCTTTTGTCATCCCTTATCCAAGCTGTACACTTGTAAGGAAGAGCAGGGATAATCGCCGCAATCTAATTAGGGGTTAAAAGAGGCCATGACTGTGATGTGGCAGTGAGACACCTTACTGTAGCAATCCTGTTTGCATTAGAAAAATAAGGTTGTCATATTGATTATTCAAATTGGCTTGCATTGGCTAAGGCTCAATGGCTCGTATTGCAGCTGAAGCAGTGGAAGATCCCAGCTATTCACAGAAGACCCATGCTATAGCATATATTATATTGCGGCTTGTTTGCTAATTTGGGTTTTTAAGAATGAAGACAGAGTTTAATCTGGTGATTTGAAGGTTAAACTGATCATCAGGAATCAAGTTTAGCTTCCACCTGTAATAGCAACGATCATGTCAATTTTGAAGAAATGAAGAGCCTGTGTCATTTTGGGTCTCTAACTGAAGATAGTATGTATAAGTATAACAACACTATTTAGAACCACTTCCGTCTTTTGATGATAAGTAAAAGGTGATTGATATTAGTCAAAAGGACGTAGCTTATAGATGGAGGCTGACATTTGCCTTTGCCTTCTCTCTTCCCGTTTCCCTCCCCATTTCTCTTCAACCTGTTCTCCTTTTCTTTCCTGAATGTCCTGGACTTTGGATATGTTCTTGGAACAGAAATAATTGTAGTGGCGAATAGAAACAAATTTGATCTTGTACCAATTTGATCTTGTACAAATCTTTTATCATTCTCTCAAATGTCCTGTAAACCCAGCTAACCTTCTATGCATGGATGGCCTATATTTTGATGTACATATCAAGTGCCTCTAGACACTGGATTCTTTTTATGAAACCTCTATAATAGGAGCAGTTTTTAAAATGAGGAGTTAGTGTAATAGTCCCCTCCAGAACTAGTCATTTTTCTTTTGCTTTTTGCTTTCTCTTTTTTGAGTATCACCATGGTTCATGGAGTTTTTATTTAACGTTTCAATCAGAGTTGTTATTATTTTGTTGCTTTCTGTTGCTCAAATTGTAGCAAGTTTGATCAATAGGAACCTCTTCACATTGGCTCCTGTGTCTGTGTCCTTTCTACATGACCCTGTTAGTTTTAAAATGATTCTTTTCATTCTGTCCCAGTCTCAGATTGAACATATTTTGTCCCAGAGCCTGGAATCAGCCACTTACCAAATAACCCTGGCTCCTTTTAGTCACAAATGGTATTGAGAGATCAAAATATAACGTTAGTAGTGTTGCTACAGGGATATCATTGCTTTAATTTAATGGACCATACTAGAAAACATACTGTGCTTCATTGAATCTAAAATGTGGTCAATTGTAATTTTATGTGTTACTAAGAAAGGGAAAAAACTGGCAAAACATCTCGCACCATATAATGCAGGATGCATTGTCATTACAGGTAAGTTAAAAACAGAATATAAAATGTGCATCTTAGAATCAGTGAATATGGTATGTAATAAATCATGAGTTTGTTTAATATTTTAAATTGAAACTTAATATTATAGTATTTTTACTTAAGGTTTGGTCTGTATATGTATTTTTCTTTTTTAGTGAGCGTGTTTCTAATATTAGCATACTTATTACTTTATTGTAATATGTACATGAAATGTTTTTTTAAAATAGTGTTCTTTAGTGTATAAAAAATTGATGTGTAAAAAAGTAGTGTATAAAAAAGTATAAATGGAACTTTATCAGAGAATTCAGCAGTAAGTTGGAAAAATAAAGCCAGCAGTTAGGTGTGGCATATTTTAGAAATACAAAGGTAATTCAGTATTGTGAAATCTGTGAACATAATTAGCTATAGTAATAGGTCAAAAGAATTTAGTGATATCTACTATTCTCCATTTGTTATTTTTAATAACATAATTTAGAGTTTAAGAATCCAGACTATTGCTATTATGCAATTTAAAAAATCTAAGGTAAATTTTTTTCTAGTTGTAATTTACATATAATAAAATACACAGATCTCATGTATAGATTTCAGTAAGTTTTAACAAATGCATTCACTTGTATAATCCACACCCCACCCCATCCCTTTCACTCCTTAGCAATCAGTCCCTGTACTCAGCACTAGAGGCAACTACTGTTCTAATTTCATTTACAATAGATTAGTTCTAGAACTTCATATAAATGGAATCTTTTTAATACTATATGAGTACTATAATCATATAATACTCTTTTGTATCTGGCTTCTTTTGCTCAGTATAATGTTTTTGAGATTCGTCCACGTTTTTGCATGTATTAGTAATGTGTTCCTTATATTGTGACTAATATTACATTGTATGAAGATACCACAGTTCATTCTATTGATGTTATTTGGGTTCTTTCCTCTTTGGAACTATTATGCATAAAGCTGCCGTGGACTTTCTCATACAAGTCTTTGTGGAACATATGTTTTCATCTCTCTTGGGTAGATACATAACAGTGAGTTTTTGGCTTTTGTGAATAAAGCAGCTCTGAACATTTGTGTACATGTTTCTGAAGGAACATGTATTTTCATTTCTTTTAGGTAAATATTTAGCAGTAGAATAGATGGATTGTATGATAGGTGTCTGTTTAACAGCTAAATGGATTTGTGCAGTTGTTTTACTTTACGTTTTCATGAACAATATATGTTCCAGCACGAAATCTCAGTTGTTGCACAACTTTGCCAAAATTTGGGGTTATCAGACCTTTGAATTCCAACTACTGTAATGGATTTGAAGTAGTATCTTGTGAATTGTAAGTAGCATTTTTTTCTGATGGCTAGTGATGTTGAATACTGTTTTATGTGCTTACTGGCCATTTGTATATTTTCCCTTGTAAAGTATTTGTTCAGACTTTTTATCCATTTTTCAAAAAAGATTATTCATCTTTTTATTATTGAGTTTTTAGAATTTCTTACATATTGTGGGTTCAATTACATATTGTGGTTCCTTTGACAGATATGTGTTGTGAATATTTTCTGGATTGCCTATTTATTTCTTAGCAATGTTTTTAGATAAATAGTAATTTTATAATTTGAAGTTCTATGTCAAATTTTTTTATTTTATGTTTAGTACTTGCACCTTTTTTCTTTCATGTAAAAGCTAGAATCACCTTATCAAGTTCCACAAAAACCCTTGTTGGTACTTTGGAAGTATATTGAATATGTAGAACTGTTTGGTGGGAATTCACATCTGTAAGATATTATGTTTTACCATCCATGAACATAGTACATCTGTTCATTTATTTAGGACTTTAAAAATGCCTCAATAAAGACAATTTTTTTCTTTTATAAAGGTCTTGCAAAAATATATTGCTGAATTTGTGCCTTATCTACCTTATTGTATTGTATTGCTGGTATCTTTGTCCTATTTGGGATTGGAATGGGAATTCTGCTAATATTTTTCCATGGAGTATAATTGTATTCTTGGCTTTTGGTAGTTAACATTTCTTGTTTAGCAAGGTTTTCTTATATTCCTAGTTGAATAAGATTTTTTAGAAATTATTTACGTATCTTATTTTTATCAAAAACTTTTTTCTGTATCAATTAAAATTTTATAGTTCTTTTAATCTAGGAGTGTGGTGAATAATATTAATGGATTTTCTACTATTTATCTGTCCTTGCATTCCTGAGATGAATCAACTTACTTATGATATATTATCTTTTTCATATATATTGCTGGTTTTGATTAGTTTGTTTATTCATATTTAAAAAATTTTTTCCTGGATGAGATTTGTCTGTAATTTTACTTGCTTGTTCTCTCATTCCCAAGTGTTAGTATCAAGATTGCCTAGTAGAATGTAGTGGGAGGACTCTGGTAGGAGACGTTAATAGTAGGGAAGGCTTAGTATTTGTGAGGGCAGGAGATACATGGGAAATCTCTGTGTTTTCCACTCACTTTTCCTCAGAACCTAAAACTGGTCTAAAATTAAAGTCTATTAAAAATGTAATGGTGAATGGGTTTCTTATTTTCTAGGGAATTTTGTAATCATCTTGTCATTTTCTACAAGTACCTGCTTATCTTTTTATTGGGATTGCATTGACTATATAGATCAATTTGAGGAGAATTAACAGCTTAATAATATTGACATCTCTGACCCATTAAGAAAGTATATTTCTATTTACTGAGGTCTTCTGATTTTTCTCAATAGTTTTATAGATAACAGTTTAGAGGTCTCTGACATTTTCTTTATATTTATCCTGAAGTATTTCATATTTTTGATGTTACTGCAAATGATATATATTGGGTTGTCGGCCAAGTCATGATGCATTTTTGCAATGAAAAACATAGGAAAAATACGTCATGACTTCGGACAATCCCAATACATTTCATTTTAATTTCTTTTTTTTGTTGTTGTTTGTATACGGATATACAGTTGAATTTGGTATGTTGATCTTGTATCTTACAACCTCATTAAACTCCCTTATCATTCAAGTTGCTTTCTTATAAATTCCATAAGTTTTCTACATAGATGATCATGGTGTTTGCAATAGACACAATTTTAGTTCTTTCCAATCTGGATGCTTTTTATTTCTTTTTCTTGCCTGATAGCTCAGACTAGAGCCTCCCCTACAAAATTGAATAGAAGTGTTAAGGTTGGACATTCTTGTATTGTTCCTGATCTTAGTCAGAGAGCATTCAGTCTGTTCCACCATTCAGTATGATATTAGCTGGTGGATTTTGGTGATGCCTCTTATCAAGTTGAGGAACTGTTCTTCTAGTCCTGGTTTGCTTACATTTTTTTAAGGAATAGATGTTGAATTTTGTCAAATGCTTTTTTTATGACTATTAAGATGATCATATTTTTTTTCTTATTTAATTGCTAATATGGTGAATAATACTGAATGGTTTTCAAATGTAAAACACTTTTTAGTATAAAAGTCCACTTGGTCACAGTGTATTATCCTTTTTATATATTGTTGCATTTGATTTGCTAAAATTATGTTTAGAATTTTTGCATCTGTTTTTATGAGAAATATTGGTGTTCAGTTTTGTTTTCTTATAATATCTTCTGTATATGGTATCAGGGTAATGCTGGCTTTAAAGAATGCATTGGGCAGTATCATTCCTTTTTCAGTCTTCCAGAAGAGCTTGTGTAGAATTGGTGTAATTTCTTTCTTAAATGTTTGATAAAAGTCAGTAGTGAAGCCATTTGGCCTGGGTTTTTCTTTATGGAAAGGTTTTTAACTAAAAATTAAAAAATTTTAGTATAGAGACATTAGTACATAAATTAGAGAAAGATTGTTATTCATGTTATCTGTTTCTTTTTGAGTGAGCTTTGGTAGTTGTCTTTCAAAGAATTGGTTGATTTTACCTAAGGCATTGACTGTATAGGCATAAAGCTGTTCATAACATTCCCTTTTTATCCTTTTAATATTTATACTGATGTCACCACTTTTATTCCTGATATTGATAATTTATATTTTACTTCTTTTTTTTTTATCATCAGTCTGGCTAGGGTTTATCATTTTATTGCTTTTCTCAAAGAAGGAGCTTTAAGGTTTATTGATTTCCTCTATAGTTTTTCTGTTTTATATTTCATTGCTTTCCATGTTGAACTGTATTATTTCCTTTTTATTGCTTATATTGAATTTAATTTGCTCCTCTTTTTTTTTAGTTATTATAAGGCATTTAGTGTTATATATCTTCTCCTTTAGCATATTGTGTTTTCATTTCCATTCAGTTCAGATAATTTCTAATTTTAATTTTTTATTCTTTTATTTTTATTCCAGCTTTATTGAGATGTAATTGACATATATCCCGGTGTAAGTTTAAGGTGTACAGCATAATGGTTTGACACATGTATTGTGAAATGATTACTGCAATAAGTTTAGTTAGCATCCATCACCTCATATAGCTACAGCAAAAGAGGAAGCAAAAAAAGAAGAAAAATTTCCTTTTGATGAGAACTCTTGGGATTTACTCTCTTAACAACTTGCATATATATCATAGAGCAATTTGGCTATAGTCATGATGCATCACATTACATCCCTAGTACTTATTTATCTTGTAACTGGAAGTTTGTACCTTTTGACCTCCTTCTTTCAATTCTCCCTCCCTTCACCCCTAGCCTCTGGCAGCCACAAATCTGATCTCCTTTTCTATGTTTTTTTGTTTATTTTTGACATATAAGTGAGATCATGCAGTATTTGTCTTTCTCTGTCTGACTCATTTCACTTAGCATAATGCCCTCAAGATCTATTCATTTTGGCACAAATGGCAAGATTTCCTCATTTTTTATGGCTGAATAATATTCCATGTCACAACTTCTTTATTCATTTGTCATTGGACACTTAATTATTTCCATATCTTCGCTATTGTAAGTAATGCTGCGATGAACATGGGGTGCAGCTATCTTGTCAAGTTAGTTTTCATTTCTTTTGAGTATAGTCTCAGAAGTGGGATTGCTGGATCATAACATTCAAAATTTTTTGTCAAAATGTTAAAAACTGTTCTTTCAATTAAAAATGTGTAGGGAAATTTAAATATAGTATAGTGTAATTGAAAACATTGAAAATTAAAGTGTGTAATTTCTTTTCTAAAAATCGTGTTAAGAGAAGTTTCAACAGTGCTCCTTTTGTTTACACTGTGTCTTTTCTGTGCCTTGATGAATTTCATGTACTTTTCTAAGTTTAGATTAGTTTCCAACATTTTACCCTCTGCAGTTTCAGCAAAGTCATGAAATGTGTCTCAGAGTTACTTTCATATGAAAGTTTTCACTGGTGTAACTTCTCTGGACATTTTCAGCCTGTCCTCCTCCATGTGGGTAAGTTCTGCTCTCAGTTCCTCTGGTCGCATATCTACAGTCTCTCACATGGTGGCAGTGTGGTCATATACAGGCTCAGCTATCTCCTAATCACATCCAAGTTCACTTCCAGTGTCATCGCTTTTCGTTTCTTTGCTGCGCTATCATCCTTCTTCAGCAATTCCATTTTGATTATCCATTTTGGGGAGAAGACAAAGAGGCAACACAACTACACACTTTGCTGTCTCAGTGTGATGCGCATAACAGATACACTCCAAGCAATCACCAACAGGCTCTGAAAGAATATTACTTACTGATCACGATGCACATTTATTATTTATATAATGATTGCTGATTTAACAGGGAGCAGCAAACTTTGTGCTTTGTGCAGCTACCGTTAATAAAACTATAGTAACTGAAACTTGAGCCATGTTGTTGGGGTCCTGGTGTTACTTAACTAAACCATTATAATTGAAATTTATACCTGTTGGAACCATGCAAAGTTAGTGCGCGCGCTCTCTCTCTCTCACTCTGTGTATAGAAAGACATCTGGTGGAGGGCATTTTTAAGTTAATATTGAAGCATTAGGCCGGTCTCATATAGAATAGAAATGCAGAGAGTTGAACTTGACATTCTGTAACTGCCTTTGCTTTATGGCCATTTGCAAATCTAGAAGAGGCTGAAGAGAGGCTAACCTACACTTTTGACAGATATACAAGGCTAGAGGGACAAATACTTGACAGTACAGCCCACTGAACCTGGAATTTTGATAATCTCCTTCTCAACAATTTGGAATGGCACCCTGAAGAAGCCATGTTTTAGGAATAAGTTTGAACCAGAAATAATTAAGTCCTTGCAACCCAACTTTGAACTATTACAATAACCTCAGTCCCTAAAATTGGATTAAGGAAATTACAGATTCATGGTCTCTCCTCCCCCACCCAACAACCCCGTAAGCACTTGAAAGAAGGTATTTTACCTCAAAATATTTCCACAGATGATTTTTCAAATAAAGTATGTAGCTCAAAATCAAAGATAATTAGGCGAATGTGGAGACTTGACAACGTAAAGGGGACCAGAAGAAACAACCAGTAATAGACCAGGTAAGCAATGGCTCCAGATATTGGGATTACTAGGCATTGGCAGAGGAGTCCATCCAGCTTCTGGTTAAAAGCCTGTGTTGTATGGACTGAATGTGTCCCCCCAAAATTCATTTGTCGAAGCCCTGATGCCCAGTGTGATGGTACATGGAAGGCGGAGCATTTGAGAGGCCGTTAGGTTAAATGAAGTTATGAGGCTGGAGCCCCCTTAATGGAATTAGTGCCCTTGTAAGAAATGGAAGAGAACAGAGCCCTGTATTTCTTTGCCATGTGAGGACACAGCCAATAGATGGTCGTCTGTGAACCAGGAAGTGGGCTATCACCAGATACTGAATCTGTCAGCACAATTTTTTTATTGAGGTATAATTGACACATAATATATTAGTTTCAGGTGTACAACATAATGATTTTACATTTGAATACACTGACATATGATCACCACTATAAGTCTAGTTACTATCCATCACCGTACAAAGTTACAAAAAATTTTTTCTGATGAGAACTTTTAAGATTTATTGTCTTAACTTTGAAACACGCAGTACAATATTATTGACTATAGTCACCATGCTGTATGCTATCGTCATGACTTGTTTATTTTATAACTAGAAGTTTGAAGCCCCTGATCCCCTTCACTTGTTTTGCCCACCTCCCCTCTGGTAGCCACCAATCAGTTTCCCGTATCTATGAGTTTGGTTTTGTTTGCTTGTTTTTTTTAGATTCACATGTAAGTGAAATCATACTGTATTTGTTTTTCTCTGACTTGTTACACTTAAAATAATACCCTCAAGTTTCACCCATGTTGTCACAAATATGATTTCATTCTTCTTTATGACTGAGGAGCATTCCATTGTGTATATATACCACATTTTAAAACATCCATTTATACTTAGGTTCTTTCCATATCTTGACTATTATGAATAATGCTGCAATGAACATAGGAATGCATATATCTTTTCAAATTAGTTTTTTTGCTTTATTCAGGTAAATACCCAGATTTGGAAATGCAGGATCATATGGCAGGTCTAGTTTTAAGTTTTCAGAAACCTCCCTACTCTTTCCCATAGTGGCATCATCAATTTACAGCCCCACCAAGAGTGCACGAGGGCTCCCTTGTCTTCATAGCCTTGCCAACATGGTATTTCTTGTCTTTTTTTATGATAACCATTCTGACAGGTGTGAGGTGATATCTTATTGTGGTTTTGATTTGCATTTCCCTGATAATTAATCAGCATCTTTTCATGTACCTGTTGGCCGTCTGTATATCTTTTTTGGAAAAATGTCTATTCAGATCTTCTGCTTATTTTTTAATCAGATTGTTTATTTTTTGGTTGTTAAGTTGTATGAGTTATTTATATATTTTGGATATTAGCCCCTATGTATGATTAGATATATGATTTGCAAATATTTTCATCCATTCACTAAGCTGCCTTTCATTTTGTTGATGGTTTCCTTTGCTGTGCAGAAGATTTATAGTTTCATATAGTCCCGCTTGTTTATTTTTTGCTGTTGTTGTCTTTGTTTTTGGAGTCAGATTAAAAAAATAATCAATGTCAAGGAGCTTATTAGTGTTTTTTTCCTAGAAGTTTTAAGGTTCCAGTTAATTTTTGTGGAGGGTATAAGATAGTGGTCCAGTTTCATTCTTTTGGTTATGGCTTCCAGTTTTCCCAACATCATTTATTGAAGACTGTCTTTCCCTACTCTATATTCTTTGCTCCTTAGTCATCAACTGATTAAACATATGTGCATGGATTTATTTCCTGGCTCTCCATTCTGTTCCACTGATCTGTGTGTCTCTTTTTATGCCAATATCATATTGTTTTGATGACTATACTTTTGAAATATAGTTTGAAATCAGGAAGTGTGGTGCCTCCAACTTTGTTCTTCTTTTTCAAGATTACTTGGCTTTTCTGGGACTTTTGAAGTTCCATACAAATTTTAGGGATTGTTTGTTCAGTGAAAAATGCCATTGGAATTTTGATAAGAATTGCATTGAATCTGTAGATTGCTTTGGAAGGTATGGAAATCTTAACAAAATTAAATCTTGCAATCCACGAGCATGGAATATCTTTCCATTTATTTGTGTCATCCTCATTTTTTTTTTTTTCCTGTAAAGTTTTGTTGGAACCTATGCAATGGAAACGAATGCCTGTTGTCTCTGGCTGCTCTGCTGAGGGCAGAGTTAAGTAGTTGCAACAGAGGCCTCATGACCTGCAAAGTTGAAAAAATTCACTCTGATCCTTTGCAGAAAAAGTTTGCTGACTCCTGCTGTACGACAAAATAAAGGCTAAATTCAAGAGTGCTTAAAAAATGAGGAAATAGTGAACACAGATGGTAGGCTGAAATCTAGAGGATTCCACCCATGCAAAGAAAAACTTTATGTTTCATTTAAATATGGTGCACAATTCAAATCTGTGCTCTGACTGGAAACTTGTATTGAGTCAAGTCTTTGCCTAAAGTCACAATGGTGAGTGTGTCTTTGCCTAAAGTCACAATGTTAAAATACTACTTTTTGTAAGCATATTTATACAGTGTGTTTGAGAAAAAGTTGCTACTCAGCAAAAAGGTAGTTCCAGTTGCTCTGTGTCTTCATCAGCACTTGGAATTGTCAGTATTTCTTATTTTAGCTATTCTAACAGATGTGCAGTGAAATTTCGTCATGGTTTGAAGTTACATTTCCTTGATGGCTGATGATGGTGAACATCTTTTCATGTGCTTATTGGCCATCTGTGTATCTTCTTTGATGAAATGTCTTATCAAATCTTTTGTTCACTTTTATTTATTTATTTATTATTAATTTTTTTTAAGCTGCCATGCTTTTGATGTCAACTTCTTTTTCCCCATCAGTGTTTTACTGTTTTCAATGTACTAGCCTTTCACCTCCTTGATTAAATTTATTCCTAGGTATTTTATTCTTTTTGATACAATTATAAATGGGATTGTTTTCTTAATTTAGTTTTCTGATAGTTCATTGTTAGTTTATAAAATTGCAACCAATATTTTATATTGTTTTTGTATTCTGAAACTTTACTGAATTTGTTTATTCTAAGAGGTTTTTTTTTGTGAAGTCTTTAGGCTTTTCTATATATAAAAATCACATTTGAAAATAGGGCCAGTTTTACTTCTTCTTTTCCAATTTACATGTTTTTAATTGTTTTACTTGCCTAATTACTCTGACTAAACTTTCAATACTATGTTGAATAAAAGTGGTGAGAATGGGCATCCTTCTCTTGTTCCTAATCTGAGAGGAAAAGCTTTCACCTTTTCACTATTGAGCATGATGTTAGCAGTAGGCTTGTCATATATGACCTTGATTATATATTGAGGTACAGTCTTCCTATACCTGCTTGTTGACAGCTTTTATCATAAATGGATGTTGAATTTTGTGAAGTGCCTTTTCTGAGTCTATTGAGATGACCATATGATTTTTTTTAACCTTCATTTTGTGAGTGTGTTTTATCATGCTGATTGATTTGTAGGTGTTGAAACAGCCTTGCATCCCTGGAATAAATTCCACTTGATCATGGTATATGAGCCTTCTAATGTTGAATTTGATTATTAATATTTTGTCGAGGATTTTTGCATCTATGTTTATGAGGGCGAATTGGCCTGTAATTTTTTTTTTCCTGTGGTGTTCTTGTCTGTTTGTGGTGTTAGTATACTGCTGGACTAGTAAAATGAGTTTGAAACCATTCCCTCCTTTTCGATTTCTTGCGAGAGTTTAAGAAGGCTAGGTATTAAATCTTCGAATGTTTGGTAGAATACACCAGTGAAGCTGTCTGGTCCTGGAGTTTTGTTTGTTGGGAGGTTTTTGATTACTTATTCAATATCCTTACTAGTAATCGGTCTGTTTGGGTTTCTATTTATTCATGATTCAGTCTTGGAATATTGTATGTTTCTAGGAATTCATTCATTTCTTCTAGGTTGTCCAATTTGTTGGTGTATAATTATTCATAGTAGTCTCTTATGATCCTTTGTATTTCTGTGGTCTCAGTTGTAACTTCTCTTTCGTTTCTGATATTATCTGTTTGAGCCCTGTCTTTTTTTCTTAGTGAGTCTATCTAAAGGTTTGTTAATTTTGTTTATCTTTTCCAAGAACCAGCTCTTAGTTTTATTAATTTTTCTATTGCTTTTAGTCTCTATTTCATTTATTTTTGCTATGATGTTTATTATTTCTTTATTTCTGTGGACTTTGGGCTACATTTGTTCTTCTTTTTCTAGTTCCTTGAAGTGGAAACTTAGATTATTTGAGATTTTTCTTGTTTCTTGAGATGCCGGTATGCTGTGAACTTCCTTCTTAGAATTGTTTTTGCTTCATCTCATAGATTTATGTTGTATTTCCATTTTCATTTGTCTCAAAAAACTTTTTGATATCTCTTTTGATTGCTTTGTTGACCCATTGGTTGTTTAGTAGCAGGTTGTTCAGTCTTCACATATGTGTGAATTTTCCAGTTTCTTCTTATAATTGATTTATAGTTTTATTATCATTGTGGTCAGAAAAGATACTTGATATGATTTCAGTCTTCTTAAATTTATTGATACTTGCTTTTTGGCCTAACATGATCTGTCCTGGAGACTGTTCCATGGGCATTTGAGAAGAAATGTGTATTCTGCTTTTGGGTGGAATGTTTTGTATATACCTGTTATGTCAATTTGGTCTAATGTGTTGTTTAAAGGCTGATGTTTACTTATTGATTTTCTGTCTGGATGATTTATTGATGATGTGAAGTGGGGTATTAAACTTCCCTACTATTATAGTAATGTTGTCTATTTCTCCCTATAGGTCTGTTAAGATTTGCTTTATGTATTGAGGTGCTTCTATGTTGGGTGTATAAATATTTATAAAGTTATATCTTCTTGTTGGATTGACTCTTTTATTGTTCTGTGATGCCCTTTATCATCTTTTATTACAGTCTTTGTTTTAAAGTTTATTTTATCTGATACAAGTATAGCTTTCCCAGCTTTTTTTTGGATTCCATTTGCATGAAACATATTTTTACATCTCTTCCCTTTTGGTCTGCCTGTGCCCTTAAAGCTGAAATGAGTCTCTTATAGGCAGCATATGGATGTGTTTGTTTTTTTTTTTATTCATTCAGCCACTGTGTGTGTTTGGTTTTTTTTTTTTCTTTTTTAGCTGAGCCATCCTGACACCTGTTGGCAGCTCAGCGGCAGCTCAGCTCGGGCTGGACTCGAACCGCTATTGCTCAGAGCTCAAACCTTTGAGCGAGCTCTTAACCAACTGAGCCACTCAGCCAGCCCTGCCACTGTGTGTTTTGATTGGAGAATTTAGTCCATTTACATTTAAAGTAATTATTGATAAGTATGTATTTATTGCCATTTTGTTAATTGTTTTCTGGCATTTTTGTAGTTCCTGTCTGTTGCATATTTCTGCTCTTAAACTCTTTCCTTGTTTCATGACTTTCTTTAGTGGTATACTTAGATTGCTTTCTGATCTTTTGTGAATGTACTATATGATTTTGTTTTGTGTTTACCCTGAGGCTCACATATTACATTCTACATATATAACAGTCTATTTTAAGTTAGTTCCAGGTTAAATTTGAGCAGATTCTAAAACTCCACATTTTTATCTTTACCTTCTGTGTTTTATGTTTTTGATGTTACATTTTACATCATTTTTATCTTATGTATTCCTTAGCTATTGTAGTTATAGTCATTTTTACTACTTTTGTCTTTAAACCTCCATATTTGCTTTATAAATGATTAATCCAATACATTGGTTTTTTTTAAACTGTATTTACTAACTTTACCAGTGAGATTTTTACTTTCATGTTTTTGTTTTAATAATTTTTCACCTTTCTTCTTAGCTTGCAGGAGTTCCTTTAACACTTCTTATAAGTCTTGTTTAGTGTTGATGAACTTTTTTAGCTTCTTGTCTGGAAAACTTTATCTCTCCTTCGATTCTGAATGGGAACCTTGCCGGGTAGAACATTCTTGGTTAGAAGCTTTTTTCCTTTTATCACTTTGACTATATCATACCACTCCCTTTTGACCGACAAGGTTTTTGCTGAAAAATCTGCTTATTGTCTTATGAGGGTTTTCTTGTACTTAGCAAATTGTTTTTCTCTTGCTGATTTTATGATTTTCTGTTTATTGTTAGCTTTTGCCTTTTTAATTATAATATGTTTTGTTGTAAATCTCTTTGGGTTCAAATTGTTTGCCTCTCTGGGCTTCTTGTATTTATATGTCTGTTTCCTTCCCTAGGTTATGGACGTTTTCAGCCCTTTGAATTATTCAAATAAAATTTTCGCCTCTTTCTCAAAAGGAGAAGATTATGTGAATGTATTTTGGGCCCTCTATTATGTGAATGTATTTTGCTTAATGTTGTCCTGTAGGCCCATTAAGCTATCTCTACTTTTCAAAATTCTTTTTGTTGTTCTGTTTGAACAAGTTCCACTGCCCTTTCTTCAAATCACTGACCCTTTTTCTGCTTCATCTGGTCTGTTGTTGAACCCTTTCTGTGCATTTTTCCATTTGATAATTGTATTCTTCTGCTCTATAACTTCTATATGGCACTTTCTTATATTTTTCTATCTCTTTCTTAAGTTCTCACTGTGTCATCCATTCTTCTCCTAAGTTTGGTGACCAACTTTGTGACCTTTACTTTGAACTCTTTATCAGGTAAATTACTTATCTCCATTTTGTTAAGTTGTTTTTTTCCTGCATTTTTATCTTTTTGTTTTGTTTGGAACATATTTCTGTCTTTCCTTATTTTGCTTGACACTCTGGGTTTGTTTCTATGTATTAGTTGAAACATATACCTCTCGTTGAAGGAGTGGCCTAGTGTAGGAGATGAATGCTATCATTCACCCTTGCCTTAGCTCTTGGTCGTCTGGAGAACCTTTTTGTTTGTCTACCTAGCCTGATTTATTATTGTTAGGGCCTAGTTGTTGAGCGTGTGCCAAGATCTGTCAGTGTTTTAAAGGGAGGGATCTTAGTCAGCACCTAGTTTCATGCTAATTGCATTCCAGACTCTTAGGCCTCAACTTTTAACGTTCGTGCGTGTGCGTGTGTGTATGTATGTATACACACATGTACACACACGTACACACACACACAGACACACAGACACACACACACACACACACACACACACACACACACACTGTCCCAGTAGACCGCAATCGCAAACTCCTTGGCCTCCTGACTAGGTGATATGGAGATGTTCTCTGGGTGACAGTTGCATAAACCGGGTTCCAGATGATCGTATACGGTCATTTCTGGGTGGTACTGGCAAGTTGTAGCAAGGGGAAGGGAGAGTGCAAAGATGGAGTCCCCTGGCCTACATTCCCTGAGAGGACCTTCTTAGCCTCTACATGTGTAGTAAACTTTAAGCCTACCTCTGAGACCGAAGCTCCAGGACAAGTAAACAGGCTCTTTTGTTGTCACAGAAAGATTGGGGTATATTTTAGAATACTGTCTATGCAGGGCTCTGGGGATGGTAGCCCTCCAAGAACTGTCTCTCTGATTGTTTCAGTCTCGTGGGGCCCAGAAATGCATGCGCCTTGGCCACCAGCACCAGGTGATCAAGGGGCATCCCCTCTGTGGGGTACACCTACTAGTTTTAGCATGTGAGCGGGAGAGTGCAGGACTGGCTTGCTCCTGGTGACTTTAGCAGGGCAGTGGGAGAGCGCTGTGGTTTGTACACTAGCAATGTAGGGGACAGCACAAAAATAGTGCATGCCAGCATGGTGCTAGCAAGCTTGAGGGACAGCACAAATGACTCGCACCAACAGCTCCTTTCTGGAGAGAGTTCACATCTGGTCCTCGCCCCTCCAGCAGGAGCTTTAAGATTAGCATATGATTGTTTACATATAGTCTAGGTAGTTTTCAAACTTCTGTTTCTGCATTGGGTCCTGGGGCAAGTGAGCCTGCACACAAGCACTTTAAGAGCAGAATCTTTGTTTCCTACAGTCCTTTCTGTCTCCTGAACGTAATCTCCCTTTGTTTTCAAAGCCAGGCATTTTTGGAGCTCGTTACTCCAGTGTATGCCTTAAAGGTTGGGGTGTCTGATGCGGAGCGCAAACCTCTCACTCCTCAGAGAGTAGCTTCACATGTGTGAGTCTCTTCTAATTGTGAGTTGCATTCCAAGGGTTGGATTTTTGGTGAGACCACACCTCTTTTACTCGCCTCAGCGTGGCCCTTTTATTCTTTGTTGTACAGGAGCTATTCAGCTGGTTTTCAGGTTTTTCTTCAGAGAGACTTGTTTTATATGTCACTGGAGATTTGGAGTATCAAGGGGAGTACGTTATTTCATGATTGTCCTATGCTTCCATCTACAACCGCCCTCTCTAATTTAATTTTGATTTATTCTTTGACCACTGGTTATTTAAAAGTGAGGAATTTTGTTTATAAATACTTTGGGATTTTCTAGATACCTTTTTTGTAACTTTGAAAACATGATGCTGGAGTAATTAACTATTTGTATGAGAAGACAAAAAAAAAAATCAACCCTAACTCACTTTAAGTCAAAACAGATCATAAAAATAAATGTAATAACTAAACCTACAGCACTACTAGAAGAAAATCTTTGTGACCTTGAAGTAGACAAGGTTTATAGCAAACATTAGGAATGAGAAATTAAGCTGTTGTACTTTATCAAAATGAATAGCTTTTTCTCATTAAAAACCACATTAAAGATTAAAGTCAAAATGGGCAAAAGAGGGCCGGCCGAGTGGCGCGATGGTTAAGAACTGGCTTGGAATGCCAGAGGGCCCTGGTTCGGATCCCACATATGAGGGCCAGTGACACTGCCCTCTACAGCTAAGATGCTGAACAACAGCTCAACGTGGACCTGGGTTGCTGTGAGTTGCCAGCAATGGCGTAGGCTGCAGCCCCTGTGGCAGTGGGTTGCCATGGGCTACCGTATGTAGGCAGTAGCCAACAG
>NW_017731366.1:2926006-2950837 GCF_001890085.2 Hipposideros armiger | reverse complement strand
CCTTTTATTCACTTTAGGTTTACTTTGATCTTACTTTCCTAGTTTAAAGAGCAAACTTTGATCAGTAAAAGTAGATCTTTTTTTTTCTAATAAAAACCTTAAAGGCTATACATTTTCTGTTAGCACTGTTTTTAATTGTTAGGTATCTCAGGCTTTTATAGATGTATTTGTGATTAATTTTAATTGTTTTGTTTTAAATATATATACTTTATAAAACAGTATTTCAAAATCTATTGCAATTTCTTTTATTGCTCTACATTTGATCTGGAAAGAATAAATATTTTGCAGTCATTGAGTGTTGGTGTATAAATGTCAGTTGAATTAATGTGGTAGTGTTATTCAGGTCTTCTATGTAATTATTAATGTTTTGTTTTCTTTTTAAATTGATACGTGCCAATTTCTTCATTTATGATTGCGGATTTATTTCTTTTTACTTTAAATGTGCTTGCTTTTGCATGATAGTTTTCTTAACTCTGTTATGAGACATACATGCATTTGTAATTGCTAACTTATTTCTGTACTAACCCTTTTACCATAATAATGTGTCTGTTTTTTATCTGTAATTTTTATTTCCCTGAAGTCTCTTTTGTCTAATACTAATGTATCTGTTCTAGCTTTTTTGTTCTTCCAAAGTACAGTCCATCTTATTTTTTCTGCCTTTTCCATTCAGTTTATTTGTTTTTTATATTTAAGTTAGGATTCTTTTTCACAGCCTGCTTTTAGGTCTTTTTTAAAAATCCAGGCCTTTTGAGCTTCCTTTGCTCAGCCCACTCCAAACTCTTTGGAATGTACTTTCTTTTCTAATAATGGCCCTTGAGTCATTCTCTACTGCTTGAGCCTGCTTCTGCTTCTTTGAAATGTATTTTTACTTCTAATAAACTCCTTTTCTGCAACTTAAAAAAAAAAATCCAGAGGCTGGCCGAGTGGCTCAGTTGGTTAAGAGCTTGCTCAAGAGTGTGAGCTCTGAGCAACAGGGTTGCCGGTTCGATTCCTCGCCTGAGCTGAGCTGCCGCTGAGCTGCCAACAGGTGGCAGGATGGCTCAGCTTAAAAAGAAAGAAAAAAAAATCCATTTGACTGTGCCTTTTAAATGGATTGTTTAGTCCATTTTTATATAATGTAATTATTGATTAGTGGTATGTATGCCTGTCATTTTTCTTAGAATTTAAAAAAATTACCACATTTTCTTGTTTGTCCTTTCTTCATTCTTGTTACTCAAATACTTTTTATTATTTCATCTAAATTTCTTCATTGTTATTAAACATATATCTCCTTGTATTATTTTTAGTTGTTGCACTAGAGATTACATCTTTAACTTATCCCATTCTACTTCAACTTATCCTAAACAATAGTATCTTTATTTCATATTCAATTTTTAATGATAATTTTCCTCAGTATACAATTCTTGGTTGGCAGTTTTTTTTCTTTTATCACTTCGAATGTTGTTCCAGTGTCTTCTGGCTTTCACAGTTTCTGAGGTAAAGTTAGCCGTAATGTTGTAATTGTTCCTTTATATACTGTGTTGTTCTCTGGCCTCTTTCCCTTTTTCTCTTTATCTTTGGCTCTTAGCAGTTTTACTGTCACGTATGTGGGAGGGGCTTTTAAAATGATTATCCCATTTGTTGTTCAGTGGGCTTTTTTCCTATGTAAATCATTGTTTTCTACCAAATTTGGAACTTTTCCTCATTATTTCTTAAAATATTCTGTATGTTCATTTCTTTATTTTCTCTTGGTATTCTATTGACATAAATGTTGTCCCACTTGCTGTTGTTTGACAGATCTTTTGAGGTACTGTTCATTTTTCTTTAATTTTTTTTTTTTTTTGTACTCCAGATTAGGTAATTTATGTTGATCTGTTTTTCAGTTCACTGATTATTGTTATGCTGTTTTCTATCTTGAGTCCATTTAGTTAACTTTTTTGATATTTTCTAGATTTTGAATTTCCCTTTTAAAAAGCATGTAGTTTCAGTATCTCTGATGAGATCTTCGATCTCTATTGGCAGTATTTTTCTTTCAATATTTGAACAATGTGTAATAACTTCTAAGAAACCTCTGTCTGCTAAAACTAATATCTGATATACTCATAGTTCACTTTTTTCTTATTTAGTTCACACTTTATTGTTTATTTGCATGTCTAATATTTTTAAGTTAGAAGTTGAACATTTTAGCTACTCTAAATTCATTTGTGTTTTTTTGGGGATTATTGTTTTATTTTGTGTTGACTTATTTTTGTATTTAACTCATCTGAAACTGCAAACTTCCTCTCCCTGACTGTAGGCAGTATCTGATAGTGCTATGGTTTTTCGCTGGAGCTTTTTTCGATTGGCTCTTTGGGGTGGTATCTTCTATTCCTATTTTGCTCCTTGATTATCAGCCAAGAATTTAGATTAAGATAGAGCTCGCTCTGCTTTTTTTCTATGTCTGATTCCCTGTTTTCTAGCTGCTCTACAAACTTTACGATCTAAACTTAGATACTTGAAGTCCATTCTCCTTCAATTTTCTGTGAACAGAGATGCACATTGTCTTAGCCAGTTCTGGCTGCTATAATGAAGTACCACAGATTAGTGGCTGAAACAACAAACATTTATTTCTCCCATTTCTAGAGTCTGGGAAGTATAAGATCAAGGTGCCAGTGTGTCTGGTGAAGACCCTCTTGGTTTGTGGATGGCTGCCGTCTTCCTTCCTTATGTGGAGAAGAGGGAGGGCTCTGGTCTCTTCCTCACCTTAAAAGGGCACTAATTGATTCATGGGCAGTCCACCCCCAAAAATCCCCCCTCCAAATATAATCAAATTGAGGATTAGGACTTTAAAATATGAATTTTGGGCGACAGAGACATTCAGTTCATTGCACACAAGTTTGGAGGATGCACTCAGTTAATAAAAATATCAAGTATACTTTTTTCTCTGATCTCTGCCTATGTTTTTGCTGGATTCCCTGAAAAGTTCCCTCAAATATGTGTAGTTTAGCTGTCAGCCTGGGATTTTGGTAGAATTTATGTTCAGAAATTGTTTATACTCCTTCTGTGGTTTCTTTTGCTGTCAACATTTCCCCACTTAAATTTTCTGTGCTCTTTCAGCCCTGATCTCTGATCCTGGCACCTTGAGCTAACAAGGCAGTGATTTTTTGCCATTGGGTTTCTGAAGCCACAACGATAGTTAGGGAGTTCCCTCACAACATAAAGTAAAAAAATGGCAATTCTTTTCATTTCTAAGTGAAATTTTTGAAATTAAACTATGCTCAGCAGCTTTTTGGATATTTTCCAGTATCTTTAAATAGATTTTTTTACTGTATTATTCTGTATTTAACAGTTATTGTCTGTCGGAAGTTTAGTTCCATTATGTACTCCTTCATTGTTATTAGAAGTAGTCTTCATTTTAATTGTAAAATTGCATTGAAACAAACCTTTAAAATAAAGATATTGTGACTAGAGAGAATTTTTATACTACAATTTTAATTTATATCTATTGCTGATCATTTCAAAATTCATGAAATTCTTATTTTTTTAATTTACAGAATGATAAAATTAACATTTTATTAATTACAGTAGATTTTCTATTTTCTTATAAAATATAGTATCTGAGGTATTTACCTTTCTTTCAAAATAATGAATTAATAACTTTGGAAATGATGGTATCAAAATTTTGTCTGAAGATCATTTTATTTCTCTATAACCAAGAAACATTTATTTTCTATGTGTTTCAGTACTTTTTATGCATAGATTTCAGTGCCAATATGCATGTATATAAATTTAGGAGGGTTACAGTAAAAGTTTTGCTGTTTCGGATATAGGCGAATTCATCTTTCTGATTAGGTATTTTTGATTGCAGCTATTTCACCCTTTTAAAGTAGACCTTTTTTTTCCCTTTAAATATTTTCCCTGAATATAAAAGTAATATATGTTTATCATATAATAAGTTGAGAGTTATAGAATAGACTAGAAAAAAGCTATAATAATTACCCAGAACCTTATATCTCACAAAAAACACTTACTTACATTTTAGTAATATTATAGTCTTTTCCTCTGTGTTTTTACAAAATTGGCTTCATACGGCATATACTTTTAATGTATCATTTTAAAGAATATCTTAGGAGCATTTTCCTAAAATATTACTTTTAATGACCATAGAACATTTCATTCCATCATATGAATAATACTTTGTTTTCTCTTTCTCTAGTCCTTGGTGTTCAGTCTTTAGCATATTCAGCCCTTAGCCCTGACTTAACCAGGATCCCATTATGTCAGTAACATCATGGTATAAAACTTTGTATAAAATTATTTTATATTTTTGTTCATTTTCCTAAGATTTCTACAAGTAGATTGATTTGGCTAAGAGCACATGTTCTGTAATTGCATTCTGTAAAGCTGTGTGGTAATTTATACACCCAACAACACTGTATGAGACTGTTTATTTCCCCACAACCAACTTTAGAAAGTTAGAAAAGGGTATAAAGTTAAAGGAAGATTTGCAGCTCTGGTAGGAAACACACACACACACACACACACACACACACACACACACACATACACACAAACAAATCATAGTTTATTGGGTTGATTTTTATTTTTAAAATATTAGGGTTGAATTTTTTGTATATTGATTAATTGATCATTTATATTTTGTTGATGAATTGCCAACTAATTTCCATTGTTTATTATTCTGCTGTGTTGTTCATCTTTTTAATATCACTTTGATTTTTTAGGAACTCTTTATGAATTATGGATATTAATTTCAGATATGTTTCAGATGTCTTTAAAATATTCAGATATGTTCCCAAATAGTATTTAGAAAATTATTTGATAAGTTTATCTTATTTTAACTGTGATAAATTAATACAATCAATACTAGTTTATCATGCATGATAAATAAGAAACATCTTGAAGTTTTATCATGTTCTCAAAATTTGAACCATTTTAAATATCTCATTTCTACATGCTAATTAAATTTCTCTTCTATCTTATTCATTTGGTAATGAAGTTTATTTTCCCCAACTACCATGCTTTCTAATATTTTCAGGGTGGAGGTTTCTTGTTTTACTCAGTTTTATAGAGTTACCTTCATGAAATACCTTGTTTACTACTTTTGATACTTTGAAGATTTCAGAACATTAACAACAAATTACGAACACATTTCTTAAGGATTTCTTTGTTTTGTTTTGTTTTGTTTTTAACTGAGCCATCCTGCTACCTGTTGGCAGTTCATCTCGGACTGGGAATCGAACCGGCAACCCTGTTGCTCAGAGCTCACATTCTTGACTGAGCTCTTAACCTACTGAGCCACTCGACCGGCCTCCACTTCTTGATGTAATTTATGAAGATCTTCTTTTAACTAAGGAAATTAAAAAAGGGAATTATCCTGGAATGTCAATTCATTGCCATGTATTCAGAAATTCAAATAGATACTTTTGCCAACATGAAAAATTGTGTATGTTGTATGGTAACACTAATTTGAATCATTTAGTACATTTTTGTTAGTTTGAGATAGGTAAAATAAAGTTTACATTTGTTAGAAACACATTTTCTGGAATAGGAATTCATATGTTGAAAAAGTGTAGAGGACTCAGGCTATCATATTTCAAAAGCAGAGGTTCTCTTAGCAAATAGGTATTCCTGTAATTTAAAACTTGTGTAAACGGGATTTTATTGTTAGTTGTTAGTGTAAGGGACCACTGCATACATATTTTGGGACACCAGGTTGCTGGCTCGAACCCTTGTTTGACTCCCCGTAAAGTATTTGTGCTAGGCTTGTGCCTGCCCTTCCTCAAACACTCTCCAGTACTGTTCCAGGGGCTGATGTGTAGGAGATGCCCCATACTCCCTGCTCTGTTTGCTTAGAGCAAACCCCAGGGATCTAATGAGGGAAAGAGTTGCAGCTGGGCAGCTTGAAGCTGAAAGATCAAACATTTCTACTTCCTGAGTTAACCATGATCCCAGAACCCAACAAAAGGATAGGGTACCCTTCTGATAGGGTGACCCTAGTGTCCTCCTTCTGTATGGGGACTGATTCACAATGGTAGGCTCTAAGAATTGTGCTCTGCAGATAGCCTCATGTTTGCAGAATTCTTTAGGAATTTCTAGTGTTGTCTCCAGTTAGTTTTAAATTACACACTGTAATCATGCATTTCAGTATTAACTTATTGAGCATACCACAATACTCACTATTGACTTGATGTATTTAACACATCTGTTACCAAGGTTTTAAAATTTGGAATAATAAAATTGGCTCAATATTATTGTCATTTTATAATACCGTGTAAGCATTTTTTGTATAGTGGATTCAACACAAGCCATGTATGGTTTAAATTTCCTAATTTTCTGATATAGCTTAAGTTTTATTAAGGATTTTATAAAATAAACAGATTCATTATTATTTTTTCATAATGACAAATTTTAGTTCAGATACTATTTTAAAATTTAAATATTAATGACCAAGTCTATCTGATAATGTAAAACTTGCCGAATTACTTTCCCATAAATATTTTACTTTATTTTTTCTTATTTATTTTAAAAATAGGGATAGTTTTCTCCTTTTTGAGGCTAAATGACCAGTCAGATCAGAGCTTGGAAGAACTGGATGAACTGGTGCTGCTGTAGAAAGGTGCCTAGTTAGAATATTTCTGTCTTGGTATAAGAGGATTTATCCTTATGTTGTTGTATGAATTCATGAAGTCATCTGAATTTTAAAGTTTAAGTGTGTAATCTTTGCAGTCATAAACATGAATGTTCTAACTTCTTGAAGCCATTGGGTACAATATAAATTAATTTTTTTCTAAGTAATGATTTTAGAAGGACTTTAAACATTTGTAAACATATCAGCTTTAAAAATCCAAGTTTACCCCAGATAATTAGGGATTATAAAGGATTAAAAGACTTGGCTGGAGACTGTGATTTACATAGAAATATATAGCAATACTATTTTCTGAATTGAGGGGGTAGGTGGGGAAAGATTAATTGTTGCTATTGCTAAATAGACCTGAACAAGTTGTAATTTATAAACAGATGGTTCTTATAAATTTATACTTTGACATTGGATGAAATTGATGGATACAGGGCAGCATGAACAGCCCGGGAAGGGATTTTAATGTTCTTTTACTCTCATAGACTATAGTTTGAAGACAACCTAATTGTCTGTTAGTAGTAGATACATTTAAGTCCTTATACTTTGTATTTTTCTTTGATTGAACACAAAATATATTTGTTTCTTTTTTATACAGTTTCAATATTTTTGCAAAAGCAGTTATACAGATAACCTTTGCTACATTTGTTTGTAAAATTAAGTTAACTTATGAAATAGTAAAAGCTTTTATAATGCTTTTTGATTAATACATTATAAGGGTACACTTAGCTAAAACTAAGTTTCATTGAATCAGGAATGATCTGGAAAGGTTTTAAAAGAATTATCCTTTTTAGGCATGCATGTCACTATAAGTAAAACAGGATGAAAATATGAAATTTTAAACACCTGCATTTCATCCAAAATGTAGGTGAGTAATCTAAGAAAGTCACATGAGTTACCGTGAATGAAATAAGGAGAAGATTGTTTAATAGTTATCTTTTGTGTGGAATAGCGTTATATTTGCATAGAATCATTTTAATAGAGAATTTTTGTTTAGTGTGCATTGATAATTTAGAAAATTAAACTGGTTTTGCACTTTTCTCATATGCCAATTTTTTTTTTCTTTTTTAACGGATTAAGGGCCTAAAGGAATAGAGGAAATGAATGGACACTGATGTTTCAAAATATCTCATTTCGCCTAAAAGCAAGTACCGGCAGATAAATGCCCATAAAGGGATTTCTTTCTTAAGCCCCGTGGATTTTTCCCCGCACAACTTTTTGTGTGAGTTAGAAATGAAAACCATTCATCTAGTGCCCCAAAGAACGGCCTTATTGAATGGAATAACAGTGTAATGTACCATTGAAGGCAGGATTGAAAGTGATTATCTTGTTAACTCTTGACAGTTACCGCCAGCTTGAAATGGAACCGGCAGGCTTGATTTGCAAATGAATTAGAGCTTTTTCATTTTGTGCCAAGATCATCTTTTTATATTCTGATATGACAGATGCTATGTTCCAGGCTTTTGTTTTTCTTCAGTTTTATACTTGCAAATAAAAAACAAAAGATTATGATAGTCATTTTATTTGCATCTTTTCTCTTGGAGTTTATTCTTTGTATAGAAGTTTTTTAACCTTATATTTTTCAAAAATTTGTTTAAGACTTGTTTTTGTCTGAATTAAATTTGATTAAGTAGAGTAATTGGGTGAAAGAGAAGAATTTATTGGCTTTTAAGAAGTAGAAAATTACTCAAACAGAATATTGTAGTAGCAAAAATGGAAACTTTTGGCTAAATTTAATAGCTTTTTAGTCTTGGTAGCTGTTTTGATGTAACTTGAAGCTTGTAGGGCCATTTCTGTAACAGTACAAGGAACTCCCCTACCCTTTACCCAGATCCACCCGTTGTTTACAGTTTGCGCCCATTTGTTTTATCAGCCCTCCCTCCCTCTCTCTGGCTTCCCTTCTCTCCACACATATTTATAAATGTATTTTTTTTTTCCTGAACCAAAGAAGAATCTATTGGAAACGTTGTTCCACTTAAATACTTTAGTACACATATTCTGAGAACAAAGACATTCTCGTACATAACCAGAAGTACTAGCTTTTGAGAACTCAGAGTAAAAAAAAAAAAGGTACATATTTTTGTGTTTTTTAAAAAATCCTCAGATTAGTAACAAATCAATGTCATAATACTTTTGTATTATCTAAGTTAATTATGGCAATTTAGGGCATTATTTATATGTAACTTATTAACCTGGACCTTGTTTTACTTGTTTAAGTAGTTTTTATTATTGGAGGGTTAATATAGTTAAAACTTGTATGTTCCATGTAATATAAATGTTCAGAGTAGTAGTTAACATACCCTCCTATCTAAGTAATAGGCATTTTCCATCAAAGAAGTCTTTATGTACATATACACACATACACACAGACTCATTCTTGTGGAGTTTTAAGTTAAATGTCTTTAAATTACTGTGTAAGAATTTAAAATTTAAGTTTCTGTAAGTATTTTTTTCATTTATTGTAAAAAGTTATCTTTTGCTTTGCTGTACAAATCTTAATAAAATATGGAACTTAATAATAAATTATTCCCCATTTACCATTTAGGGCTTTTCACCATGAACATTGGCACTGAGGCCTGTTTAACATAATGGAACTCCAGGCATTCATAACATATATTGATAGGATCTGTTGAGAACCTTTATAAAAATGCCAGTCCTTTAAAAAGATATGAATAATTGTATTGGTAAGCACCACCAAACTAAATAATTGATACCTAAAGCCTATACTCTCTGTGAGTTAAGAGATGGTAATAGTCTTGGAAGGAACTGTTTGGAATCAGTTGAGAAGAAAGCAGGGCCATGTCTTAATATTCCATCTTTTCACTCTATCTTATTCCAGGTTTCCATTTCCCCCTCTCTACCATCAGTCTCTCTCTTTTACATGGTAGTTGGGTTGGCCCATTTTTGCTTTGTGTATGCTTTATAGTATGTTTAAGTTTGGCATGCCTTTATGTAAATGATGACTATTAAATATATAGGTCCCAGCTTTGACACTTTAAAAGTGAAAGGAGGTGCTGTTAATAATTCTTCCAGGATGCCTGAACTATCAAAGGCAGAAAGAGGATATGCCGTTGGTCGACTTGTTTCCGTATCACCTCGTGAAAAGGGTTGTGTTGCTGTTTTTACAATGATAACACCACACAGATTTAAATGTTAAAGATCTTAATGTAAATATAGCCGTGACCCTATAAAATAACAAAATTTGAGACATTTGGAATGCTTTTTGGTGTTGCCTAATTTGAAACCTGAAGCTATTTTATATTGTTTATACCTTTTAAGAATTCTATTTACTTGCTCCATAATAGACAAGTAATATCCCTGTAATGCACGAGATTTAAACACTTTTAATACTTAGAATTATTAATTTGGGGTATATGCTGAAGTGCTCATGTGTTTATGATTTTGTATAGTTCTGCTGTATAAAAATCCAATGCCTGTAATACTACTGGTTATTCAGTGTTATGCTAAATTATCTTGAATTCATGAAAAAAAGAATGCCATTTTTCTCTTGTGTATTAGAATGTTTTGGATTATGCCAAGGTTTGTATTTAGATGGAATAATTAACATTTTTTCCCCCATGTACTCCTCATTTCTCAAATTCTCTTTATAAAGACTTGAATTTATGTCATGGAAGACAAAATTTCTATCTTCTAGTATTGACCTTACAGTTACTTGTTTTTTATTTTATATTTTTGGTAATCATTTTCTTTAGTTTTTCAGCCAATATTTTAATTATGTAAAATGGAGAAAATTTTTATCTTTTTTGATATGTAAAGTAGAATAAAAGCAGAGGGAGAAATTGACTAAGTTCTTAACTTTTAATTTAGCTCTCCTTTGTGTTCTGTTGCATCGCCCTTTATTAATTTGTATCTATCATTTGATATTTGGATTCTGAGACACTATCAATATTATCAATGATGCTGTCAGTAGTTGTCATAGAATTATTAAAATAATAAGAAAATAACAAATTTTTGTTTACCTTTGGCCACCTCCCCCTAAGTTTCCCAAAGTTAAAACTATCTCATAAGAATTGACAGTTTGAATATAAACAATTTAAATGATTTAGACCAGGGGTCAACAAACTTTTTTATGAAGGGCCAGAGAGTAAAATTTTTAGGCTGTGTGGGCTAAGGGGCAAATTTGAGGGTATTGTATAAATATTTATATGAGAAAAATAAGTGTCTTCAATTTTATTGATAAAATTCAAAATATAATTAGGTTTTTTTTGTAATTCAAGTATATGAATGAGAAGAATGCAATTGCTTTGGGGTGATAGTATTTCACTTAATTGGGGTTCAAAGTTAGTGTTCTCTTTTATCAAAATTGATTGCAAATTTTTGTCTGTTAATGCTGATTGATAATGAGATTTTAAATAGTTTATCTCTTTGAAAATATTTTTTCACACAGGTAGGTACTGCTAAATACTGATCACAATCCGTGAACATAAGATTTTAATTGAATATAGTCACTGTTTGGAAGATATTTATAAAAGTCTATCAGATTCTTTTCTTGATATTTGTCTTTTTTATTACAGTATAGGATAGTCACTTTCAGTTCAAGTGAAAACTCTTCAATTACACAGTTAAATGGCTTTCAAAATATGGAAATTTTCCTTGCTTTTGCGTGGAGGCTGGAAAAAGGCTCCTAGAACTGTAGTTTGTGCTTGCAAAATACACTCCTTGAAAAATGTGTGGAAATTGAAGTCTTGCTTCTTGTTTTAACTTATGTCAGGACAGGAAACATATAGAGCAGCTTGACATTACTTTGTGACCCAAACAATGTCAGTTGTTATTGAAGTGATTTTACTAAAGTGTAAGTTTTGCATGTAAACGCTATTTTGGCTTCTGTTTTTTGGTTGAATTCATTAGGAACAATTATTAAATTTACACTGAAAGCTAATTTCCAAAGCCATTCGTTGGTCAATAAAAGTGGCTGAGGGCAGTTCTTTTCAGTTAGAAAAAATTTCAGTCTTGATCCTTCTTGTGAAAAATCATAATAAAACTTACTACTGTTAAGACATCAAAGTGCTGTATTAGAGCAACTAAGATATTCAGCTTTTGTTTCTTTCAAAAATTCACAGTACTGACAATGGACAAGTCCACACAGAGTGAGTGCATGAGGCTCACTGTGACACTCCTGGTTCAGTGACGCATGATACATTGAAATATGTTCGCCAAATATTTGCTAATGAGTAATAATGCAATGAATAATCACGGGCTTTACATTTTCACATAGGTTTACATTTTCACAAGCTTTGTAAATTTGTCCAACCGAGCCACTTTCTGTTCTATGTGGTATTCCCCACTTCTCCGCAGTTGGATGTGTTCCAAGAACCAGGTAGATGCCTGAAACTGGATAAACTGAACCATACACAGAGGGTGCCAAAAAGATGTATACACATTTTAAGAAAGGAAAAAACTGTATTAAAATTGTAATACAATGAATGATGCTAGCATTCATTTGATTAACACCGTCTTTTGAGTGAACATCATACTACATATTGCTACCGTAATTCAATTTAACTTTGAAAAGTAATGCATAGATAACATCTCTTAAAATGTGTACATTTTTTGCCCCCCCCCCGCCCCCGGTATATAGGTACTATGTTTTTTCTATAGACACAGACCTATGATGAAGTTTAATTTATAAATTAGACACAGTAAGAGATCAACAACAGCTAACCTTTCTCTCAGCAAACCAGCACAGATTTCTTTTTCTTCATAATTTCACAGATAGAAGATTTGTTCTTACCATAGATCTTAGCAACCTCAGCATATGATTTTTTTTTTCTTTTAAGTTGAATACTTTCACCTTTTCACTTAAAGGAATCACTTTTTGGCTTTTCTTTGACATATCAAATTTCCAATGTCACTATTCTTGCGCTTTGGGGCCATCATTAAGTAAAATAAGGGTTGCTTGAACACAGGCACTGCGATACTGTGGCCGTCAATCCGATAACCAATATGGCTACTGATCAATAGGCAAGTAGTGTGTACAGTATGGATCTGCAAAGGGAGGATTCACACCCAGGTGGGACGGAGTGGGAAGGGGCTTGATTTCATTGTGCTACTCAGAAAGAGATGCAATTTAAAATTTACGAATTGTTTATTTCTGAAATTTTCCATTTAATATTTTGGTTTATGATTGACCACAGGTAACTAAAACCTTGAAAGCAAAACTGTGGATGAGGGGGGATTACTGCTTATATTTTAACCTCCATTATATGTAACATCTTAGCAGATTTCACATGAGGTTGTACTGAATTAGTTTTTCAATTTTCTTGAAAATATTCTCATTCTACGTAGACGGTGAACCAACACCCAGGGACTAATCCCTTCACTTCAATTTCAGCATTGATTCCTCAGATAACCTGAGCATTATCACTATATCTGTGGATTTATAAAGAGCAAAGGAAAACCACTCAAAATTCTTCTCCTGGTCTTTGGCTACTGATAATACTCCCTATGTCCTCAACTTTTGGAGCAACTGTTCTTGCTGAAAATCTAATAGTTTTAAACAAGTTTGCTTTCTCTAGGCATATTCCTTTGGCTCCTGCAGTCAAACATGACTTAATTAACTCATCATTGTTAAATGGTTTTCATTGGTTGGCTAAGAAATATACCCCCAGAAACTCATTTTTACTTTTTATGTTTGTGAAGGACTTCTGTTGTAATGAGATATTCCATTGTAAATGTTCTAATATTTCTGACTGTTGTTTTCCTATGATTGGAAATATTGTGAAGACAGCTTAGTTTGGTAATGTCAACATGTATTGTATTCTTTCAGTACAGCTATAGTGTCATTATATAATAAACACAATGCATTGCCATTTAATTTGATAAAATAATCTACACTCCACTGAGCCTTAAAAGCATATCACAAAATCCCCTTTTCTTGTTTTGACATGATTGGTATACACTGGTATTAAAACAAAAATTAAATGTCACATTACAGCAATTCATGAAGCTCTCGAAACTGTTGAGTTGTAGTGCATCACTGATTTTTGTGCTCTGAGTAGCAGTGCAAACCAGTGAGATTGCCACAGATGATCTCTGTGGCAACCAGTCAACTTTTGTTGTAATACTAATGCCGTCATGGAAAAACATACAAGAATGAAATGTGGCTGCGTCTCAACATTACTTTAATATATTATCATCATTGAAGTTTGAACTTCAGTAATTTTGACATATCACAAAATGTTGTTTTTATTTTCTCTACCATTTAAGAACGTAAAAACTATTCTAACTCATGTAGGCTGCGTTTGGCTCCTGGGTCATAGTTTGCTGGCACCTGATTGCTTATCAAAAACTTCGTGTGGTAACGAAGTAGGTTTACTTAAAAAATTAACTTGAGGGATGCATAGAAACCACATAAAATAATTACTGAATATTAAGTGCTAGACTATGAAGAATTTTCTATAAAGGCAATATAGCTGACCTTGGGAGCCATAGATTTAATGTTCTATCAGTTCAAAAGAGGCCTGTATGACCCATTGCATGTGAGAACTTGTAATTTTCGTGTGGCATGATGTTAAAATCTATGTTCTGTGAGGATGGTGTTTAGGAGTCATGTCAATTAGCTAGGGTGTGAGGCCAGCTGACTGCTTGGCATTGGATCTCAGAGTGGCCTTGTTTCCTTCTGATCATAATGTATTGAGTAATGCTCATGAAGTGTCTGCATAGTAATGATGATGTTGATGATAATTAGTAATATATGGTAACTATAATCTGCCAAGCACTTTACATGCATTATCACTTTCACAATTTTTGACATTTGGAAGTTCCTGGAACTTACTCATTGAATGTCCAGGAGTGACTATAAGTTTAGAGAGGTAAAAAATTATCAACATAGCCGAAGTGGGAGTTTGGTTCTTGTACAATAAATGTATAGACTTTGAAGGTATAGTGAAGAAGAAAAGACTGTTTTAGGTAGATAAATACATGGACAGCATCATGGGGGGTGACAATGAATTGGTCTGAGAAGAGGCACATTTTGGATAGCAGTAGAAAATTACTAGCCAGATATTGTAGATTATAAAGCAGGTGGGAGACATGAACTTAGAGTATGAAGACACTGATGTTAGGGACAGAAGAGTGTTGGAGGAATTTTGGTGTGACTTGATAGGAACCAAAACTAATATAGACAAAGTGAGGAAGGAAGGGGATGTGGCAGAACTTGAAACAATCTGGATCAGTTATTGAAGGGCTCACTGTTTCTGTTTGTCTCATGCATGTGGACATGGGTGTGTCCATTATTTCTCTTCCAGTTTCACATTCTCCAACTCTAAGTTAAATTTATCTGTATGTTATACAATCATGTACCAAATTTAGGAAGATTCTATTACTATTAATCACTGTAGATGGCATAAAAATGAACGAAAATGTAGACTGAGTTTTTTTTTGTTTTTGTTTTTTTGTTTTTATTGGGGAACAGCCATGGACATTGGTTACACATTACTTTCATGCTACAATGGCATAGTTGGCTCTTTTAGGGAGGGTGCAGCTCAACATGGCAACCTTGGTGTTATCAGCACCACGCTCTAACCAACTGAGCTAACAGGTCTCCCCTAGACTGAGTTTTTAAAGTGAACACCAAGGATAATAGGCATGTACACAGATAATTTATGAGAAAGTTTTTCAAGGGTATAGAGAGCAGGAAAAGTGTGGGCTGAATATAGACCTAGCCATATTTTATCTAATACAGCAGGCAGCATTTCTGTTGTAAAAGAAAAAGTATGAACTGTGCATTCAGATAGAGCATTTTAGCAAGTTACTTTCTTACTTTAAGCTACAGGTTCCTAATCTGCAAAATAAGGATAATGTACTATTCCATAGAGCTGCTGTGAGGACTTTTTAAAATACTTTTTTAAATTGGACCAACAGTAATGTGTTTTCGTGGAAGAAATTTTAGAAAACATAAGCAAAGAATTAGAATGAATGTAAAAATCACTTGAAATCCCACTATTAAGTACTGTTAACAAATTAGTTTATAACTTTTCAGTTAGTTACACACAGATATGTACTCACACTATAAACACGCATGTATAAAACTATTTTTGCACTGACATCGTACCATTCTGTGTATGCTCTTTTTTAAAAACTTAATATGCCACAGGAACATTTTCATGGAAATATACAACTATATCATAATTTTAATGGCTATTTGGTTTTCTGTTTTATGGATATCACCATATTTTATCTCATGGTTTGCTGTTATTGGGCATTTAGTTTGTTCCTAGTTTTTTGTTTGTTTTTTTATTAAATACAATGGAGTGATTAATATCTTGAGACTGTATCATTGGGATAAACCCAGAGAAGTAGGACCGTCAGAGCAAAGGCTTTATGTGTGTTATTGAGAATTTTTAACATTTTCTAATTGCTCTCTGGGAAACTTGTGCTATTATGTTCCGCTCTCATCAGTAGCATATGA
Source organism: Hipposideros armiger (assembly GCF_001890085.2). Lineage (NCBI taxonomy): Eukaryota > Metazoa > Chordata > Mammalia > Chiroptera > Hipposideridae > Hipposideros > Hipposideros armiger. Next base: position 2,934,794 of record NW_017731366.1, on the reverse strand, counting down.
GGGCACCTGATTCGACACTGGACCTATTATCACTTGCTTTAACCTTCGCTTGTTTGCTAGGTAAAAAAATGGGATTTAGTTTTAACTTGCAGATTTTGCACTGTAATATTTTTCTAAATGTTTGTTAACCATTTATACAGATTTTTCTTTTTGTGAAATAGTGTGAGAATTTAATGAGAGTATAAGCATAAATGACCAGGCTCAGCACCTGGCATATATTAGCCTATCATGAAGGGTCAGTGTTCATTTTTACTTAAATCCTCACCCCTTTGCAGCCTCCTTCCCAATCATGGTTCCAATTAAGCAGTAGGAGAATACTGTAAAATCTGGTTTCATTGCTGAAGTTATAGCTTTTAGAGACTGACAGTAATCATTTCTGTCTCGATTAAAATTTGGGCAATGAACTCGGGCTTCCGGGTTTCCAACTGTGTGATCCACTTAACCTCTCCAAACCTCAGTTATCTATATAGTATAATAGGAATAATAATTTTATCTATTTATACTAAAGTTATAAGGATGAAATGAGCTAATTCTTATAAAGCATTTACGACGTTGCTTGACTATACTGTTCAACATTTCCTTAGAGGTGGAGTCTCTGAGATGGTGGGTTCCCTTAAGTCATCAAAGATTTAAGTTCTAAGAAGTGCAAAGAGATCTTTAGGGAATGGCAAATAGTTTGATTTCAGCAAGAATCTTGAATTCTAGGCAGAGGAGTTTATTTTGATTCACTAAGCAAAGAAAGAATTTTATTTCCTACCACTATTAGGTACTTATCTGGTTAAAAATCACACCTTCGTTTTTCATTTCCTGCTAGAGTATCAGTGTAGTTACATAGGAGAACATCAGAGGGAAGAGAAAAAGCAGCAAAAGAATTTAATAATTGAATAATCAAATTTTTGAGTTATTGAAAGTTTGCTGTTCTCAGGAAAAAAATACATGTGTTGCATTTTCTCTCAATTTTAGCAGCTAAAGAAATTAATTGAATACTTACATATTTTTTATCTTCTATTTGGCATTATTGACTGTTATACATTAGGTAGAAATTGCCTTTATGAAGTTGTTGGGACATAATTTTTATGGTAATGGACTTACTTAAAAGTAGAAATTTATTTTTAATTCTATTTAAATCATTGTAAATGATGATACTTTAAATTATATTTAAATACAAATTTATATATAAGTATAATAAATATATAAATTTATTTAGGTTTAAGTACTGAAGATGAAATGTACTTTGTTTTTATTTTGCCTTTTTAAAATTATTTAACCCCGATCCTCCAATTAAAATAAACTTCATAAATCTTATGAAATTCATAAATGATTCTTAAATCAATGATCAGTTATTCTTTTTTTACACTCCAGTTTTATTTAGAATAAGAAATAAGAAACAGTCCAAATGTCCAACAATAATGGATAAGTTAACTTATTGTACATCTGTGAGCAGAATAGTATGTAAACAGTAAAAACATTATATGTAAATATATTTATTGACACCTATTAAGCTACATAACAGAAATCAGTGATCCCATTTTTGTATGAAAAAATAAGTGTATTTGTGTATATGCATAAGAATGGAGGAAAAAACTAAAACATGTGTAGGTATTATCTTTGGCTGGTGGGATTTCAGATGATTTTTATTTTCCTCTTCATTAGAACCAGATGTAATTTTGAAATTCTCTACAGTCAGCATTTATCATTTACAGGGCCACTGCTAGTCCATGTGGCACCCTTGTGCATCCTGGGAAAAGCTGTCCCTTCTTCCTGTGGGTGCAGCACCACACCAGGATGCACTGCTTGGCCAGGCTTACAGCTTTTGTCTTCCACTGTCCTATTAGGTTTGCCTTTTTTTTTTTGGTTTTCTTCCCATAACGTACAACATGCACAATTATATATGATGGGCCTGAAACCTTACATAATAAAAATTATTTAAAATTAAACACTAAAAGCAACATGACCTTTTAATGCATCACTCTGGGCAGGCTACTCTCTGTATTTGACCCCTATCAAGTCATGTGGGACCTTTGAGCTCACTCTTCCTGCCTCTTCTTTCTAGAAACTTACCCACTCTACTCAAATGTAATCAATCCTTCAGGATGCAGCTAAAATTACCCTCTTTGAAATATTTCTCAACCACTCTAACACATATGGCAATTTCCTCTTCTTCTGAACTTCTCTTGAACTACCAATAGGTCAAGAACATGGATTGAAGGGATTGGTGGTCAGTGGGTTGCATCTCATCTGCTACCTCCAGATGACTGGCAGTGACTCCTTGAAGTACAGTGTTAAGATTCTTGAGCTGCAGCTGCCTTGGTGGGAAAGAGGGTTGTCACTGATTAGGAAAGCTGGTCCTGCATGTGGGAAAGCGTGGGGAGGTAATGTGTTCACATCCATTTGCCCTGCCTGGCTTGGGCATTAACTATTTCGTGTATTAGTCTTGGTTTGACAAGACTGTTTTAAACATCTAAATCATAGATACCATATCTTAATCGTTGTACTTTTTGTTGATGACATTTGTTTATGTTCTTATTATTGTTTTTGATCCTATTATCCACTTCTAATTTACCGTGGAGGCAGGTACAAGGGTGTTCATTAAATATGTTTCTTTTGCTCTTCCCTTATTCTTGATGTTTCAGGTCTCTTTCTGCTATAATTTCCCTTGTGTCTGAAGCACTTCCTGTTGCAGTTCTTTTAGATCAGATCTACTGGTGATGAATTCTCTTCTTGTTCATTCATCTGAGACTGTTATCTAGAGCACAATTTCAAAAATATTGAAATCTCTTTTCCTTTCTTTGTAGACACTTTCTGTGAACTCTAGAATCTGTTTACCTGAATGACTATAAATGGCTTACCTGATAAATACCAGCTTAAGTCCTCAGCCTCCCATTGGAATAAGCTCAGTGTGTATCTTAAGTCCTCATCTGTTTAATACGTTTAATTTAAACTTGTCCCGATAGTAGATGCTCACTAATATTTATAAAACTAAAGGATTTTAAAAAGAATAGTACATGTAAAATTCAGTAATCATGGTACACTAGTCTGTGCAGATGATTTATAAGTTTTAGAGTTGAGTTTGTTGCAAATAATCAGTCAGATCAAAAACTACTTGTAAAGGCCGGACGAGTGGCACGTTGGTTAAAAGCTGGCTTGGGATGCCAGCTCTGAGCAGCAGGGCCCCAGTTCGGATCCCACATGAGGGCCAGTGATGCTGCACCCTCTACAGCTAAGATGGTGAACAACAGCTTGACCTAGAGCTGGGCTGCTGTGAGTTGCCTGGGATACTGCAGGGGGCTGCCATGAGCTGCTGTGAGCCAGCGTGAGCTGCCATGAGCTGCTGTGAGTGGCCGGCAGCCAGCGTGAGCTGCCAAGAGCCGCTGTGAGTGGCCATCCAATGGCCGGCGACCGATTGCCTCTCCCAGGAAGAGCGCAGTGATCACAATACCAACATGGCTGAGTGAACTGACGTCTTCCACAACTAGACTGAAGAACAAAAGGACAGCAACTTGCTTGTTCCTCTCCCCCAATTCCCCAATAAAATCTTTAAAAAAAGGCTATGTGCCTAGACTTACAAATTGAGTTCATATAGTGCTGCTTGGCACTGTGTTCTGTATTTTTTTTTTTTCTAAAAAAACTACTTGTAAGATACAGACATCTGAGAACTATCATTCTGTACTGTAGTAACACAAGGACATACATTTAGAGCCACTAGTTTACAAGATATCCTCCACTCAGGAGAAAAATGCTGGGTATTCTAATCAAACCTGGTAGTGTTGAAACAGAATTCTAGGAAAATCTTTGGAACTTAGTACTAATATTCTGTCTTTTTCTTGTTGAGGTTAAAAATGTAAAAAACATTAGGTAATTGAGATATTATTATTTTCCTCCTTTTTTCCACATACTTTATTATCCTACCTCCTGTCACAGATCAGAATATGAGAATGTGCTTATTTTGGGATGTACATAGTATTTTAATTGAATGCTAGCCCTTGGGCCAAGCTCTTTATGTGCATTTGTTATTTGAAAAGTAGACTGACTTTGGTTTACATCGTAGGTATTACTGTTGAAACAGATTTTAAAGTGGTTAAAAAGCTAACATCTGTAAAGGTATTTCTTGATTTTGAAAGTGGAATGCAGTCAATTAGTCCATTATTAGTCTGTCATATTGAACCAGTATTTATTGAGTGATACATATATATATATATATGTCTTTTTAATATTTGAATTTACAAATGGAAAAATTAGGGAAGATATATAACTTGACAAACTTATTTAGTAAGTAGTAGAGTTGGTCTTTGAACCCAGGTTTTCCTTAGATTTACACATTACCAAAGTGTTTTGCATTAATAACATTTTATACTTACCAGAAAAGGTCTTATACATATAAAAATTTATCAGTTATTATTTGAAATGAGAGATGTGGATGTTTTTATAATTTATAACTCAGGCTTTTAAAAACCCGTGACTGCCATTATGTAAAAATACCCAATTCATGTAGATTTTTGCTTTATGAAACAGAGAGTACCAAATTAACTGTGATCTTATTCTATAGCTGTAGAAAACTGCAGCATAGTAGTCTTTTAAAACTGAATAATATGCTTAGTTCATGACAAAAAACAAAACCTATAAAAGTTTCCACTGTTATAGGAGTTACTCTGTTTTTCATAATTACTCTGTGTGTACACATTTTATATGGGATAACACATATACATTGCTGATTATAAATGTATTTAAATCTTTTATTTCTTAAAGACTTGGTCTGTGAAATAATACTTTAATGCTACATGAGCTAGTTGCTTGCATTATGGTTTCTGAGTATTTTATAACTAAACACTGGATTTTTGGCTGGCTTTATGAAATGGTTTGGATTTATATTTCTTTTGTTACTTTTTTACTTTCTACCCAAAAAAGTAACTTTTCTTTTGAATGTCTTTTGTTTATTTAATTTGTTTTAGAATATTACTTTTATAAGTAAACCCATAATAGATTTTTGATTGATATAATAGGGAACAATGAGAAAAGTCATGTACTTTTAGAAGCAAGTAATTAAAATTTTTTTTTCTAAGCTAATATTTTGACAAGTGTGGATGCAAAACATTGAGAGTGAAGCAGAATGCCATCTATCAGAAGGAATAAGGTCTTTTAAAAATAAATGTCATTATTAATTGTGACTCCTTGGGCTGGTTCCCTTACACTAATTTAAAACCTGAATGATCACTTTGGTGTAATATTGTTATCATATTTAAAAAAAAATGTTGATCCCTGCCTCGTAAGACTAGATCTAAAAATGCTTAGTCTATTTGTTTAGCAATTTCTTAAGAGGATGTAAGCTTTATCACAGCAACAGCTTCTAGATTTACAGCATGCTTCTTTTGGCAAAATAATGAAATCTGTTTGCCACAAAGGTAAATTAGTACCTTATTTTTAATTTTTTTCTTGCCTGCTGTGATATGATTGATGCATAGTGTCTTCGTGCTGGAAGGACACCTAACATTGAAACTGACAGGTGCCACAAGGTTTATTTAGGACAACCTCAGCCTTGTCCCAGTCAGTTTCAAAATGTCTGCCTCATACACGGTGTGCCACGAGTGCGTTTCCTGCCCGTAGAGCCTTGGGTTACGCCAACATTACTATCTGTGCTGCCTCAACTACAAATTGGATGAACAGCTCGTGACACTTTTTCAATATTATTACATTAAACCAAGTGGATTTTGATTGATAACCTAATATTCAACTAATGCAAAACATCAATCATGGCAAGTATATTAATTATTTAATATTGCAGTCTAATTCAGAAATCGATGTGCTGCATGAGGGGAAGGGAAACTCATGGTTCCCAGAAGATTTAAGACAGGGAATGATTAAAAAAAGACCTGCTGTACTCCTGTGTGTTAGTTCGATACAAATCTTTATTCATTTGCCAATAATCTCTTCCCATTTTCCACTTCAGGACCATTTTATCAGTTTTGAGACCTATAATTGAATTAAGTCTGCTTTCAGCACAGGGCAAAAGGAGTTGCACACATATTGATGAAGTCATGACAGGGACAACCCAAGAGACAGACCACTAAAGAGGACAGGCCTTTAAAGAGGGCCTTTTGTTGCAAGATCTCTCTGTCAATGTCTCCGATCTTGTCTCTCTATTTTCAAAAATTCATTAAGACTTTTGTATTTAAATATCTATCATAATGACATTTCTATAGCACATTGCAATTTATAGTGTACCTTCACTTACATTATCTTGCTTGTTTTCTCACCACAACCTTATATGTTAGGTAAGGCACAAAATCTTCACATCATTGGTAAAATTCCTGAGCTTTAGAGAAGTTGTATTATTACCCAAGCTCATGTCACTATTTTGTAGTAGAGCTTAAGTGTGAGTGTAGATATTGGGCTTCTGTAACCAGGATTGTATATCATGCACATTATGTAGTGTTTATATACTTATGAGGCTTTATCTGTGTTGTTTTGAGATGAGCACCCTTTCTTGTCTTTCTGCCCAAAGTAAAACTAAAGAAAGCTGATTTTCATGGAGAACTTGTTGAAAGTTTGTTGTCCCAATCTGTGATACATGGTAAGCTTTATGAATATGCAAACCTTTTGGATATAAATGAAAATTTCTCAATCTATTGTATCTTTTACTAGACTAGAATGCCCTTTTTCATATATATATATAGACTTAAATATATTTTATCATTAAAATCACCACCCCAGCTTTCTTTTGGTTCATGTTTGCCTGGTTACATTTTTTTACTATCTCTTTTTTTGGAAACCTATCTGAATCCTTTGGTTTTATGTGTCTCTTCTATATGCTACATTGCTGGATTTTGTTTCTCACCCAATCTGAGAATTTTCTGTGGCATAGTAATTCCAGATTGTTATGGGTGAGTTTTCTTTTTCGTCACTGATTGCTTAGATTATAAAAATTACTATGTTCTGTGCCAACCTTTACTGTTTTATCTTGTTGCTTCTTCCTGAATTTCTCTTCTGCATTATATTCCTCAGAACTTCTTTCAAATAGTGTCTTTGTGTGATGAATTTCCTGAGATTTCTTTATTTTTCTTTCATTTTAAAAGTTTATCAGCTATATATAAATTCCAGGTTCACAGTCCTTTGAACACTTTATCTTGAAAGTTAATACTTTATTGTCCAGCATTCGTATTGAGAAGTCTGATGTCGGTGTTCTTTTTCCTTTGTGGAGGGGTATGCTTTTTCTTTCTGGAAGCTTTTAGACTTTTATCTTGATCTATAATAGTCTTAATTATCCTTATGTTATGCTTTGCTGTGGATTTTTTTCCTTAACTGTCCTATTCAGCTCTATGTACACTTTCAATGTAAGATTTGAATATTTCTGTATCTGGGAAATTTTGTAATTATTTCTTCAAATATTTCTTCTCCTCAAATTGGCCTTTGCTTTCCTTCTAGGATTTCCATTACATAGATGCTCATACTTCTACTCCTGATCTTAATGTTATCTCTTGTTTGTTCTGATTTTCATCCCTTTCCTATGCCTTCTTGGAGAGTTCTTACTCAGTGTTCCAGCAGACTAATTCATTCTCTTTCTGTAGCTAGTGTGCTTTCAATCCATTCCCTAGTTCTTTATCTCTAACTACTGTATTTCTAATACCCACTATCTCATATTGATTCTTTTTCATAACTGTGTTTTTCATTTTTAATTTCTAAAAATCTTCCCTTAGAAGACATTATTAGGCTTATATTGTATCCTTGCTCAGTTTATTCTCTTTGCTCTGGATGAAGTTGCTCTTTTTGTTGTTTTTTCCAATCCCGTGCTTACATACCTCAGAGGTCTTAAGACTTTCCCGTGGGTTTCTCTTTACCTCCTGCACCATTTAGCTGCCTTGGCTAGTAATTTTAATCTTCAGAGAGGGCTAAAAGACTAGGCTGTGGCTGGTGCTCCTCCAGGTGAACTTAAAAACCACAGTGCAAAGCTTCTAGTGTTCTCTTCTGGCCTCCATCAGCTACTTTTTCCACTGTGCCCTCCTATTCCATCAAAAACAATACAAACCAAACAAAGAAAACAACCACCCACCAAACACACACCTACAACTCCCAATAGTGCTGTCCCAAACAGCCACTCATCGTTGCAGTTGACTTACTCTGTGTGTGGTGCAGAGGGAGACAGGATTTGCCCCTGACTCTGCATCCAAGCTTGTCCTCACCGCGGTGAGATGTCAGGCCCTTATTAGTTGAATACATACTTTCAGGCACTGTATTGGGTGCTGGGATACATAAAAATTAAAAAGGTGAGATTAATGTCCTTGAGAAGTTTTCATTTTAGTGGTGTCAATGGGCAAGTAAATAGGTATTTATACTGAAGTGTGAGAAATTCTGTGATGGGAAGAGCTTACTACTTCATTTGTGAGTAAGGGAGAGAGTTTCCCCAGTGAAAGTATGGTTTAGGTTGAGTCCTGAAGGATTTTTTTTGTTTTCTGTTTTTTTTTGTAAGATACATGAGGAGAATTTGAGGTGGGGAGAAAAGAGGCATTTCTGGTAGAGAGAACAAGTGGTTCAGCAGTTTGTAAAGCCAGGTTAGTAGTTCGTTATGTCTGTGGCTGTCACTTTCCATGTACTGTAACTTTGGCAAGATAACAGAGGGAAGGAGTTATCGGAAGTGTAGTAAGATATCATGGAACTTAAAATGGGAATTGACAGGATCAAGCTTACATTTTAGGAAGCTCTTGCTGTATTATGGAGAAGGAATTGACACGGGGTAAGGCATGAGCCACTGTTACTCATTAAGAGGCTTGTAAGTCATCTGGGAGAGAAAGAAGTG
>NW_017731366.1:2923424-2924376 GCF_001890085.2 Hipposideros armiger | reverse complement strand
CACACACACACACACACTGCACTGCCAGATGTTTTACTGTGTGCATTATTCCTTTTGTTTAGATTTTAAATTATGCGAATGATCATATGAATGTCCTTGTGAAAACTTAAAGATCCATTTGACTTCCAGCTCCAATAAATGCATTAATTTTGTAATAAAGTTAAAAACAATTATTTATATAGCTATTAGCTTTCCCTGACACCCTGTTGCAGTTTACTCCTATCATTTTCATTAGGTCTGCATCCAGAGAATGAGTTTCAGAAATCCTTCAATTTTTGAACGTTGACTACATAGAATTGCTAAGATTGCCAGAAGCAGGAAGTAGAGAAGAGAATGGCTAAAGATGAGTGCTCTGCTCATCAGTAGATGTTGGCATTTATTCCCAATATGCCAGACTGGGCAGTAGGAGCAAAGGTTGGAAGCCATGAGTTTAGTTTCTGGGCAGTGAAATTGAAGGGAAAAAAGATAGGGAAATTTGGAAAGATTGTATAGCAAGACAAAGAAAACAGAGATAAATATATTTTTGGCAAAGACATTGGAGACATAAATAAAGAAAAAAGAAATAAAGTTGGGGCTCCTTCAGAGAAAGAAAGAGGTGTGGGGAAAAGATTAAACATCATGAATGCAATGCTGTTGGTTATTGGATATTTTATAATTACTACTGTGGTAGAAGTATAATCATGTTTAAAAAATAATGCTTGGTATTTGTGATGGAATTAAAATAACTACTTGTTCAGAGTAAAAAAAAGTCAGAGTCCATTTGTCACTAATAAATTAGTATAGAATGGAATCAGCATTAAAAAATCCAACTATTGGCCTCATTTCATCAAATGTATGTTTAAGTTATCTTTGCTATTTGCACATTCATTTATATTTTTAGTTCCATCAGTAGTGTTTTATTTATAGTGAAGAGCAAGAAATCAAATACTTAAAATATATCATGATATTTGAT
>NW_017731366.1:2916811-2918947 GCF_001890085.2 Hipposideros armiger | reverse complement strand
TAATACTGTTAGATATAAATACATTGTTTCCTTTTGCTGGAAATTGTTTTGTCCTTAAAAACAGTGTTATATGATCACTAGTAAAGATAGCGTAAAACATACTAAAGGTTTATGAAAACAGTTTTGAGGTAAACATAAATCATAGCAGACAAAGGTTTAGCAACTATTTAGAACTTTTATTCTTCTGTTTTAGGGAATCTGGAAACATCAAAGCTGGATTAGAACATCTGGTAAGTTCTAATTTTCTCTTGAACATTTGCATCATCTTTGATATCTGCATTCTAAATGAACACTTTTGAATGAGCTTTGAATACCTTGTATTGAGAAAGTCAACCATTTCCCAAAGGGTCAGCTTACTGTTATTATGTGAAGGCACTTACATTTTCATTTATCTTATCATTTCAAGGGAATTTAAATTTTTTAAAAATTACTTTTATTTTGATGTAGAGATGAAATAAAATGGATGACAATCCTTGGATTGATGATCGCTTTAATTATAAACAAAAATGTTTGGTGTAGAATTTTTGGCATATCTTGATCTGACAAAAACAAGCTTGTGTTTTAAGAAAAGCACAATCAAATATTGCATGCATAAATATGGTATGTTTTAGCAATTTAACGGCTTTGAAAGAAGTGCACAGCTTTGTTTTTCCTAATGTCTTTGCTCTATGAATAATGCATTGGTTTCAACTACATTCAGCTTAGAATATAAAATAATTGAGATGCAGAATTTTTGGTTTAAGTAAACATTTTTAAAGCATAACTGAGATGAAATTCAAACCGACTTAACATTAAAATCTGCCCATTGATCAAAAAATTGGAAAAACTGTTGTATGATAACAAGCCCCAAATTCACTGAGCTTACCACATTGAGTGTTCATTACAACATTAAGTAGTTCATTTAAACAGAGCATTATAAAGTCATGCTCTGGTTTCTGGTCAAATCCAAATGTTGAATAATTAATGAGAGAGATTCTTTTGTAAATACAATCTAAGTACTTTTTTAATGCAAGACCTCATTCGTATATCATATTGTAGCTTTGTTAACTATTAATGTGCTTTTGTTCTCCCACAGAAGCAAACGGTAGCAGGAGGCAGCTTCATGCTGATTTATGTATAGTAGTTTTAGAGTTGGAAGGGGTTTTTGGTTTTCCTTTCAATAGTTAAAGGAAACTGAGGAAACCTAGACTTTAATAAAATGACCCTAAAAGTTACAGATAATTGTTAAAAAGCAGGACATAATAACCTAGGTAGACAATTTGAACTATGTATTTGTCCAGATTAGTACATAAATAACATTGTTATTCTNATGGGGATGTGAAATACAGTTTGGGCAATATAATAATGTTGTAAAGATTATGTTGGGTGTCCGATGGGTACTGGAGTTATTAGGGGGATCACTTCATAGACTGTGTAGATGCCTGACCAATACACTATATACACCTGAAGCTTTAGTTGAACAATATTGAATGTCAACTATAAATATAAATATATATATATATGATGTAAAGAACAGCATAAGGAATATAGTCAATGGTATAGTAATAGATATATACATTGTCAGAGGGGTAGTTGTTTGGGGGGTTATCACTTTGTGAGTGGTGTGATGTCTAATTATTGCATTGCTTTGTACACCTGACACTAATAAAAAAATCTAAATGCTAACTAAGGATGTGGGGTAGCCAAGACCCTGTGTTGTGTCCATTTGTGTACCTTTGGTAGTGAGGGAAAGGGCATGTGTCAAGGATGAGGCCTCGTTTTCTTCCAGGCATGCCGTTCTCATTCATGCTCCCTAACTATCGTTTAATCAGAAGAATCACTTGGAAACATAGCAAAGCAATAACCTAGCCAACCGTTTCTTTTCTTTTTCTTTCTTAAAGAACAGTTTCTTATCCCTGATTCCAAAATGCAAGTAGCTCAGGAAGCTGAGAGATTTTCCCTAAGGTTGTGGCAAACTCAGTTGACAGCAAAACCTACCCTGAAATAAAGCTATTTCTAGCCCTTTTGATTTCCACTTTGTGGGGACATTCATGTTTCTTTCAGAATTATTCATGTGTATGATGATGACATACGTCAAGCCTTGCTGTCAGTGTGTGTGTGTGTGTACACATATATACATACATACACATACATGCA
>NW_017731366.1:2909713-2911136 GCF_001890085.2 Hipposideros armiger | reverse complement strand
TCTATTTACTGTGAGCAAGGACTCATGGATTTTTATTTTACTAAATAAGTTATTTTTAATTACTTCCATTAATTTTTTTGGTACTCAGGTTGTTCCAGATTTGTCTAGAGAGTATCCATTCAAGATGGCTTCCGGGTTCTTTATTAAGGACATGAGATTTTAGCCTGCTTGAATGCCTGTCACACTTTCACAGATGCTGGTAAAAGACATGAGGTCCCTGGGTCAGAGACAAGTGCTTTATTACTAATAGCCCAAAAGGGAGCACCTACTTCATGGTTGAATAGGTTCCCCTTGATCCCCAAGACTCATGGGTGATGCTGCATACCCAGTGGCTTTGTGTCATAGCTGAAGGACTCTAAGTTTAGGAGTCCTTTAAGGAGCTGATAGGAAATCTCCCCAAACTCTGCCCAAGAGGAAGACATTGTCTTTTGTTATCCTAGTTAGGTAACAAAACTGCCTTCTGCCCCAGGGGGAGATTCTGCCTCTTATAAGACTGCTGTACAGAACATCTTTGAAAATAGTTCTGAACAAAGGCTGATGGTTGATGTAAGATGTATAGAATGTTATGAATAATTGTCTCTGAAGAGTTATTCTGAAATTTAGGAAGGTTTGTGTTTTTGTTCTAGTGTTTACCTTTGTATTTATATCTCTTATAATGCTTTCAATCCCCCTTATTTCTACTTACATTTATAGCCAGCGCCCCTATTGTTTGCTGATATTTACTTATCTCTTGTTTGTATAAAACTCATCATTAGTATATTCCTCAGGAAAGACTCCTGTGTACATTATTCCCCAAGACTTGGACATTCCAAGCTGTTTTCCTGTAGTTTTGCCACTTGAATGACAGGTTGACTAGATGTGAGATCCTTGGTTTATAGTTTTTTGTTAACTTTCTTGAAAATATTATCCTGCTCTTGATTTCTCTGGTATCATCCTTATTTTCTCACCTTTATAGATAATTTGATTTTTTCTTTCAGGCAGTGCCATTTAAAAATTTTTCTTCTTTTACTAGGATCCAAAGTTGATTGTTGCTGGCTAATTTCACAGGGCTTTCTGATATGTATACTTAAGTTTTCTTATTTACAGAAATTACTTTCTTGGATTATAGTGTTAAATGTTAGTTCTGTTCCTTTTGTTTTCTTCTTCAGGGACTTAAATTATATACTATATAATTATATATATTCTACATAATTACATATGTATATAAATGTATATATATATACATATATACATAAAGCCTTTCTTTGTACATCTGCTCTTCTTTTTAAGTGCCTTTCTCGCTGACTCCTTTTTTTTCTAATTTTATTGTTTGTTTCAGGTGTACAGAACAATGCAATAGTTATCCTTTTCACCCTCACAAAGTAACAACCCCCCACCGCCATCTACTGCCCTCCCACCCCCAATATCATGCTTATCTATTACA
>NW_017731366.1:2903268-2907163 GCF_001890085.2 Hipposideros armiger | reverse complement strand
TCTACTGAAAATTCTAGATATTTCCCTCATGTACACACTGAGTATGATTCTGAAACCTATGAATCATTGGTTGGGCATCAGAAACCCAGAGAGACGGACACCTCCATAGATTTATACAGGGCAAAAAGTTCATCATCTTACTCTAAAGAGTAACAGAAGGACAATTTTTTTCCTTTATTCTGTATCCTCATGTTAAGTTGTATATTTATGGGGTGAAACTGGATACTAGGACTAATAATACCTTGTTTAGCCTTAGGTGTAAAATGAAATAAGTGATGATAAATCTTTTAGTAAAAAGGATTACAAGTGTTTACAACTTTAAGTGGGATTTGCTTTCTATTAATAGTTGAATAGCAAAAGAACTCTGGAGCCATACCTGTGGGTTTTTCCTCCCCACAGAGGTCCCATTTATGTTTCTTATATTGTATAACATTTGAGAGTGATGACCTACTTGTCCTTGTGGTCAGGCAACACAGTCTGGCCATTTTAAGTGTTGAAAAGCAACTGTCATTAATAGCTTGTTTAGCCCATCAGTGGTTTGTAGAATATAGTTGCTGCTTGCCAGAAATGTAGGCAGGCCCACTGGTATTACATACTCATCAATAGCACTACAGGTTTTAATAAAAGCCCTTTCCTCTTTGTTTAAGGTTATTTTGCATAGAGCTTGTAAATAAAAGTGCTGTATTTCAGTTTACAGACTAATAATTTTATTTAACAAGAGCATAAACACAGTTAATGTATTATTGCCATATTTTTGAGATTTGGTTAACATACAGCTTGAACACTAAAATGCAAACAAGAGGTTATGAACCCTATTCTAAAGTCTCTTGTCTTTCATCTGTTGCATTTTAAAATATCTTTTATTTTAATATTTCCCTACCATGTTCAGAAAAAAATTTTTAACATTTGTCCTAATGAGTTTGAGAATATAATTATGTCAAATGCACTGGCATTATTCATATATGCTATATATTTATTAAACACTGATGAAAAATGTTTATTACCTCATATACTATTTAAGGACTTCAGCATAATAGATCCACCTCCTCCCAACATTTTAATTTATTTTTCTCACCTAAGCCAATATATATTTGAGGTGTAGGGTAAATATGCATATTAAAATAGACACGAGATAAAATAGCATGAAGTTTTTCTTTCTGGAAGATCAGTTCCATAAATCTTTCTCTTTTAACAAACAAGTATGTTTTATGAATGTGTGCAAGTTAACACACCTTTAATTTAGATTCAATGTTAATGTCATGTTGCTGTCATGATTTCTTAGGCCGGCAGTTTACAGGTCTTAGAGCTGAGGACCGGCTCACATTCCAGTCAGAAACAGTGTGATTTTCCGTGATCCATTTCTGACACATTTTGATCAGTTACAGGTTTATTAAAAATAGCCTCTGCAATGAATGATTAATAAACATTACCCAGTCATCGAAACAGCATGCATTTGGGCCCCTTTTTACCTCCCTCCATTCTCCCTCTTCCAAAGAAAGGTCTGTCTGTTGCATTTTTAAGACATGGTGATCTCGGAAGCAAATGGTAGCCAGTTAGCTTTAAAAAACAACAACAAATAAACAAATGACAAGATGTCATGCAATTTTTATGACACTTCTAACAGTCTCAGATTTACGCGTAATCTAGATCAAATTTGTTTTCTGACATTTATGCACATGTGCTTATTAAAGCTTTATAAAGTAAAAGTAAATATTCTAAGTGCATTAAGTAACCCATTTCCCATTACTTAGGAGTCTGAAAGTCAAACCATCTCAAAACCACCAGAGTAACTGAATATTGAGTTCTTGTATGTTTTGCATTATTGTTCAGGACACTGTAGGTTCTGCTTCATTGCAGGGAATCCCACAGGCACATGGTAGTTATTTCATGGTTTTTCAGGATCTAATTAACGTCTGTAACTGCAGAGAGAGAAATAGCAGCAGAGGTAACAGGGTTGCTTTTTTCCAGTCAAAGCATTAGGAGTTAAGGTGGAGAATGCCTTTGCCACCATGGTACCTTTGGCCACACTGATTACCATTTGCCACAGAATCAGAGCACCTGTATTTAACTGTAACATACACATACTGTTTATTTGGGGAAGAGCACACAGCGCGTGAACGGGATTTTACTGAGCGACCTCCAGCAATACACACAGCCTCTCTGTGTTGCTTGCATTTGTCCCCCTATTCATAGGGCATTTAAATAGTGTGTGAAAATTTATAGAAGCATGACTTTCTGCAAGTGTATTATTATTATTAATATTGAGAAAGAAAAACACCTTAACTGTTCCAGTTATATAAGTAACTTCAGATTGCTAAACACAGTATCTCAGTTCTGAGATACTGACAGTGAGCTGTGAGAAAAAGTTGTCCTTCGTCTGCTCACATCTTCTCCCTTTTAAAAACATTATCATATACTTTTAAAAATTATAAAGTAATAGACGTTCATTATAATGGATCAAAAAATTGATATTTTAAAAAATGAATATATCTTTCATCTGCCATCTGTCTGGTATTAATAGTTTAGTACCTAGTTTTGTATACCTTTCTCTATTCCCAGATATATACATGCATATATTACTTAGCCTTTCTTTCCTTATACAAATAGAATCATACTATATATGATACTTTATATATTGCATTTTAATAAATGAAAAGTGTGCACATATACACATGAATCTGGTTTTTGCTGGAAATCTGTCAAAATATTGGAAGTTAATGCTATTAACATTTCATTTAAAGCATTCATAAGAGAATCAGAGGACTACATATTTTGTATTTTAAGGAGTCAGTGAAGGTTTAGTTTTGTTTCTACTTTTCCTTACCTTGATTATAGTATATGAAAGAATAGGCTTATGATGAAATTTACAGTGATCAACAGAGAAAGGAATGGGTTACTTTATTAAAGAAAATCCTGTTTGATATTTATAAAAAGAAAAGCAAGTAAAGATAATTAGATTAGAAAAGGAACATGAAACATATTTAAATATTTTTAAGGTTTATTATATGCTAGGATTTTTAAATTTGAAATTTTGGTGTAACTTATATTTATTGCAATCTTCAATCTTGGTACTTATTGTATCATATTCTATTTTCTTGTTGACTCTAACTTGTAACTAAATATTCAGCTTTGTATCTTCAGCACCTACTCTCACAAATATTAAGTATTTATTAAATTTTTTTGAAATTGAAAGACAAGTAAATTGACATATTGTTTAGGAAAGTTATCACAATTATTTTTTTTAAAGGGTGAGGGATTCAGTTGACTTTTGAAGCCCTTTGTGCCCAGTAGAGTGAATGGTAAAAAACGGATGCTGAAAGCTTGAGCTTACAGTGGAAAACATTAGAGATTTCTCTTCTATGATCTAGTTTTAGATACAGTTATTTAATTGAGCACATATGAATATTATTGCCCAGGAAAAATTACTTTTCCTCAGTGTTTTTATTGAGAAATTTAGAAGAGTGCTAAAAAGCACTGGGTTAGGATCAGTAAACGGTTCTAAGCACTGGTTCTTAACCTTTAGACGATTCAGTTTGTTCCTATGTAAAGTAAGGAGTATGAACTAAAATATATGATTCTATGAAGGAAAAATCTTTGTATGCTTGGTATATAAAGTCTTGTATCCTTAATATAGTCAGTAGTATTTTAGTATCTGTGTATGGTGTCAGATGGGTAGTAGACTTATAGGGGTGATCACTTCGTAAGGTTTATAACTGTCTAATCACTGTGTTGTACTCCTGAAACTAATATTGTATGTGAACTATAATTGAAAAATAAATTTTTAAACTGTCTTGTATCCTTGTCACTACTTACTTTAGATGACTAACTTAATAGAGATGTAGTAGAATATACTTAGCTATATATTGCTATGATAGAGAACCATAAACAATTTATA
>NW_017731366.1:2878268-2900768 GCF_001890085.2 Hipposideros armiger | reverse complement strand
TTTGTACAGCACATGTGCTTGGTGGTAAGGTTCTATAAGGGATATAAAACTGGATCTGTCCTTAAGGAATTTATAGTCTAATATGGTAGGTAAGATAGGTTTATAAATTTGCAAATACCCCACTCATCTTTACAAGCACCTTTTTATTTCTTTGGGAAAGTAGAATATTTTCCATAATTAGCAAAGTAATTTACCTTTTTTCTTTTAATATTTGTCCTTGCTATACTATCTTACCAAGCAAGGTTCTTGAAGTGAGAGTCAGTTCTTTCAATGTTTTTTTGGAGGGTAGGGAGGGCTCTTTTATGTCTTACCAAAATAAATATTTTAAGTGTACTAAGCAAATTTTAATCATAAAATTGTCTATATGAATATAAACCCAGGTTCCTTTTCTTTAATTGGTTTACTTAAAAATTCTGTTACTGGTTTTTCCCAGGGATGAATGAAAATAGTAGCTACACAGGTAGTTTTGTGCATTATCTTTTAAGGGTTTTGTGATCAAGTACTAACTGTAAATAATAAATGTATTGTTATAGCTCCATTACCATATATTCAGATTTATTCTGAAGTTAACCACAGTATATTCTGAGAACTTGAAAAATTTAGAGGAGCAGCTTTAAAAAATATGTTAAAATAACACAAATCAGTACTCATTGATAAAACACCTGGTTTCCATTTAAAGAATGTTATATAAAGTAATGTAGTGAAAAAATTATGAAATCTCTTAAAAATAATTGCTGAAATGTTGTCTAATAAGTTGTTATCCACAGATACATGGCATTCATCTTATATGGCAACATTTACACTGACTTCTCTCTTAACATCTGGTTTTAATGCTCTTCCAATATAATTTATTCCTTTTTTCTCTCTTTTATTCAGTCTACCTTTATTATGATTTATAAAACGTTTATACTAATCTGCCTCCCTAGTTTATCAAAAGTTCTGTATAAATATATATTTCTAAAATAAACTCTACAATGACACAGCGGCATTTATTAAAATATTAGTTCTTGCTTTTTTATTAAAATATTAGTTCTTGCTTTTCAGAATCATTCACAGTTTTTTATTTACAAGCAGTAACGCTTTGGAATAATTTAGAGACAAGATAATTTAATCCAGTTCAAAACATATATAATCTTGCTAAGTAGGTAGCCAAATAACATTTTTAATTATATTTCCAGTTGTGGCATTGTGACTGTTTTGACTTGGTGTGTTTTGTTTGTTTCCCTTTTTTTGATGTGGTGATTTACATTAGATTTAATTAGCTTTACTTGTCTGCCTAATACCATGTGTCTTCCGATGCTTGGGAGTTTGTTAATGGGGATCTCATTTTTTTGCAGTGTTTTTGTTCTTAAAAAATGTACTTAGGGCCGGCCGAGTGGCGCATTGGTTAAGAGCTGGCTTGGGACGCCTGAGGGCCCCGGTTCAGATCCCACATATGAGGGCCAGTGACACTGCTCTCTACAGCTAAGATGCTAAACAACAGCTCAACCTGGAGCTGGGCTGCTGTGAGTCGCCGGCAACGGCGTAGGCTGCAGCCCCTGCTGCAGTGGGTTGCCATGGGCTACCGTGTGTAGCCAGCAGCCAGCATGAGTGGCCAGCAGCCGCTGTGAGCGGCTGTCCAGAAGCCGGCGACTGATCTGCCTCGCCCAGGAAGAGCGCAATGATGGTGCCAACTTGGGCCAGTGAAGCAACGTCCTCCACAACTAGACTGAAGAACAAAGGACAGCAACTTGTCTGTTCCCCTTCCCCCAATTCCCCAGCGCTGTTCCCATCCCCCCCAATTCGTCAATAAAAAAATATTTAAAAGAAAAAAAATGTACTTATATATCCTTCATGGGCATTATGCTAATGAAATAAGTCAGACAGAAAAATACAAATACTGTATGATCTCTCTTATTTGTGGAATCTTAAAAAACAAAAAACCAACCCAAGATCATAGATACAGAGAACAAGTTGGTGGTTGTAAGAAGCAGGGGGTAGTAGGGTTGGTGAGTGAGAGAAATGGATGAACTCTTTCTAAAATATAAATAAATTGAATAAAAAATTTAAAAAGATGCATACTTATAAATTACATATGATACATTTTGATATGACTACATACTACCTCTTTCTCTTTAAAGACCAGCTTAATTTCTATTTCCTCTATGAAGTCATTTGCATGTATCTACTCAAAATTTATCTTTCACAGCACTGAACTACTGTGCCAATTTATAATACCTCTCTAATAGTATTAATATTTTGAATACTTTATTATAGTTATGATATGCATCTTACCTACCATGTTAGATGATAAGTTAAAGTTTGATCCATTTTTCCATTCCTGATACTATCTTCCCACCTCAAACATGTATTGTGCAAAGTATGTGCTGAAAAAATTTTGAAAACCTGTTGGATGGATATTTTAAATGCTCCAGAACAACTTATTCTTTAAATAAATATTTATTCTGAATGGAAGGCCTAATTCAGATTTTTAGTTTATTAAAATAAATCTGTTTATTTCCTTTATTTTACATTCAGTTTTTTTCCCTTTAAAATCCTAAGGAAACAGACCTAGAAGAAGTCATTGGAAAACCTAGGTATGTTTTAAAAAATAGTACTCCCCTCCCTTTCCACACACACTGTAAATATTATTTTACAATGTTAGAGTGGGGATAAGTTTTTCTTTAAGAGACAATTAAACTATAGACAATTGCTCTCTTGAGAAGATTACACCATTTGTATAAATTAATATCCATGAAAGAAGGAGATGCAGGGAGACATGGCAGAAACCATGATAAGACTCAGAAAGTGAAGGCAGAAACTTCCTGTTTTTACTGAGTGGTATTTTAGTTGTTGTCCCTGATGGAGAAAGGTGACCTAACCAGAGAACGCCCGACACTGGGAAAAAGCTTCTCACTTGTCCTGTCCACATGGGAAAAGCTTTCACTGAAAAAAGCTAAAGCACTTCATGAGTAGGCAGCATGACTTGTGGGTATGCTTTACTGAATGTGGCCTAAAGTAGCATTAGACCTGATGGAGAGGAATCAGCCAGGCAGAATGTGACTAGAGCTAAAACCTTCAGAAATACGTGTTTCTCCAATATGTATTTGTTTAGCATCAACTGTGTATCCGACTAGGTGCTAGGCATGAAACAGTGATGCAGGTCAGAAGAGATGGCCCTCTCCTCGTGCAGTATAATTTAATAAATAGGAAAGACAGACAGGCAAATATGCAGTAAGCATATTTTGTGTTAATTTGTCTCAATTCTGATAAGAGGTTTGAAGGTAAAGTACAGGATGCTATCAAAAAGTAAAGATTGGATGGATAACAGCAGGGCAGTGACTTATACTTTATATTAAAAGCAACTAAGAGGATGATGGATCAGTAAAAACGTTATCTGTGGCATTTCAGAAGGACCTATGAAATACATTGTCTTGATTGTCATCCTTGATTCCTCCTTCCTTGTCCCCCACATCCATTTAAGTACCATTTCCTGCTAACAAATATCCCTTAAGCATTTCTCAAAACTGTGTTTTACTCTCTACTCCTCTCGCCACTGGTCATTGCCTGCTGCCTGTACCACCACAACAGCCAGTGTTGGATTCCCACCTCCGCTCTTATCCTATTCAAGTTTATGTTCACGTAGCTCCTGCAGTGATCTCTCCAGGATACAAATCTGACCATGCCACTCCTCATCACCCCCTTAATGGATCCCAATCATATCAAAACTTGAAGTCCAAATTTCTTAAGATACAGACCTTCTGACTGCTGCCGATCTCTTCCAGGTTTATACCTTGCCAAATTCTGATCCATTCTTTCCACATGATACTATTATACTATTTCTTACCTTCTTGTTCTTGATGTTGCTTTTCCCTTTATGGTATGCTAACAACCCCCTTCTCCCCCAATCCTTTGTGACCAACTCAGGCATAAGTTTTGCAAAAATCTTTCACTGATCCATTCTATCCTCAGAATGAGCCCCTGTGCTTCTCTGTGCATATCTCCATTAATACTTTACTAATCACATTATTGTATAATTACCCGAGACCAGGAAATGTCTTACTCACTTTTGTACCTAGTGATAGTAGGTACTCAATAAATAATTTTAGGTGAATAAGTAAATGATTTGCCTTAAATTGGTATCCATATTCTGTAACTATTAAGTAAATTTGTTAATATTTCATGTATTTTAATACGTGTTCCCCCCTCACAAAAAAATCAGAGTCACTGATTTGAGCAGATATTTGGTTTTTATAATTTGTGCCTGTTAATGAGACCTGTATGAGGTGTTTGTTACCTAGTGAGAACAGTGCCATCTATTGACTATTATCCAAATTGTATCCACTATCCAGGACAGAGCATAAAGCACTAAAAAAACATTTTTAGGAAAGCTCACCTATGAAAAATTTTCTCATGAGTCTGTATGAAAATAAAACTAACTACCACGTGTATGGTAAAAACAAGTGAAGTGATTTACTCAGGTATCCCAGCAAGAGAGAATGATACTGGGTCCTGACATAGTAACAGAGAATGTGTACCATTCGTGTGTGGCTTATTTATATGCCAGCTCATTCCCAAAGAAGCTAAGATGCCTATTATTCTTTGATAGGGAAAAAAAATCTAAACCAAACTACAAATGAAAATTCATGCTCATCCTTCAAAAAACAAATTGATACATTATGATTTAAATAGAATTTTTCCCTAAATACTTTTAAAGTTTTCATGAAACCATCAAAGTATAAGAAAAAAAATCTCATGACAAAGAAATCTCTAAACTATGGATAATTATCTTTTAATGGTACGAAAAGGTACCATAGCCCTTGTATGAAAGCAGGAGTAGCTTGTGCTACATAACTGAAAAATTAAAAAATATTAATTTTTGTTCTTTTTGCTTCATTCACTGAACTAACACTTAAATTTAATCAGCAGAAATAAGACCACACTTGATTTGCCTGAAGACAAGCAGTTGCCTGACTAGTAGCTGCCATGCTGTGGGCATGTATAGTTGCTACAGTGTTTTATAAATAGACAAAGATTTAAGGTGATGGTAGGCCAGCAAAAAATTAGTGAGCCTTCCTCTGTTGATAGGTTGCCACTGCTTTTAATAGTTTCAGAAATAACGTTTCTATTATAGTTAAAACCAACAGTTTAAGATACACAGGATGGAGGAGATATAATGTTAAAAATAATTTCTTGAATTTTAGTCATATATTAACTCGTTAAAGGGAAAAATTCTTGTTACCCCCCTCACTTTATAGGCTCTGATACTATGTTATAATTTTGCTTAATGTATATATACTTATAACTTAATTTAAACTCCTTACAGTTATAGTGTTTATATAACTGTAAAGCCATAATATGAATATTAGTAGTGAAATTATAGTAATAATATTAGGTAACACATATAACTCTTGCTATGTGTGAGGCGCTTCGGATAGGTATATTGATAGATAATGTATACACACATATTCATTTAATCTTTGCAATAACCTTATGAGGTAGACAATAAAACCCTGCAGTAACACACCCCAGGAGACAGAAAATTGAGCTATAAAACTCAAACAGTTGGACTCCAGAGCTCATACATTTTTTTTAAGCCCACTTACAACATTATGGTGGGATTTTTTCAGTACTATTACTATATCCACTTTATAGGTAAGGAAACTGAGGCACAGATAGGCTAAATGATTTGTTCAAGACCCCACAGCTAATAAATATCAGCTCTGAAATTTAAACCCAGGTAATCTAAGCTCCAGAGCCCATGTTTTTTATATTTCTAGATAGCTCAAATTTAGATCTTAATACAAATTTATTGATTAAATTTACAAATTAAAAATAAAATTTCAAAATCAATGAAAATAGAACTTAACCAATTTAGTATTAATTGACAATCTTAATTTAACATAGACAGCATTGTTTTACTTACATTGAATTTCCAATTTTCAATTTATTAATAGACAGCTTTACCTGCATGTTTTATGTTTCATATAATACCTGAATAAGTTTGAGATTTTTGTCACTGTATTTTATTTTATTATTATTATTATTTTATTTTTTTAGCTGAGCCATCCTGCCACCGGTTGGCAGCTCAGTGGCTGTTCAGCTCGGGCTGGACTCAAACCACTGTTGCTCAGAGCTCAAACTCTTGAGCGAGCTCTTAACCAACTGAGTCACTCGGCTGGCCTTTGTCACTGAAATTATTTGAATTTTTCTATTTTGATAAGTAACCTTATTTTATTCACTGAGCCATTGTTTTGACGATTGAGTCATTTGTAAAGCAGAATTGAAATAGAGAACAAAAAGACAGTAGAAAAAATTAATGCCACAAAGAACTGGTTCTTTGAAAAGATTAATAAAATTGATAAACCCCTGGCTAGACTCACTTAGGAAGAAAGAGAAAACACACAAACAAAATCAGAAATGAAAGAGAACTTATGACAGATACCATTAAAATACAAAGGATCATACGAGAATACTATGAAGGACTATATGCCACCAATTTCAATAACCTAGAAGAAAGGGACAAGTTCTTAGAAATATATAACTTTCCTAGACTGAATCAAGAACTGGTAAATCTAAATAGACCAGTCAATAGTAAGGAAATTGAACAATCATGCAAAAGCTCACCAAAAGCAAAAGTCCAGAATGAAATGGCTTTAATAGTGAATTCTACCAAACATTCAAAGAGATTTAATACCTGTCCTCAAACACTTCGAAAAAATTGAAGAAGAGGCAATACTCCCTAACTCATTTTATGAGACCAACATTACCCTGATACCAAACCTGGTAAGGATAACACAAGAAAACTATAGACAGGTATCTATGATAAATACACATGCAAAAATCATAAGCAAAATACTAACAAATCGAGTACAACAATATATTAAAAAGATTATACATCACGATCAAGTGGGGTTCACTCCAGGGGCACAAGGATGGTTTATCATACTCAAATCACTCAATGTGACATACCACATAACAAAATAAAGGATAAAAATCATGTAGTCATATCAATAGATGCAGAAAAAGTATTAGACAAGATACAACATCTATTTATGATTACAATACTTAATAAAATGGGTATAAAAGGAATGTACCTCAACATAGTAACGGCCGTATATAACAAAAGCTCAGCTAATACCATACTTAATGGTGAAAAACTGAAAGCTTTTCCTCTAAAATCAGGCACAAGACAGGGATGTCCCACTGTTATTCAACAAGTATTGGAAGTCCTAGCCAGAGCAGTCAGGCAAGAGAAAGAAATAAGGGGCACCCAGATTAGGAGTGAAGAAGTTAAATTGTCACTTTTTGCAGATGATATGATTCTTTATATAGAAAAGTCTAAAGATTCTACCAAAAATATTAGAAGCAACAAAAAAGTACAGTAAAGCTGCAGGATACAAAATCAATGTACAAAAAAATCCATTGTATTTCTATATACTAACAATGAAATTTCACACACACACACGAAAAAACCCCACCCCAATTCCTTTTGCAATTGCAACAGAAAAAATAAAATACTTAGGAATATTTTTAACAAAGGATGTGAAGGACCTGTACACTGAAAACTATAAGACATGAAAAGAAATTGAAGAGTCCACAAAAAAATGGAAAGATATTCCATGTTCATGGATTGGAAGAATCAACATAGTTAAAATGGCCATATTTCCCAAAGCAATATACAGATTTAATGAAATTCGCTATCAAAATTCAAATGGTATTTTTTCCAGAAATAGAACAAAATATCATCAGATATGTGTGGAATCTCAGAAGACCCCAAAGAGCCAAAGCAATTCTAAGAAAAAAGAACAAGGCTGGAAGTGTCACACTCCCTGATTTTAACCTGTATTACAAGGTGACAATAATCAAAACAGCGTTGGCAGCAAAACAGATACACAGAACAGAACAATGGAACACAATTGAGAACTCAGAAATAAACCCACATATATAGAGGCAGATAATTTTTGACAGAAGAGCCAAAAACATACAATGGAGAAAATAAAGCCTCTCTGATAAATGGTGCTGGGAAACTTGGAAAGCCACATGTTAAAGAATGAAACTAGACTGCTATCTGACACCATACACAAAAACTAACTTAAAATGGACCAAAGACCTAAATATAAGACATAAAACAATAAATTGCAGAGAAAAAAGCATAGGTAATAAACTTATGGATTTGGCTTCACAGAGAATTTTATGAATTTGACCTCAAAGGCAAGGGAAGTAAAAGCGAAAATAAATGAATGGGACTATATCAAACTAAAAGCTTCTGCAGAACAAAA
Source organism: Hipposideros armiger (assembly GCF_001890085.2). NCBI lineage: Eukaryota > Metazoa > Chordata > Mammalia > Chiroptera > Hipposideridae > Hipposideros > Hipposideros armiger. Next base: position 2,892,507 of record NW_017731366.1, on the reverse strand, counting down.
GAAACCATCAACAAAAAAAGAGGCAGCCAACTGATTGGGATAACATATTTGCAGACAACACCTCCGATAAGGGGCTAACATCTAAAATATAAAGAACTCATACCACTCAACAACAACAAAAAAACAATCCAATGAAAAAATTGGCACAGGACCCGAGCTGACACTTCTCCCAAGAAGATATACAAACTGCCAACAGATATATGAAAAAATGCTCAACTTCACTAGCTGTTAGGGAAATGCAAGTCAAAACCACAATGAGATACCACCTCACACCTGTTAGCATGGCTATCATCAACAAGACAAGTAATAATAAGTGTTGGAGAGGCTGTGGAGAAAAAGGAACCCTCATACACTGCTGGTAGGAGTATAGATTGGTGCAGCTGCTATGGAAAACAGTATAGAGGAACCTCAAAAACTTAAGAATTACCATTAAACCTAGCAACCCCTTTTTTGGGTATCTACCAAAAAAACCTGAAAACGTTTATCTGTAAAGATATGTCTACTCCTGTGTTCATTGCAACCCAGCAATCCCTCTTCTGGGTATGTAAAACATGTATTTGTAAAGGCATATGTACTCATATATTCCTTGCAGCATTATTGACGGTAGCTAAGACATGGAAACAACCAGTGTTCTTTCATAGATGATTGAATAAAGAAGGTGTGGTACTTATACACAATGTGATATTACTCGGCCATAAGAAAAGTTGAAATACTGCCATTTGCGTCAACGTGGATAGATCTTGAGATTATCATGCTAAGCGAAATAAGTCAGAAAAAGTTGAGAACCATATGACTTCACTCATGTGAGATATAAAACTGAAAGCAACAATTGAACAAGACAAACAAAAACTCATACACACAGACAACAGTTTAGTAGTTACTAGAAGGGAAGGGGGGAGGGGGGATGGTAGAAGAGGGTAAAAAGGATCAAATATATGGTGATGGAAGGAGAACTGACTCTGGGTGATGAACACACAATGTGATATATAGATGATGTTTACAGAAATGTTTCTTGAAACCTGTATAATTTTACTAACCAATGTCACCCCAATAAATTTAATAAAAATTAAAAAAAAATAAGTGGGGCACTCATGTTTTTATTAGAGAATCATGAAAGACACATTTTAAATTCTCAAATATTATATCATTCTCACGGGGATTCTCCTAGGACAGATTCTTAGGCTCCTTGAACTCCAGGTGGAACTGTGCTTTAGAGGGTGTGATGGAGACATTAATCCACTGAGATGTTACCATTTGACAGTCTCCTAGCAACACACACAGACATGGTGACATCTGAGCATTATTGGTGTACCAAAGTATCTCTGTATTCCAGATTTTTTTGTACTGTTTAATCTGAACCATTCTAGGAGACAAAATAGAACCAAATTTCTTTTGCAAAAGGTGCTTTACTGACTTTTGCCCTTCTAGTTAAGGTGTATTTCAGTGTCTCCCAAGTGTCTGTGGCAGTTTTGAAAATTGCCTCCTATGCATTCACAGCAAAGGTCCCCGTAGTTTGATAAAACAAACAAAAAAACAAAGAAGGCCTTCACCTCTTCTTTTTAAGTCCCCCTCTGCTTTGACCCTCCTCTTCCCTGTACCACTGCTGTTCCCCCGAGGAATTGCCATATGTGAAAGGTGTTCCTCTATGTAGCAGCTCATGTGATTGGCCTTCCTGTCAGAATTTCCCTTTTTACACTGCATTCTGTTATGGGGAGGTAATACCTAAGCATGACTGCCTCGTGCTCCTGAGTATTTTTAAGAAGATCATAGTGAAAGTATCTTTGAGTTTTTATTCCCACCACTGTCTTCCTAGGCCCCATAACTAAGACCCAAGGTAGAGGAGGGGCTAGGGCCAGAGCATGGATCAAAGAGAAATTGAAGTGATAGATACATATCCTGAACTTGGGAATCACAAATCTGATAGCTAAAACATTGCTTTGAGGTTCAATTTGTCTACTTTAACTCACTCTTCCCTGAAGAATGTCTTTTCTAAGCCACTTCTTGGTCCAACACTAGATTTTTGACAGACCCACTTTAAGGCTGACCAGGCACAAGCCCTAAAATGTGTGAATTTAAGTCAATTTAATTTTAATATGGGTCAGCCAGCTGCATGTATAATGTGTGTTAGTGAGTGGACCAAAATACCACATTTTATGTTACTTTTCTAATCAGGATAGTGTTCCACTATACTTAGTTATTAGAAATATATTCTGTCTCCAGATTTTTTTCTCCATGCCACTAGTTTTTTGTTGTTGCATGATCATTAACAATTTCAAATTTTGAAGTAAATTTTATAATAAAATAGATTTATTAATAATGTTCATTACAATCATATATATTTGTGCTGCTTGAAACTTCTCTTCCCACAGGATTGAGACCCTTTGCATGTTTTTAAATTTCCCATCCCCTCACCTCCCTTCCTTTTGGCAACCATCAGCTTATTCTCTATATCTATGTGTCTGTTTCTTTTTTGCCTTGTTTATTCATCTTTTTAAATTCCACATATAAATGAAGTCATACAGTATTTGTCTTTCTGTCTGACTTATTTCACTCAGCATAATACCCTCTAGGTTCATCCATGTTGCTGTAAATGGCAAGATTTCATACCGTTTTAAGCTGAATAATAGTCTATCATGTGTGTGTACACACACACACACACACACACACACACAGTACATCTTTTTTATCCATTCATCAATTTATGGACAACTAGGTTCCTTCTATCCTGGCTATTACTAGTAATGTTGCAATGAACATAGGGGTGCAGATATATTTTTAAATTAGTGCTTTTATTTTCTTTGGATAAATACTCACAAGTGGAATTGCTGTATCATATGGCAGCTCTATTTTTAATTTTTTGAGGTACCTCCATACTGTTTTCCATAGTGGCTGCAGTCCCACCAACAGTGCACCAGGGTTCCCTTTTCTCCACATTGTTGCCAGCACTTGTTTGTTGATTTATTGATGATAGACATTCTGATAGGTGTGAGGTGGTATCGCATTGTGGTTTTAATTTTCTTTTCCCTGATGATCAGTGATGTTGAGCATCTATATGTTTGTTGGCCATCTGTATGTCCTCTTTAGAAAAATGTCTATTCCAATCCTCTGACCATTTTTAAATCACATGGTTTGTTCTTTTGGTTTGGAGTTGTATGAGTTCCTAATATAGTTTGGATATTAACCCCTCATCAGGGATTAACCCATCATTTGCAAATATCTTCTTTCATTCAGTAGATTGTCTTTTCGTTTTCTTGATAGTTTTCTTTGCTGTACTAAAGCTTTTTAGTTTGATGTAGTCACATTGTTTTTTTTTTGTTGTTGTTGTTGCCCTTGCCCAAGGAGAAATATACAAAAAGATATTGCTAAGAGCGATGTCAAAGAGTTTACTGCCTGTGTTTTTTTCTAGGAGGTTTATGGCTTCAGGTCTTGCATTTAAGTCTTCAATCCGTTTTGAGTTCATCTTTACCCCAATGTATATCCTTGCCTCCTTTGTCATAGATTAATGACCATATAAGCCAGGATTTGTTTTGGGGCTCTCTGTTCTATTCCATTGATTTTTATATCTGTTATTAGGCCAGTATCACATTGCTTTGATTATTGTAGCTTTGCAGTATAGTTTTATTTCAGGGAGCATAATATTCCATTTTTTTTCTGTCTCAAGATTTCTTTGTCTATTTGGAGTCTTTTGTGGTTCCAAATAAATTTTAAGGTTAGTTCTAATTCTGAGAAGAACGCCATTGGTATTTTAATAGAGATTACACTGATTCTGTATATTACTTTAGGTAGTAAGTTCATTTTAAAAATAGTAATCCTTCCAATCCTTCCAAGGTAAATTCCTCCATTTATATGTATTGTCTTCACTCCCTTTCTTTAATATCTTATCATTTACAGAGTACAGGTTTTTCACCTCTTTGGTTAATTTTATTCCTAAGTATGCTTTTTGATGTAATTATAAAGGGGATTGATTTCTTAATTTCTACTTCTGATCATTTGTTATTGCTGTATAGAAATACAACAGATTTCTTTGTATTGATTCTGTATCCTGCTACTTTACTGAATGTATTTATTAGTTCTAATAGTTTTTTGGTGGCGTCTTTAGGGTTTTCTCTACATGGTATATGGTATCATGTCATCTACAAATTTCTTCCTATCCAATTTGAATGTCTTTTTTTTCCCCCCTCTGATTACTGTGGTTAGGACTTGCAATATTAAGTTGAATAGAAGTGATAATAATGGGCATCATTGTCTTGTTTCTGATCTTAGAGGGAAAGCTTTCACCTTTTCACCATTGAGTATGATATTAGCTGTGGGTTTGTCATATATGACCTTTACTATATTGAGGTATGTTCCTTCTCTACCCACTTTGTTGAGAGTTTTTAATCACAAAAGGGGATTGAATTTTGTCAAATGCTTTTTCTGCATCTATTGAGAGGATCATATGGTTTTTATGCTGTGTTAATGTGATGTGTCACATTGATCGATTTACAGATGTTGAACCATCCTTGTATCCCTGGGATGAATCCCTTTTGGTCATGGTGTGTAATCCTTTTAATGTATTGTAGAATCCAGTTTGCTAATGTTGAGAATTTTTGCATCTGTGTTCATTAAGGATATTGGCCTGTAGTTTTCTTTTTTTGTAATGTCTATGTCTGGTTTTGGTGTCAGGGTAATGCTGGCTTCATAGAATGAGTTTGGAAGCATTCCTTCCTCTTGAATGTTTTGAAATAGTTTAAGAAGGATAAGTATTAATTATTCTTTCCTGTGAAGCTGTCTGGCCCTGGACTTGTATTTGTTGGGAGTTTTTTTATTATTGCTTCAGTTTCATTGCTAGTAATTGGTCTGTTTAGAGTTTTTACTCCTCCCTCCGTGCTTTATGTTATTGATGTCATGTTTTAAGTCTTTTTATGTAGTATATGTCTTAATTACTTATTGTAGTTTGAGTTGAGTTTGATATTTTTTTCTTTTGTCCTTCATAGTAGCTTTTGAAATGTTTAATTTGCTGTGTTTGTTAAATATTTGGCTTTATCTGGAGATTTTTTTTTTCCTTTCTCACATTTTCTTATTTCTGGACATGGGCTTTGCTTTTCTACTTAAAGAAGACTGTTTAGGGCCGGCTGAGTGGCGCGTTTGTTAGGAGTTGGCTTGGGATGCCAGTTCTGAGCAGCAGTGCCCCGGTTTGGATCCTACATGAGGGCCAGTGACGCTGCCCTCTACAGCTAAGATGGTGAACAACAGCTCGACCTGGAGCTGAGCTGCCGTGAGTCACCAGTGATGGCGTAGGCTGCAGTGGGGCTGGCCAGTAGTGGGAGTGAGCTTTCGTGAGCGCCCGTGAGCACCCATGCACTGGCCAGCGAGCGACTGCCTCACCCAGGAAGAGCACAATGATGGTGCCAACTTGGGTCAGTGAAGCAACGTCCTCCACAACTAGACTAAAGAACAAAAGGACAGCAACTTGTCTGTTCCCCTTCCTGATTCCCCAACGCTGTTCCCCTCCCCCAATTCCCCAATAAAATCTTAAAAGAAAAAAAGCCTGTTTAACATTTCTTGTAAAGTTTGTTTAATGGTGATGAACTCCTTTAGTTTTTGCTTATCTGGGAAACTAGCTCTCCTTTAATTCTGAATTACTGGGAATCTAAGATAGATTCTGGAAATGAAAACTCTATGACAAAGGGTGTGAATATTTTAGATGTTCTTAATGTATAGTAAGTACTCTGTCATTTTGTGGTTGGTAGACAATTTTGCAAACCTTAAATTTTAGCATTGTCATTGTTTTTAATAGATATACTATATTTCATTAAGTAGAGTTATCTAACTAGTTCATTCATTATTGTTAGAGATTTAAGTTATTTCCTGGTCTTCAGTATTGTGAAGTATCTGAAATATCTGAATAATCACAGCTCTTTCATATTTTAAATAGTTTTCTGAAGGTCCCAAAATTGAAAATATTTTCTCAAAGAAAGAGTATGAGTACTTTTAGGGGCTTCTTTCACATTCTTCAAACGGCTTTTCTACAAGTTTTGTATCAATTTATAACACCACTAGTGACATATGAGAGCTTTACATCATTGGCTAGCATTAGCTAGCATTTATATTTTTCTAATTTGCATACTTTAATAATAATGGCAGAAAATTCTACCAGAGAAATCTAAGGAAGAGTTTGACTTGCTGTCTTTTTTGTCATTTTACTGTTTGAGTTGTCTTCCGCTTTATTGTCTTTTCTTTTAGGAATTAGTGATTTTTCTTATCAACTTCTAGAAACTTTTTAAATGAAGCTATAAACTCTTAGGTTTGTTGGTAATAATTTTATGGTCATTATGTTGCCATTTTATTTTAATTTTGTGTTGCCAATTAGTTTTGTTATAAAATTGAATGTTTTATGCAGTCAAACAAGTCAGTCTTTCTCCTTTATGATTTCTTATGTTGCTTCAAAGCCTAAAAAGTCAACCCTACCCCTATGTGAATTCTGTCTTATTCTGTTATGTTGAACCAAATGTAATTGCCACTTTAATAGTTAAAAATTATTGTATATCAGCATTTCATATGGTTTTAACTGAAAGGTTTTTATTTTTTAATATATTCATTTTTCTTATTGGAATATTTTGTTTCTCATGGCCTCATGAACAAATAGAAAACAAAATATATGCAAAAACCAACCTTTAATAAAATTATACTTTTCAAGAATGTGAAAAATCAGCTGCCCTTTTGGTAAAATGGTCAATTCTTTAAAAAAATTATAAAGTGGGTATTAGTGGAGTGGTAAATAGTTGCTCCGTTATCATATTCAAGTTACTATAATAATGTATTGTTTCATTGCCCTTTTTTAATAGATATTTTTTAAAGTGTATAAAGCTGCACTTTTGCTTATAGGATTTTATTAGTTTGGCAATTTTCATGAATAAAAATGGAGCTTAATTTACTTCATTTTTTTAGGTCAGCAAGGAGGAGTCATGAGGTGACTAGCATAGAGACAGAGGAGTGTGATTATTTTAGAATGAAAGCCCAAGAAATAATGTATTCATAATATATGTATATATACGTATGTATGTATATTACTTGGGCTCTACGTTAGAATTCTGAAAGAAAAATAGCAACATAGGTTAGAAATCACGGCTCTGCCAATACTTTTTAATAATGACTAACAACACCTATGGTTTTGGGCTTTCCTTAGCAGAGATCATTAATTATGATGAATTGTGAAGTGGTTTTGTGATTAGAGTAATGCCAACTGAAAAGCCAGTGTTTGACCATCTACATCATTTTCACTTATTACTTAAGCCAGTTATTGATCACAGGTCTCCTGAGGCAAAAGGCTAGTACATTTATCCATTATAAAATTCACCTTTTAGAAAAATATGTCTTAACCTCATGTAGTAGCAAGAATAGGTGTCAAATGTCAGATTACAGACAAATCTTAAATAGTTCTTGCAGTTTTTAGAGCAAAATTGTATGTACTAAATTGTGTGACATAAACATACTTTATCGTGAACTGTAATAAAATTTTAAAGTCTTCAAAAATTTTAATTTATTATTTTCTTTAAAGATGTTTTCTTTTGTCATACTACCCATTTTCCTTAGTCCATCCAGTGAAGTCCTACTTAGGAAATACAGGTATAATTAGGTATAGAGAAGAAAATAAAAATTGTTACCATTTTGCTATATATTTTCTAGTTCTTCCTAGGACATGCATTTTATTTTTAATTTTATTTATTTATTTATTTATACAAATTTGGATTCTTTTACATATGTAGTTTTGTAGTCTTCTAAAAAATATAATTTTAACATTCCCTCATGTTATTTAATGTCTTTAAAACATTTGAAAAATTCACTGCTGTGCTGCTTTTATCATGTGGTTGGAGCATAATTTATTTAACAATTCTTCCATTGCTCATACTCTCCTCTTTTTCAAAAACATTGTGATGAGTACACTTTCATGGATGAGGAAACTAAAGTCCTTAGAGATTACACGGTCAAGACTAGAATACAGGTGTTCTGATACCCAATCATTCTTTTTCCTTATTCCTTTTTCTTTCACAGCGGTTCTCAACCTTCCTAATTCCGCAATCCCTTAATACAGTTCCTCATGTTGTGATGACCCCCAACCATAAAATTATTTTCGTTGCTACTCTATAACTGTAATTTTGCTACTGTTATGAATCGTAATGTAAATATCTTTTTGTTTTCCGATGGTCTTAGGCGACCCCTGTGAAAGGGTCATTTGACCCCCAAATGGATCGCGACCCACAGGTTCAGAACCGCTGACCTATACAAACTTTGGGGGATATGTGAAACATATCCCGATTGCAAATATTCCATCTAGAAAATATCCTATTAAATCATTCAAATCAAATACATTATATTTTATAACACATTTATGGAAACATAAAATAAATAAGATATTTATTTGACCCTTTGGAGGTTTTTCTGCATTATTGCCCATTTTGAAAACAATGGTTCAAACAACTGAGATATTTAATGGATTTTTAAAGAGAAAACATGTTTTTAAAAACTTTGGTATTGCTACCTCTTGTCCTTTAGTGGAGAAAACACTTCAAAAACATAATTTTGGAAGATTTTTTTAGAGACAAAGTCACTGCATTCAAAGAAGAAAATGTAACTTGGAATAAAACAAAGTTTTGTCAAGACTGTTAAAAACTTATCTGAAGTCAGTAAAGCAAAGAGAAATAGACTATTCCAGATAATTGGTACTGCAGAGAGCGCCATTCCCTTCTCAGCAGTCGTGATGTGATACAAAAGGAGAGAGACAAAGTCGAAAAGAAAGAAAAATAGTCACAGGGAATAAGTTTCTTAGAAATAGCTGTTGTGGTGCTACAAAGGATTTTTAAAAATAGGAAGTATTATTTTAAACTGAATCCTAAAAAGATCAGGAAAGACATTTATGTAGTTGTTTAAAATAATGTCTTGTAGACCATCCTAAAATGTTAATATTTATTGACTAAAAGATGTGCTTATACTTAAAACTGTGGTAGCAAAAGTAGACGGCTATAAAGATGTTGAAAAAAGATGATTCTAAAACAGTTTAGAGCCATATGAATGTTTATCCTTATATGTCACCACATACTCTTTCATCTTAGAAAAAATTTAGGAAACTGAAATTATTTGTGTTTAACCTTTCAAAATATAAACAACTATATTATTCTAATTTTACTTTAACCTCAATGCCATGTCTAGAAGTATTAGTAAACATAACTGGTTTTGCATAGAATTATTTTAGAATTTCTGAGAGGCCTAACATACGAGTGCAAATAATTGATTTCTATAAAATGCCCAAATTTCCTACTTCTGTGGGAGAATCTCTTGGTTTAGCTGTCAAAAAAAAAGTTCTCAGCTACTAACAGGGGAATTTAAGTAAACATTTCTACTCAGTGGCACAATTGTGTATCCATCCTGGGTTTGCAGTTTCATTTTCTGTTTGTTTTATGCTTCTAAACTTGCGTTAAAATAGCCAAACTTCTTCTCCAGTCTCCCTGCCTATCTTGGCTCCATAGAGGGGAGGGAATTTGTACTTTTATCTACCTAGCTTTCATATAAAGCTATTTCCTTTCCAAAATCTAAGCTTGCTTTCTTCCTATGTTCTGTTACAAGGTAGTTTTAAGTAATGAGGCTGGCTCCATACCTGGGCCTGGGAGTGAAGGAAACTAAGGAAGCGAGAGGGCCCTCATTTTGAAAGAATAGAGGTAGTCCATAGCATTTTCACAAAGATTCTGAGTGCTCTATGAGCTGTAAATAGTGCCTGCTGTATCCGTCCAACTAGGTGGGGCTGGACAAAGACGGCGGCATTTCAGCATTTCTGCAACTAAGGATGACTGGCGGAAAGGAGACTCCACAGAGGGTTCTGCAGGATGTGGTTGAGAAATAGTGAGAGGCGATGTATTGCTGAAATGTTGGCTATGAGTTTAGATATGGTTGAAAAATAAGGTTAGAAGAATAACCTTGGGATATTATTGATAGTATTGAAAATCAAAGTGATAAGTTTATGCCTAACTCTAGAAGCAATGGAGAGTCACTGAGGTTTTTAAGCAGCAGCTTAATGAGAACCTTGCTTTGTGAAGATAACTTTAGCAGCTATTTATAGGATGCAAAAGTTTAAGTGGAAAGGATGCAGCTATAGTAGTCTAGATTGGGAGTCAGCCTTTTCTATAAAGGATCAGATGAACATTTTAGGCTTTCTGAGCCATACAATCTGTACCACAATTACTCAAGCCTGCCGCTTGCTGCCATAGATAATTCATAAACAAATAAGCATGGCTATGTGTTTGTGTAGTATATAAACAGCATCATCTAATAGGGTCATGAATATGGGTTTCTTAACAGGCCCTCAAGGATGTGTAATCTTAGGTTCAGATTCATCTCTTTATTTAAACTTCCTCATCTATAAAAGATATCTATAAAATGACATCTTTGTCTGGTTTATAATAAAGAAAATAACAGTTATATAACTTTTTTGCAAACTCCATAAGCTGTTCAGAGAGAATGTTTGATAAAACTCTGAGATGAATTTGCTATTGAGAATGGAATACATGTTGTAGGTTTAATTCTTTTCTGGTCTTTATTTAAACCAACTTGGTGCTAAGTTCTAGAGGCAAGATAAATCTACTTTTGAGCTACTTGTAATATTTCTAGCTTAGACCTTGATCCTAAGAGATAGAATTATAGTAACTGTTAAAATGAAATGTAGCCAGAAATATGATAAGCTGTTGATGTGTGTCTCTGTCATAGTGAGATTGCATTTTACTTTAAAGGAAATGGCACAGCACCTATACTGCGAATATGTTTAATATTTTTAAAGTAATTCATCTGAAAAAGCTTGATTGAAATGAGCTTTTAAGATGGCAGTCACAACCATTAACATCATTTGTAGTCGCTTCCAAAAAGCTAAAGAAAATTTAGTTTTAACTTTGTACAGTCTTTTCTGGCAATCAAAAGTGATTAGACTTACCCTTTTTTTCCCCCATGAAAATTAATAAACAAATGGATCTCAAGCTGTGAGGCAGTACAGTGTTTTAGGAACAGAAATTTTGTGACCTGGATTACAATTCAAGTTCTGCCACCTTACCATTTTTGTGATTTAAGGTAATTTATTCTTCATCTAAATGATAGCATTAAGAATACCTGCCTTGTCAGGAGTATTATGGGATTTTGTTAAATGACATCTATGTAACATGCTTGCACAGGGCCTGGGACATTAAAGCATACAATAAATAATAGCTATTATATTTTTCCAAAAAAGTTGTTAATTTTTTTCGGGTAACTTACGCTCTTTCTCACAAATGTCTGTGATGCTGGCTGGGAAAGAGGTGGCACATAGAAGTTATCACATAGAAGTATTTGGAGCCCATTTGATCACTTTAAGACTTGCCATTCTATAATCAAATAGGTTGGTCAAAACTCTTCTTAATTGTATGCATATGACATGGTTCATTAATACTACTGGTGACAGTTTCCCCAATACCATTATCATTCTCTCAAACATCCAGCTATTTGAATTAGATAAGTTCTTCTTCACAGATAGAATTCAGTGAAGTTAGTACTTCAAAACTAATTTATATATAATATATATAAGGATTTTGAAACTTACAAGGAAGTTTATTTCAAATATATACTTACTGAGCATTGGTTGTTTTCCAGACATCATTCCAGGTGCTAATGATACAAAGATGTAAGACAGTTGTTGCCTTCAAGAAGCTGATAGCCTTCAAAGAAGGAAATACAGGCAACAAAATAAGTACGTATCCTAAAGATATGCTGATACATGTATGCCCAGGGCATTACAGGAACATAAAGCAGAGAATTACAACCATCATGAATCGTGAAAGGAGTTAGGGAGAAAGTAAGCCGCAATTGATGAGGTTTCCAGGAGGTGATGCCTCTTGAGCTGATCTTTGAAAGAACATAGATTAGTCAGGAAAGGACACAGAAGTTGTCCAGACAAAGGGAACTTATAGGTTTATTTGTATAGACAATACATTTTTATTAACATGCATTAGAAAAATGGCTGTGTGACTTTGAGCAAGTAACTTGACCTCACAAGGTTGTTGTACTATTATAAGAAATAATAGATTTCCTATCCAGTGAAGATGGAGTAACAGGGATCAGATTTACTCTTCCACCTGAAACAACTAAAAAAAATGGACAAAGTATTTAAAAAAACACCTCTCAAGACAATGGACATCAAGCGTGAGGGCAGTGATTCCTGAGAGATGGGAAAAAATTAGGTGTGCCCTTCAGTTGTTCCAGCTTAAGGCCTAGAGAAAGTTTCCAGGACACGCCATACGTCAGAAGAACCCAGGCAGAACCTGGAGGTCTCTTTGAGTTGAGAACATGAAGCTGTGCTATCAGGGAGGCCAAAGGCTCTAGAGTTCACAGGGCAGGTTGCCAGAGAGTAGTGAGCTGCAGAAGATCTACAGAGCAGACTACTCATCGTTACATGCATGTGAGGAATCTATCCAAATCTTGGAAAAGAACCACCTGAAATGATTAGAGGAACCCATGCCTGTCACTCAAGACAAAATTGGGAACAGCGACTGTTCCCAACAACCAGTGTAGGAAACCTCGTATTTCATGGAGCCTCTACAATCAAGTGCGAAAAAATGTCTTGTCTCAATAGTGGGGAAATATTAACTACAGACTTAAATCTGTTCTGGTCCTGCCTACAGAGCAGGAACGAAAGGATCAACTGCTTCCAAGTGTGTCCCGGAAAAAAGATGAAGACTATCTTGTTGTGTGCAGAAATATCCAGCACACAACAAAATAAAATTCACGATGTCTGACATCCTATGAAAAATTACCGTGCATCCAAAAACCCAAAAAAATATATAATTGAAAAGTCAATCAGTTGAAACTGACCCACAGTTGACGCAGTAGTAGAATTAATAGACAATGACATTAATAGAATTATTATCACTATGTTGCTTATGGTCGGAGAGCTACTACAAAGACTGAACATATTAAGTAGAGACATGAAAGCTCCTAAAAAGCTAAAGTCTACACATGAGAACTACATTTCAGAGATGAAAAATACACTGGATGAGATTAATGGAGATGATACATTGCAGAATATGAATTAGTGTACTAAGGACATAGCAAGAGAAATTATCCAAAATGAAACTGGAGAGAAAAAGGCAAAACAAACAAACAATCAAAAGAATATTTGTGAGCTGTGGTACAACTTCAGGCAGCCAAATATATAATATCTGTATAATTGGAGTCCTAAAAGGAAAGGTAAGAAAAGGGGGTGACAAAAATATAACTGAAGAAATAATGACCAAAATACTTCCAAATTTTATAAAAACTATAAACCAGTCCCAAGAAGCTCAACAAGCTCCCAATACAAGAAATATGAAGAAAATTACACCAAGTCATATCATCATCAAATTGCTTAAACCATTTATGAGAAGAAAGTCTTAAAAGCAAATCGAGTAAAAATGAATACTCAGGTGGTCGGTTAGCTCAGTTGGTTAGAGCGTGGTGCTGATAACACCAAGTTTGCCGGTTCGATCCCACATGGACCACTGTTTGCTGTGCCCTCCTTAAAAAAAAATACTCATTGTTATTATGTGTGAGAAAACAAAGGTAACTATGAAAGCAGATTTCTAACAGCAAGCAATGCAAACGACATGACAGTAAAGCAACATCTTTAAAGTAATGGAAAAAAAATTTTATACACCTAGAATTTTGTGTTCTGGGAGAATATCTTTTGAATGAGGGCCAATGGAGATTTTTTTAAAAAGACACAAAAATGGAAAGAATTTATCACCAAACAATCTGCACTACAAGAAACGTCAAAGAAAGCCCTTTCAGCGTTAGGAAATGATACCAGATGGAAACTGGGTTGGTATAAAAGAATAGAGAGTACTGGAAATAACTACATAGGTAGCTATATCTCTTTAAAGATCATTGTTTAAAGCATAAACAGCACAATGTATTGTGCAGTCTATAACAATATATGGCAGCAGTGACAATAATAGGCTGGAAGGAAAGAAATGAGAGTATATTATTGTAAGGTTTTTATAGTATATATAAAGTGATATAATGAAGATAGACGGTGATAAGTTAAAGATGTTGCTGCCTATTTAAAAAAAAACATTTTAAATATAAAGACTATGAAGTAAAAATACTGGGTAAAGATATACCAGGCTAAAATTTAGTATTATTAGGGTGTCCTTTCTTATGAAATGAATATGTAGATTCAGTGCAATCCCATACAAAATCCTAGTAGGCT
>NW_017731366.1:2874107-2877200 GCF_001890085.2 Hipposideros armiger | reverse complement strand
CTGGAAATAATTTGAATGTTTTTCATAAGAGCCAAAAAAACCTGGAAATAATTTGAATGTTTGTTGGCAGGTGAATTAATAAAGACATTATAATGTATCCTCACATTGGAATATGGCAATAAAAAGGAATAAGTACTGATATACACACAGTGTGAATGGATTTCAAAATAATTGTGCTGAGTTAAAGAGCCAGACAAGAAAAAAGTATGATTTCATCTACATAGAATACTGGGAAATGCAAAGTAATGTGTAATGATAGAAAGCAGATCAGTGTTTGCTTGAAGACTGGGAAGTGGAGTGAAAGCACAGAGGGACATGGGAGAATTAGAGAAGGACATGTGGAGAATTTTGGAGTAGTGGATTTGCTCATTGTTTTAACAGTTGTGATGCTTCATGGCTGTAGGGGTTATGTCAAAACCTGTCAAACTGTTTACTTTAAACATATGCAATTTATTGTAGTTCCATTATACCTCAGTAAAGTCCTTTCAAAAAAATTTAAGGTAGAAATAACACACGTGCTTTCAGTGATGTAGACATTTAATAAATAGCAGTTTTTTAAAATTGTTTTTATTATCTCATTGTACTATTAAGTCCTTGAAATCAGAAGCTGTATCTATTTGTCTTTTTATCCTCAACTTGTAGCATGGTACCTTAGATATAAGAGGTGCGCCATACAACTTTTGAACAAGTGAAATTTATGAATTTTGAACCATTGAATGTGAATACGAGACTCTGTGAGGGTCTAATAGTACTTCAATACCGTTTGTCTACAAAATCTGAAATATTTAATCTGTACATTGTCTTCAAATAGGAATTTCCAATAAGCCAATTCCTATTAGTAGGGTAAAGGTCACTTTATATGTGTTTTTTAAATTTTGTTTTTATTGTGGTAAAATACACTTAACATAAAATTTGCCATCTTAACCATTTTTAAGTGTACAGTTCAGTGGTATTAAATACGAGTACATTCACCTTATTGTCCAACCATCATCACCATTCATCCCCATAACTCTTTTCATCTTATAAAACTGAAACTCTATACCCATTAAATAATGATTTTCCATTTCCCCCACCCCTCAAGCCACTGGCAACCAACATTATAGTTTGTCTTTATGTTACTGACTACTCTAGTAAGTAAGTAACTTACATAAGGAGAACCATATAATGTTTGTCTTTTTGTGACTCACTTATTTTGCTTAGTACAATATCTTCAAGATTTATCCATGTTGTAGCATATTATAGAATTTCCTTTATTTTTAAGGCTGAATAATGTTCTGTTGTATATATACATATATATACATATCACATTTTGCTTATTCATTCATCCGTTGATGGACACTTGGGTTACATTCATAAACGTTTTAGCGATTATGAATGATGCTGTTATAAACATGGGTCTACAAATATCTCTTCAAGACCCTGCTTTCAGTTCTTTTGGGCATGTACCCTGATGTGGAATTGTTGGATTATATGATAATTATGTGTTTTAAGTTCTTGAGGAACTGCCATGCTGTTTTCCACAATGGCTATACCATTTTAATTCCCATCAATAGTGCACAGTGGGTCTGGATTTTCTACATCCTCAGCAACACTTGTACCATGCGCAAGCTGCTCCAGGAACAAGGGTGTAGCTGCCTGCCACGTGGCTGGGAGAGGGAGTGGAAGCTGCTTCTGTGCTAATAGCTGAAATTAACCAAAATTAACTACAAGTAACTAAGTCTTCCCCTGGTAGTTGCAAGCCTTCAACAGAATCCTGAGTTCCAAAATAGTTACATTAAACAGAGTCTGCCATGCAATTATTGTCTAGGTGGGGAGACGGATTGTTGGTGCTTCCTACTCCGCCATCTTCCCAGAATCCTTTCTGTATATTTGTGTGTGTGTGTGTGTAAAAAGAGTACATGATAATATGAAAACCATATAATCCAATCCTGATTTTGTGAAATGTTGCTAGTCTAATTTTGTTTCCAAGTTTGAGTTCTCTCTTTCAGGCTTTGTGGTTCTCTGTCCCTAACAACCCAGAAACTGTAGTTGGCAACTAGAACGGCTATATCTTGTCAACTTCTAGAATTTCCTTAGTGGTGGCCAGGGGTTTAGGGAACTGAATATGAGTGGGAATGAGAAGTGTGAGCAAATAATGTAAATAGTTTAGTGTGTCAACTGGTATATAAAAAGATAGGCTTTTCTTTTTTTTTTTTTTGTAAAGGATTGTGTTGGTCTTGAATGTTAGTTTTGGCAGTATTTTGAGAATCTAGACATGCAGTGTGTATAAGCAACCCACGGGATAGGACTAAGTAAGAGTAAATCCAAAGTCAAAGGGGGACCGCCAAGTGGCGAGTTGGTTAAGAGCTGGCTTGGGACGCCAGAGGGCCTTGGTTCGAATCCCACATATGAGGGCCAGTGACACTGCCCTCTACAGCTAAGATGCCGAACAACAGCTCAACCTGGAGCTGGGCTGCAATGAGTCNTGATTTTTAACAAAGATGCAAAGGCAATTGAGTGGAAAATGCTAGTCTTTTTCACAAATGGTGTTGGAATAATTGGATAGCAACATATCAAAAAAAAAAAGAAGAAACGTTTTTTAGTGTATATGTTGTACCATATAACAAATTAACTAGCTATATAGAATTAAATGTAGACACAAACTATGAAACTTCTAGGTGTAAACATATGACAAATCTTTGTGAATTGGGGTTAGGTAAAGATTTCTTTGCTGTAACACCACAAGAGCTTGATTCATAAAAGACACTGATAAGTTGGACTTCATAAAAATTAATTTTGCTCTTCAAAAGAAACTCAAGACAATGAAAAAAAAAAGCAAGCCACTCAATGGCAGAACTTTATCCAGAAAATAAATAGATATAAATATACAATTCTCTCTGTGTATCTATTATGCAAACCCCAAAAATGAAAAATTACTTGCATTATAATTAAGAGCTCTGAAAACTTAATAAGAAAACAATCCAATAAAAACTGGCAAAAGTTTTGAACATCCATTTTACCAAGGAAGATATATGGATAATAAATAGGCACATGAAAGGATGCTCAACACCATTAATCATTCAGGAAATGTAGATTAAAAGTACAATGAGGTGC
>NW_017731366.1:2839285-2870957 GCF_001890085.2 Hipposideros armiger | reverse complement strand
GAAACTCACCTATCTTTTGGTTTCATCTTAGGAGCTTTTATTTCTTCTTATGACATTGGATGCTCATCTCTCAAACCAGGGCTTACAAATGGAGTTAAGTAGGTGTACTTGGCTACCAAGGGGAGAGAAGGGAGCAAGGCAGTTCTGGAGAATTCATGGCAATAGAAAGACTGCCAACCCCCTCTGTCCCACCCAAGGACCCCCATTAATTTAGAAATTTTAAACCTTATATTTTCTTATTCCTGGTTATGACCTTTCCTTTTCTGCATAAAGAAGACCCTTTAGTATTTCTTGTAAACCCTATATAATAAGAATTTCTAGCAGAAGTACACTTTTATTATAAATGAGTTAAAATTATGGTATGGTATCTACACTGATATATGTATGTTTTGTATATGCCATGACACAATAATGTTTGAACTTTAATACAGTCTTTAAACATTTGTAGTAAAAGTTTATACTATTCTTACAGTTCTTTTGATGTCAATGCTAAAATTTACTTTTTAAGGGAACAACATTTCTATTCTCTATGATTCAATTTTATTGATATTGATCCAATTATGCACTACAAATTTTCATGTAAGGAATATTATTTTTTAATGGAATAAAATTTTTTCTCTGTAAGTTTACTTCACACAATGTTAACTGTGACATTGTGCTCCTAAATATGTCCTCATTGTATAATTCTTTTATTGCTGTATTCCGTGCATTTGCATTTGGTATTATTTATTGAATAAGGTATAATTTCTGGTTCTGAATGACATTAGTGCCATTTACCAATTTTAGATGGAATTCATGCTAATCCCGGGGGTCTAATATACTCTAAAATAGCTAAAGCATTAGAAATTTTGGTACTCAAGCCCCAAAGCTATTTTCATTCTAAGCCTGCTAGTATAATTATACCTAACTAAAAATGGGTTAGTAGAAAATGTTCTTTTCACTCTATTCTGTTTATTCTTTCTTGTTAATCTTAAAAAGTAACTTTGGATAGCAATCAGAATGATAGCAACATATATGAGACTGCCTCCTCTCCAGTCCCAGCTCCAACTGATCTACTTTTTCTGAAACAAGCAGCTACTGACACACATAGACAGGTGAGACCTGGAAGGTTTCAGCCAGAAGACCTACTGTGATGATTCTCCTCTTCAGGGACAAACTCAGGGCTGAAACAGTGTAGGGGAGTCCTTGGAAAGGATTTGAGGGGCAAGTGATGGATAGAAAAAGGCTGCAACCAAGAATCTCATATCCATTCAAATTGTTCACCAGTCAGAATAAAAGAAACATATGTGCAGATGGACAAGAAGTGAGAGAACATTCACATCTGAACTCCCTATCCAAGAAAAATGTTTGAGAAATGAATCAAATATTTTTAAGAGTAAAAATATTTATGAAATAAAATTACTTTTAAAAGTCTGTTGAATCTAGCAATATATTTTTATGCCCTTAGTTGGAATTGATCCCTATATTTCACAAATATAATTTAGCAAGTTATATTTGTATAGACAAATGTATTTAGAATGGAATTATATTTCATTTACTAGGACAGATGTATTATTTTGGGCAGATTAGTCTTTTAAACAGAATTTAAAAACCTACTCTTATGCTTTTATATCTATGAAATTAATTGCTTTGACTTTATGAATATCCTAGTGATTTATTTAGAAGGATCCTGAGATTTGGAGTCAAACGGCCTTGATTTCAGTCTGTCATTTACTAATAGAGGCAAGTTGCTAAACTGCTCATATTCCCTGGTTTTCTTTATCATTGAAACATGAATCCTATATTATAGATTGTTAGAGGAATTCATAAAAATATAAATATGTCTTAACAGGTGATTTACCATAATCACCAACCATCCAGAATCTTCCTTTAGGAATGAAAATCACCACGTTTTCATGACAGTGGTTACAAATGAGGGAGGGGAAGCTGCTATGGAGAGGGACTCTGTGGGGTAGGAGACTTTTGTTAATATTTTATTAGATGTAGGTACTTACATTATTTCTTAATTCCTCAAAAATAACCTTTCCTTTTGAAATTTATAAAACTTTCCCATGAAATACCTTAACCAATTAAGTGTCTAACATTTTTCTATCAAAGGACGCTCGCTGCTTACTCTGAAAGTATGCTTCATAATTCTTAGCTTGCTTGGGGCCTACTAGTTAGAATATCATTTCTTTCTTGCCATTCTAGTTATGTTATATAAAGTATCCCATTTCTATTGTGTGTGTGTTAAGTAGAGGACGCAATCTGTCTGTCTTGGAAATTGAACCTGGCTCTTGGAAGTACTGTTTGTTCCACACAGTAGTGGTCTTTATAGTAACTTAAAGTCTCATGAAAAATCAAGAAATTTTGTAACCCTGAACTTGGCATTTCTGCATGACAGCAGTGAGTTAGTGCTGAGTATCTGCTGCTTCCTTTGGCTGGGCCACATGCCCCACCGTTCCCCACACTCTCTGTGTTCCCTGATGTGATGTCAAATATCATTTGCCTTTTATCATCATAAATGTTTATGTTAATTGTTTAGCCCCTATTAGTTGATAACTGTTAGAACAATTATATTCAGTAGATGTCACAGTCCTCTTAATATTTTGCTGTGATATTTTAATTTCATATCACATATTTTCAATACTTCATAAAGCACACCTACATA
The DNA here is from genome assembly GCF_001890085.2 of Hipposideros armiger. Classification (NCBI taxonomy): domain Eukaryota; kingdom Metazoa; phylum Chordata; class Mammalia; order Chiroptera; family Hipposideridae; genus Hipposideros; species Hipposideros armiger. The sequence goes on along the minus strand of NW_017731366.1, from coordinate 2,868,307 downwards.
AGAGGTTTGATCACAAAATATGGTGAATGTTTAAGTCAAAAAATTTATTACAGTAAAAGACACATTGCCATTAATCCCCCTCAAAATACTCCCTCTCACTTTGAATACTTATCCCATCATTCTTGCCACTCTCTGAAGCAGTTCTGTAAGTTCTCTTTTGTAAGTGTGTTTAGTTGTGCTGTCATGGCTGCCTCAATGTCCTGATTAGATTCTAAATGTTTACCTTTCATGGTCATTTTGACTTTGCGGAAGACCTAGAAGTCGCATGGTGCCAGATCCTGTGAACAAGGTGGATGAGGAGACACTGTAATGTTTTTATTTGACAGAAATGACCATACCAGAAGCAATGTATGACATGGAGCCTTTCCGTTGCGATTAAACATATAGTGAATGCTGCTGCCAAGTGCCATCTAATGGAAAGGCAGGGATCTTCAATACAGGATGGGGCACATTGAATCTTAGTAACAATGTGTGACAAGTATCAACTTGTTCAGTGCAGTCAGTTGGGTGTGAGCTACAGTTGAGAGAAGGTGTGTTTTAAAGTGTGCGGTAAACCATCCTCCATCATGACAATGCTCCGTGTCACACATTGCTTCTGATATATGACAATTTCTGTCAAATAAAAACATGGTGTGTCCTCATCCACCTTATTCACTGAATCTGGCACTGTGAAACTTCTGGCTCTTCCTCAAAGTCAAAATGATTCAGGACATCGAGGCAGCCATGACAGTGCAACTAAAGACACTCACGAAAGAGGACTTCCAGAACTTCTTCAGCAAGTGGCAAGAACCATGGGGTAAATGTGTTCGAAGCAAGGGGGAGTATTTTGAGGGGGATTAATGGCAATGTGTCTTTTAGTATAATAAATGTTTTATTTAAACATTTACCGTATTGTTTGATTACACCTTGTACATTTTTCTGTACAAATATCTGACATACTCTTTTTCTTTGCTTATGCCTCTCATATCCACATGTTACCAGTTAAATATTTCTCAAATCTAGTTCTTCCTGTCCAACCCTGCTGCTGCTGCTGTGCACCTCAGGCCCTCTTTGTCTCTGGCCTGGAATTGTTTAATTGCTCCCTAATGCGCTTCTTGCCTGCAGTCACATTCCTTTCAGTTCATCCTCAAGAGTATTGCTCGAATGAATGATGTATCAAAGTGCACATCTCATTTCATCACCCCGCTGTGTCAGATTCTTCTAAAGTCTCTCCACCTTCTGTGGTAGGGGTCAGCAAACTTTTCCTTCAAGGCCCAGATAGTAAATATTTTAGGCTTTGCTGGCCATAAGTTTCCTGCCACAAATAATTGACTCTGCTACTGTTGGGTTGAGCACAAATGCAACCATAGACAGTATATAAACAAATGGGCATGGCTGTGTTCCAATAAAACTTATTGCTAAAACCAGCCCTTAGTTCTAGGGCCAGTCTGTAAACCCCTGTTCAATTATATAAACAGCTCCCCCTGTCTTCCCTCCCATCTCATCTGCCCTGTTTCTTTCTTACAGTTTATTCAAAAGCACCATTCAAATTCTTAAACTTTTCAGAGCACGTCTTGCTATATTGAATTATTTAATTCTTTTCATTGAAGCTGTTTTGTTTTTTTTTACAAATAGCAAAATATTCTAATGTATTTTGTTAAATGTTAATTCTCAAATAATGGTACCATCTATAAACATGGGGTTGTTTAGTCACTTGCTGACATCTTTATTAATGTATTGTGAAGTGCTAAGTATTAAAAACAGTTTTTTTTAAAACATAATTTTTTATTTTTATTTATTTATTTATTTATTTATTTATTTATTTATTTATTTATTTATTTATTGTTAGTTTCAGGTGTACAGAACAATGCAATAGTTATCCTTTTCACCCTTTACATAGAAACAATCCCCCACCCCCATCTATTGCCCTCTCACCCCCGATATCATGCTTATCTATTACAATTCCATTGACTCCATCCCCACACTCTACTCCACGTCCCGTGACTATATGTATATATAATTATAGTTGACATACAATATTATTCAACATCAGCTTCAGAACTACAGTGTGGTGGTCAGAACTCTACACCGACTAAAAACAGTTTTCAAACAGGTCTTTAATAAAAATCATACTCTTCATAAAAGCCATGTTATAGTTTGAATACCATCAAACCTTATCCAAAAATCTCAGAATAAGGTCACTGGTAGGAAAGTAGTTTAGTTTCAACATTATCAATTGTATCGAATCAAGGTTTATTGAGAGAACAATAGTAGGACAGTTACTGGGAATTGAAAGCACATAGCTCACATGTGTCCTATCTTCATCACAATTGCTTCTTTCTAATAGAGTTAGGAAAACAGAAAATATTTGGTTTTAGGATATTACTTGCCTGAAGTATTGGACTTCAAGTTGCTATTTAAATTCTAATAGGTCATTTTGCATGTTTCCATGTCAAAAAAATAATACATCTTGAGAATAAGTTGTTAAATGTGTGGGTATTGCCTCATTTTTGATTTGACATTATTTAGACTAATGCTGACTGGTACAGTGTTGGGTAGTAAACAAAACCTTTTCCTGTAAAAACAAAACAAAACAAAAGAAATTCATTCTTGTATCATACTAATGAGAAAGGTGAGAGATTGGTAGAACTGCTGTGATGGAATTTTGTTAAGATGTGGATGGATATTAATATTGATTATGATAAAGTTCTCTACATTTTCTGTTATTTGCATAACAATACATTAAAGCTCCATCTATTAAAACTGACCTGTAAATATCTTTTATGGTTGATTTTTAGCCACCAGCTGAACAGGCCAAAGCTAGACTACAGATGGTTCTTGAAGCTGCTGGTAAGTGTTGATAATTACACCTTATTTAAATGAAAAGGCTTGAAATAAGTCCTAACATGCTTACAGGTGTGTTAAAGAGAAAAATACCCATTGCCATATATCCTCTCAAATTTCTGAGACCTGGATTACATATATGGCCATATTTTACCTTAAATATGTATTGCTACAGTATGATGTCATTCTTTACCTTTTTATTTATAAACTTGGCTTCAATTTTGTTTTAATTCTGATGAAGTACAATTTGTTAATTTTTTGTCTTTTATGGACTGTACTTTTGGTGGCATGTTTATTGTTTGCCTAACCTCACATCATGAAGACTTTCTCCTACATTTTCTTCTAAAGTTTTATACTTTTATGTTTTAGATTTAAGACTGATCTATTTTGATTTAATTTTTATATGGGGTGTAAGTTTTAGATTGAGGTTTTCATTGTTCCAAAGGAAACAACGTAAATGTCATTTTATGATTTCTCCAATTACATTCTAGTAATTCATTGGACTGTTTGTTCTGGATACCATGTAACCTTAAATACTATGTTTTATTTGTCAGTGGTACAACAATGCTATGACTTTGAATTTAGATATAATACCCAGATTCATATAGACATTAAATACTTTACCTTTTTAAAAATATAAAGATCCATGTCATCTTTTTTAAGCACTGATATTTCACCCTGAACCGTAATGTGCTCCTCAAAATTATATGTAACTTATTCAAGTAATAAGTTGCCAAGATTGTATGAGGTAGAGTTAGAAACAGGGGTCGGCAAACTGTGGCTCGCAAGGCACATGCGGCTCTTTGGGTACATACATGTGGCTCTGAAGTAAAATTGAAATGAGACTAAAACTATAATAGTTTCATTTATAAAATTTTTAAAGGATTTAAAAATTTTTTTTAATTGTAAAAATATACTTATGGCTCTCAAATAATTTTTAAATTGTTGTGAGGGACAGGATTGGCTCTTCTGTCTCAAAAGTTTGCCGACCCCTGGGTTAGAATAATATCACCAAAGTAGTCTATATTACTTTTTAAAGATCCATAAAGAATTCATAATTTCTAATTGTAAAATAGGAATTCTATTTTAACATCAAAAGTGATTTCAGACTACCAAATGATGCTGGTTGTTATTTTTGTATTCATTTTTTTAAAAATAAGTTTTATTGGGTTGACAGTGGTTAGTAAATTTACATAGGTTTCCAGTGTACAATTCTGTAATATATTATCTATATATCACATTGTGTATTCACCACCCAGAGTCAGTTCTGTCTCCATCAGCGTATATGTGATCCTGTTTACCCTCATTTGTATTCATTGTTTGAGAAAATACATATGATTTAAGGATTTCTTGCATTTGTTCCTTGTATTCCCACCCTAAATGTCCACAGTCTAAAGATTGGGAACACCAATATAAATGATATACTAGCTTCATAAATCACTAACAGACGTAACCATAGAGGGATAAAAATTGATAAATATTTTGACTGTAAGTCTCTATACCCCTCTATATTACTTTAAAAGTCACTTACTCATTTTATCTTTAGTTACGTAAAAAACATGATGTATTAAAATTCTGCTTGTTCTAGGGTTTCATATTATAGGATAAAGCTAATTAGTATGATTCTCTATCATTTACATAATATACAGCCATTCTTTAGTGGCATTTTGCTTTGAAAAAATATTTCCAGTTCATAATTTGAGTATTAATAAATTCATGCTTTAAAGGAAAATATTTATGGTGCTTAGTCCAGAAAATATGTTTCCATTAATGCAACTATGAAGAATTTCATTTCATAGTTTTATACAGTTTGTTTTATTTCTTTTTCCTTTAATATGATTTTGAAACATATTATAAAACAAATCTTGACAGTCCAAACCTCACAGAATATAACTTGTTTATATCGGTCCCAGCTGTCACCCTCATTTTAAAAAAAATTTAATATTGTAAATTCTATTAAGGATAAAAAGCTAGGTCTGTGTATTTGAAAAGCATTCAAAATATTTTGACAATTTTCAAATTAAAAAATATATGTTGGACTGGACAAAGGTCAGACCTTAGCTAGACATAGCATTATTAATTTCTTCTTATTGAATATGCTATATGTTGTCCCCAGTTTTTCCCTCTTATCAATAACATTGTGATGTACCTCCTGTTACAAATTATGTTTTCCTTTTTTTATATTATTTTCTTGGGATTGATTACTAAAGAAATGAGTTTATGAGGTTAGAGGGTATTAATCTTTAGAGTGGCGTCTTATATATTTTTGCTAAATTGTTTTACAAAAAAAAAACACCTGTGCTATTATTGCCATAGGTTGAGTAACCATTTTTACCAGACTTTGCTTTTTGATGCCAATTCCATAAATACATCACTTCATAATACATAACGTATTATACCCCTTTGAAGAATATCTGGTATTGCTTTTAATGAGAACTTGTGTCCTGGAGAGGGAAAGCAGATGGATATGGCAGAGCACATAAGCAAATATAGAACTTATTTGTCAAGGTTCCAGACCTTTGTTTCAGGGATGAATTAAAGGTATTCATTGTATCATTAAAAATAAACAAATAAAATAAAATAAAATAAAAGAACTTGTGCTCAGTCTGATAAGGCTTGCAGTTAAAGCCTATCCTCATCCTAAGATTGAGGTGGCTGATAGGAAGGTCTGGCAGTACCCGTTCTGTCACATTGGAGTTTACTTGAATTCCCAGGGAAAACACCCTTGACTTTGGGCCTGAAAATTGGGTATGAGGAATGACTTAATGCTGTATGCTGGATTCTTGACAGTATTTTTTCAGGCCTTATAATCACCATAATCTGGTCAGCGAAGTTTACATATAGACATCCTGCAACTTAAGTCTTTTAAAAACTCTGTCAGTCCCAGAAGAAAACTTTATATGTAACTATTGTATTGTTATTGAACTGTTAGTGACTGTCAATAAGGTTACTAGTTTGGAAGTAAAAATACATTTAGAACATTTGACAACATTATTATTAGGGGTATGATTTTGAAAGAGTAAAATAACATTAAGTGAAATGTGACTGTAGGATGTTGTGCATATTGTACTTACATGAATTTGAAGCCAGATTTTATTGTATTTATGATTTTTATATGCACTAAACCATTACATTTTTATACTTTGCCATGCTAGATCTTCAGATTTAGATGGAATCTAAATTGCAATTGAAACCAAATTTTATGTCTCTTTTTTTTTGTTTGTTTGTTTTAATTGGGGGGATGGGAACAGCGCTGGGGAATTGGGGGAAGGGGAACAGACAAGTTGCTGTCATTTTATTCTTCAGTCTAGTTGTGGAGGACATTGCTTCACTGGCCCAAGTTGGCACCATCATTGCGCTCTTCCTGGGTGAGGCAGGTCAGTTGCCGGCTTCTGGACGGCCGCTCACTGCGGCTGCTGGCCGCTCACGCTGGCTGCTGGCTACACATGGTAGCCCATGGCAACCCACTGCCACAAGGGCTGCAGCCTACGCCGTCCCCGGTGACCCATGGCAGCCCAACTCCAGGTTGAGCTGTTGTTCATCTTAGCTGTAGAGAGCAGTGTCACTGGCCCTCATATGTGGGATCCGAACCGGGGCCCTCTGGCGTTCCAAGCCAGTTCTTAACCATCGCGCCACTCGGCTGGCCCTTATGTCTCTTGTTTAACTTTTAATTCAAAGGTGATGTGAAGGTAAGGTTAGATCTAAGGTTGATTTTTTTTTTTTAATTTTCAAGTGGCAGTAAGACACAGAAAGTTACAAAATTATGTAAATTTGTAAGACTGAATCTAAGTTGTAACCTAGGCTAATGATTTACTCTATGATACTGAGTAAATCCAAATACAAACCCTTTCTGCCATGATTTCTTCCTTTTCTTTTTAAAAATGCTTTTATCATGCTCCTATTTAGTATTCAAAATCTTGAAATTTTTCTTTGACTTCTTTTTAGGCAACAATTCACCTAGAATTAATTAATGACTCTTAATTTGGAAATATTTTTTATATTTATCCTTTTATTATCTTTCCCACTGCCACCTCCTTACTAGACACCAGACATTTCACCCGAAGGTTAATCCATTACCTCCTAATTGGTCTCTTGCTTCAGTCAATTCTGTTATCTTTCCAGAGAGATGGTCGTGAATAGTGAAAGGGTTCTAGGTCTGCTTCCTACTCATTCTGTGACCTTGAGCAGTTTCGTATTCATTTTTTTAGCCCAAACAGGATTTTTTTTTAATGGAATATGACAGATGCGTATATTTTCTAGTTTACTATAGTTCTCTATTTTAAAAAAGTAATTTATTGAGGTGAAATTCACATAATTAAAATTAATCTTAATTGTTTAAAGTGAGCAGTTATGTATGTATTTAAAGTGGCATTAAATATATTCACAATGTTTTATAACTACCATCTCTATCTAGTTCTAAAACATTTCATGACTCCAAAGTGAAACATCTTACTGTTAAGCAGTTTCCTCTTTACTCCCTTTACCCCCAGTTCCTGGTGACCACCAATTGGCCCTTGGTCTCTATGCATTTATCTATTCAGGATATTTCATATAAATGGAATCATGCAATGTGTGACCTTGTCTATTGGGCTTCTTTCACTTAATATAATGTTTTGGAGGTACAGCCTCCAATGTTGTAGCATGTGCCACCATTTTATCCCTTTTTATGGCTGAATAATATTCCATTGTATGTATATAGACCATTTGTTTATCCGTTTATCAATAGGTGGAAATTTGGGTCATTTCCACCTTTGGCTATTGTGAAGTGTTGCTATGAACATGCATATACTTGTACTTGTTTGAGTACCTGTTTGTAATTTTAGGGGTATATGCCTAGGAATGTAATTGTGGAGTCTTGGTAATTCTATGTTTAACTTTTTGAGAATATACCAAACTTTCCAGTGACTGAACCATATTACATTCCCACCAGCAATATATGAGTACAGTCCCTTATTGTCTCAGCTAGACTGTGTCCCGTATTGGAGTTACCTTTTTGAAATTTGGGGTTTCTCCGTGCCATAATTTTTGCATCGTAAAGGGGAAGATAAAAACTACCTTCTAGGGTTGTTGTGAAGATAATATTATAATACGTGACATACCTAGCCCAGAGCCTGGCAAATGGCAGCCGCCAGAAGGTGTTTATTTCCGTATTGCTCTTTGTGAATATCACTGCTAGATCATTCTTTCTCAGACATCATTGCTCAAAATTATCCATTGGCTTTCTGTTGCTTACAATAGGATTTGTAAGCATAGAATTTTTCACTTCTATGCATCAGGTTCCAAGGTTCTGCGTGGTGATTCACAGGCGCTTCTATCTTTATTTCTCAGAATTCATTTCTGTACTTTTTCTCACTGTTCTTTGAGGCACTCATGTTCTTTTCTACCCGGGAATCTTTGCTCATGATTTTATCCCTTCTAGACATGCCTTCCTCCTTCCTCCTACCCTCTGAAACACTTCCAAGATGCCCCTCAGTTAAAGTTTTCCCATGATTTCCGACCATTCCAGCATGCGACCTTTCTCTCCTCCTTTGAGATCTGTTTGTCCTTGTGTGCGCACACCATTTATGCTAATATTTACTCACATACTGCTAATATTAACATTTAATTGTTTCATGAGTGCTGGACTTATTTTCCCAATGAAATCATAAACTTCTGAAGGTCAGGAACCATATCTAAAACCTCGAAATTTTTCCCAGCAGTTTTAACAGCACCTATAGTGAATGGCACTATTCTAAATAGAATTCTAGCTATTAATCTTTGGTGAATAAGCCATTGTGGAGAGACTGAAATGACCTGGCTAACTGAAAATTAAACCTTGAAATGCTCGTGTTCTCATTTTTACCACTGTTTGATGGATTTTAAAGTGGCTTCAAATGTAGAAGATATATATAGATATAGATACAGATATACATGTGTGTGTATCTATCGATCTATCTATCTATCTATCTCTCTATATATGGCAATAATCTGACATTTTAAGTTTAAATTGTCACAGAGGAAGAAGAAGGAATAATAAGTTTACTTAAAGACTTGTCTCTGTCACTTTTGCTCTCACTGTTGTTTGACTTTTTAGCACCTTTCCAAACATTATTTGGGCTTCCACGAAAACACAGTATCATCTTATGCCAAGTATGTTCATGGGCTTGAAGAAGAATTTAGAGGAGAGATTTTTCCCAAACATAATTATTTTTCATTAGCATGAAAAGATGACACTTTTCACAGTGTGGTCTCAAGATACAATTTTCTCTAAAATCTCCTTAATACTTTACTTTTAATAAAATTACTGACACATGCAGTCTTTAAAATTGTATCTCTAGTGTTTTAAGAAAAAATAGAAATTTCTTTTAGTGCAAGTTTGGTAAATCACCTTTATCATAAAATCTCTGTAATATTTCATTTTCTGAATAATGTCTCTACAACCCTTTGTATTATGCTTTATAGTTTTCAAAGCACTTTCATAAATCTTTTATCATTTGACTCACATCACTACATGGAGAGCTAATTAGCTCCGTTTTACAAATATCCTGGAAGTATAAATGACTTGTAAAAGATCACATACATGGCAGATCCAGGACTCAAATCCAATGATTTCTAACTCTTGAGCTATTTCTCTCTGTAGGTTAGGCAGAAAGAAGGGTGATAGAAAATAATACCAAATACATACCTTGTTTTGTTAGGTGTAACACTATAATTACCTTACAATAAAGGAATTTCTATCCTCAAGCAAGCCTTTGATTCTGAAATGAGTTATTTCTAATTGATAAAAGGATAAAGCTTCAGTAAAAAAAGATGTTCTTTTCCTTAACGATTAGAGTACTCACAATAGTTACGTTTCTGATAACTTTGAAAAATCTAGGGTAATGTTTTATGATCACCAGTATTTTTGTCTCCAGCCTAACTAGGGACATGCACTTCAGACAGCCTTGTTGGGATAGAAGCTAGTTAAGTGTTTTAAAATACAGACGAGGTACAAACACTTGCACACGATATCCTGGGAAGAAGCTATGCTTAGGAATTAGCTGCAGTGCCTCACTCCATCCCAATTCTTCTGCAGCATGTTAGGCTTCGATGTTATTCCTGTAGTTACATATTAAGCATTTAGAAGCCGAGTCCTGACCCTGTCCCTTCATAGCCATGTGATCTTGGAATTCTCAATACTCTTCCATAGTCCAGTCTAGCTTTAAATATTTGTGATTCTGAGAATCACGGATGAGATTGCCATGATAACGTTGTACTGTTTCCAGGCAGCATAGAAGGCCATTCTGCTGCCTTAACTTAAAGCCCACAGAGGTTTCCCCTATAGGTTTCTGACCACTGATCTGTGGCTCCAAGAAACAGGCTGATTTATTGTGAGAGAGGTTTTCATGTAGGACAAACCTAAAAAGCAGAGCAAGTGACTGGAAAATTTATTTCATGTAAATAAATGGTTTTCAGATTTTTTTCTCCCCCATGTGGGTTTCTGCTTGATTGTATGTTGGTATCTAGACTGATGTCCAGCTTCACTTACTAACTTTGTGAGCTTGGGCATTTCACTTCCCCATTACTCTGTTTTACTTTCCTCATCTATAAAATGGAGATCTTAATAGTACATAACTAATGGAGCTGTTGTTATGAAGTTTAAATGAGTTAACATTTACAAAGTACTTAGAACAGTGACTGGTATATAGTAAGCATTGAGTAAAAGCAGTTGTTCTGAAAGGTAGTGTTTTCTGTGGTGTTTAAGTTCTTAAGTCACATGGCCTGGATGCTGTGCCCAGCTCTATTATTTACTGAAAAAGCCATGGGAAAGTTGTTAAAACTTGCCGAACATCAGTTTTTTCATTTATCAAATGGGAACGATAGTAACATGTATCTGTAGAGTTTTTATGAGACATAAATTAGTTAATGTAGCAAAGTGTTTGGAACAGCAGCTAACAGGTAACAGTGTGTTCTATAAATATTAGCTAGTCGGAGCAGGAGTGGTTTTTAATGTCATCACCAGAGTGGTTCCTGAGATAAGGAAAGAAGAGATAATGACCCAAACACCCCCCTCATACCAGCACGTATATACAGTTAGAAGTAGTTATCAAGAATTAAGAATCGTGCTTTTTAAAAGAAACAAATAGTAAAACCTTAAATAGTTTAATTGACTTGGGCATTGGTTAGAACCTTGTTTCATCAGATGCGTTTTCTGCAAACTTCAGGAATTCTACATAAGATGTAATAGCTTTAATACAAAATCAAACTGATAATGTGAATTCAACTTTCAGTTTTCAATATTGAACACTATTTTTGGCTTTGTGTTAAGCCAAAAAGATATAATAGTGCCTCCCTAAAGAGAATCGTTAAGCAAATTGCTTTTTAAAAGTATGTTATTTGTTTTAGCATCAGTGACATGTTTCTATTTTTAAAAGACTTATTTGTCCCTAATGATATTTAGTAAGAAGAAAGCTATCAGCTAGAGTCTAACAATATCACAGCAACTTGCCATGTTTGAGCAGATGTTAAGCAGACAGTAGTTGAATGTTAATTTTGAGAGGATGGTATGCTTAAGCCCAGCTGAAGTATGTTACATGTGGGCTTTCTAGACTCGAGTACAATGCTGGATCTCTGGGGAGAATTTTAAAGCTAAACCTCTTTCTTTTGGGTCCTCTATATGGACTCTCTCAAGTCAGTATAAAGCAGATCATCCCTAGGCTAAAGCCCTTCAGCTTTTGTTATTGGGCTCTGTAGACCTGTAATTAGGCCTCCTGGCAGGCCTTCCAGGCCAGTTAATGGTCATATGGAGTTTCTGTGAGGCAGACTGGCTTTGTATAAATCCCGGGTACGAATATGTTTATGGGTCACTTCCTACCAGGACCATGCTTTGTCCTTATGCCCTACGGGCTGACAGGGAGCAGGTTCCCTTGACCATGGACTGTTCAGTTTGCAACTCAAAATCTACTCCACTAATCCCCAGTGTAAACAGAGGATTTAGAAGGGCTTCTGTCACTTACAGTTGCCAATTCACTTGGGTGTCTGTGAATTTATTTTTCCCCAGACTTCATTATCGAAAGACTGACAAGTGTATAAGATCTGGATGTTTGTTTAGATGTCAAGTTTGAGTTTCTTTTTTAGTGCTTTTAGAATCATTGTAATGATCTAAAACAGGACAATGTAATGAGGTTTTTTTTTATTATTAACCACACTTTAATATTTCTTCATTTAAGCCATTAAAAATTTGGAATGATAACTAACCTTTTCCTATAAGGTAAATTATAGGTCTGTTTTTTTGTAAGAGTAAAAATAATACAATGTAAAGAAATTTACCAAAAAGTGATTAATTTAGATTTCAGATAAGTCAAGGAAGTAACTAATTCAAAACTTTTTATACTATACATTTCATTACATTTTACATTTTAATGTAACGGAGAACTTTTTAAAGGACGAATATCAGATCAGTGTATAAAATGCTTAATAAAATGTGTTTTGTGACGTATTTAAACATTAAGAGTGTCATTTATTGAGCATCTACTATGTGATAAGGACTTTTATATATTTTTACATATGATAAATATTTTAAATAATTGATTCATTTTTTCTAGCCAAGCAAAATATTTGGATTTTAAGAAAATCATGGTTGAGATTTCTTTGTTGTTGTTTTTATATATCTTATTTAATCCTTTACTTCATTATGATTTTCGCTTTGTTTCTCAGATTACATTAAGACTTGGTTCTAAAATATGTAAGTTCTGAGTATGCCTTATAAAGAACTGTCACCTATCTTCCTATGAGCCAGTTTTTCTTTTGGGGGGAAATCAAATGGTGAATACTTTCCCAGATCTCATCTAGTAAATCAGTGCTTAGTATTTTGCATTTTGTGATGTAAAAATGGTTCATGACAGATGTGGCTAAAAAGACCACATACGTAGACTGTATGATTTTAGTCTGGTGGAACTAATAGGATCACTCATTACATTTTAGACCCTGGGGTTTCTTTTTTCTTTCGTAATAATAATAAATAAAAATTTTTTAAATAGAGTGGCCCTTTTTGTGTGTGAGTGCAGCATCTTCCTTTAAACTTACATAGTTGATGGTAACAAATCAACAAATAATTCTTGCTCTCTTCTAAATAAATTCTTTAATTTGTTTATTGAATGTTTACTGTTATTTTTAATTGTCCTGTCATCCCATAGAAGTTAAGATTTTGTTCTATTTTTATAAAGGATTTATTTGAATTTTATTTAGCAAAACTAGAAAATAACATTTCTTAGAGAATCCTAGACCTGTGAATTAAATTGAGTTGTATGTTCATAAAAACAAGTTTTATAAATGTTGAAATAATTAATGGTAACAAAAGACATTATAGAATAGGAATTCTTGGTATTCACTTTCAAGTAGGAGAATCATAGTGTCTGTTTTTCTTTTTTAATGTACACAATGTATTTATTTAAATACCAATATATTTGTGATCTATTTTGGAATGAAAAAAAGGAGGCCCCTGAACAGTGTGAAGTGAACAATGATCCTATTTTAGTTTTAACAAAAAGTTAGTATTTACATTTAAAAATATCATGGGTGTTTTTTATCAAAATGCTAGTATTGGTTATTGCCCCTGGAGGTGGAATTTAAAGTTAGTAAAAAAATTGTTTTGGCTTGTCTTTATTTATTGATTGTTTTGTAGTTATGAAGAGAACTTAAAGAGGTATAGAAAAGATTTAATTTAAACATAAAATTCCCCAATATGAGCATGAAATTTGATAAGTTTTGACAAATATATACATTCATGTAACTACCACCAAATTTTTGTAATGGATTTATTGGGGTGATATTGGTTAGTAAAATATTATAGGTTTCAAGTGTACAATCTATGTATTGCATTGTGTGCTCACCACCCAGAGTCAGTTCTCCTTCTGTAACCATATATTTGACACCTCTTTACCTTCTTCTACCATCCCCCCTCCCCCCTCGCCTCTGGTAACCACTAAACTGTTGTCTGTGTCTAAGAGTTTTTGTTTGTTTTTCTTGTTCATTTGTGCTTTCAGTTTTATATCCCACATATAAGTGAAGTCATATGGTTCTTGACTTTTCCTATCTGATTTATTTCGCTTAGCATGATAATCTCAAGATCCATCCATGTTGTCACAAATGGCAGTATTTCATCTTTTCTTATGGCTGAGTAATATTCCATTGTATATATGTACCACACCGTCTTTATCCATTCATCTATTAAAGGACACTTTGGTTATTTTTATGTCTTGGCACCGTGAATAATGCTACAATGAATGTAGTGGTACATATATTATTTATTTATTTATTTATTTATTTATTTATTTATTTATTGTATTATTAGTTTCAGGTGTACAGAACAATGCAATAGTTATCCTTTACACCCCTCACAAAGTAACAACCCCCTCCCCCTATCCACTGCCCTCCCACCCTCAATATCATACTTATCTATTACAATTCCATTGAATCCATTCCCAAAACTGAATAAATGAGAAATGTTAACAGAAATAATCTCAGAGTCACAGAGGAAAAACTGAGGGTTACTAGTTGGGAGGGGCTGGGGATGAAGGAGAAGGGGAAGGTACATATATCTTTACGGATAAATGTTTTCAGATTTTTTGGGTAGATACCCAGAAAAGGGATTTGCTAGGTTGTATGGTAATTCTATTCTTAAGTTTTTGCGGAACCTCTCTACTGTTCGCCATAGTGGCTGTACCAATTTATATTCGCACCAACAGTGTATGAGGGTTCCTTTTTCTCTGCAATCTCTCCAACACTTGTTATTACTTGTCTTGTTTTTTATAGCCATTCTAACTGGTGTGAGGTGTTCTCTCATTATGGTTTTAATTTGCATTTCCCTAATAGCTAGTGAAGTTGAGCATCTTTTCATATATCTGCCATTTGTATGTCTTCTTGGGAGAAGTGTCTGCTCAGGCCCTCTGCCCATTTTTTAGTAGGATTGTTTATTTTTTTGTTGTTGAGTGGTATGAGTTCTTTATATATTTTAGATATTAGCTCCTTATCAGAGGAGTTGTTTGCAAATATCTTATCCCATTCAGTTGGCTGCCTCTTCTGTTGTTGTTGATGGTTTCTTTTGCTGTGTAGAAGCTTTTGGTTTGATATAGTCCCATTCATTTATTTTTACTTTTACTTCCCTTGCCTTTGAGGTCAAATTCATAAAATACTATGTGAACCCCAAATCCATAAGTTTAATACCTATGCTTTCTTCTCTGCAATTTATTGTTTCAGGTCTTACATTTAGGCCTTTAATCCATTTTGAGTTAATTTTGGTATATGGTGTCAGCTAGCAGTCTAGTTTCATTCTCTTTGCATGTGGCTTTCCAATTTTCCCAGCACCATTTATCAGAGAGGCTTGCTTTTCTCTACTGTATGTTTTTGGCTCCTTTGTAAAAAATTATCTGCCTCTATATATGTGGATTTATTTCTGGGTTCTCAATTGTGTTTCATTGTTCTGTTCTGTGTATCTGTTTTTCTGCCAATACCATGCTGTTTTGATTATTGTCGCTTTGTAGTATAGATTGAAGTCAGGGAACATGATACCCCCAGCCTTGTTCTTTTTCTTTTTTCCTTAGGATTGCTTTGGCTTTTTGGGATCTTCAGTGATTCCATACAAATCTGATGACTTTTATTCTATTTCTTGGGAAAAAAATGCCATTGAGTTTTTGATGGGCATTGCATTAAATCTGTATATTGTTTTGAGTAATATGGCCATTTTAACTGTTGATTCTTCCAATCCAGGAAAACGGAATGTCTTTCCATTTCTTTGTGTCTTATTCAATTTCTTTTAATAATGTCTTATAGTTTTCAGTGTATAGGTCCTTCACATCCTTTGTTAAATTTATTCCTAGGTATTTTATTCTTTTTGTTGCAATTACAAAAAGAATTTTTTTTTCTTTTTTTTTCTGAAATTTTATTTTTAGTGTATAGGAATACAATGAATTTTTTTACATTGATTTTGTATCCTGCAACTTTACTGTATTTGTTTATTGTTTCTAATAATTTTTGGTGGAATTTTTAGGGTTTTTTTTGTATAAAGAATCATGTCATCTGCAAAAAATGACAATTTATCTTCTTCATTCCTAATTTGGATGCCTTTTATTTCTTTCTCTTGCCTGATTGCTCTGGCTAGGACTTCCAATACTAGGTTGAATAACAGTTGGACATCCCTGTCTCGTTCCTGATTTTAGAGGAAAAGCTTTTCAGTTTTTCACCATTAAGTATGGATTAGATGAGGGTTTGTCATAACTGGCCTTTATTATGTTGAGGTACATTCCTTTTATAACCATTTTATTAAGTGTTTTAATTGTAAAGCATGTTGTGTCTTATTAGATGCTTTTTCTGCATGTATTGATATAACCCTATGATGTTTATCTTTTATTTTGTTTATGTGGTGTGTCACATTGATTGAGTTGAACCATTTTTGTGCCCCTGGAATGAACCCCACTTGATCGTGATGTATAATCTTTTTAATGTATTGTTGTATTCAATTTGCTAATATTTTGTTTAGGATTTTTGTTTCTGTTATTCATTAGAGATACTGGTCTGTAGTTTTCTTTTTGTGTGTGTTATCCTTACCAGGTTTTGGTATCAGGGAAATGGTGGTTTCATAAAATGAGTTAGGAAGTATTTCCTCTTCTTTAATTTTTTAGGAGAGTTTGAGGAAAACAGGTATTAAATCATCTTTGAATGTTTGGTAGAATTCACTACTGAAGCCGTCTGGTCCTGAACTTTCGCTTTTGGGGAGCTTTTGCATGATTGTTTCAATTTCCTTACAGTTGATTGGTCTTTTAGATTTTTCAGTTCTTTGTGATTCAGTCTAGGAAGGTTATATATTTCTAAGAACTCGTTTATTTCTTCTCGTTATTGAATTTGGTGGCATATAGTCCTTCATAGCAGTCTCGTATGATCTTTTGTATTTCTGTGGTAACTGTGTTGACTTCTCTTTCATTTCTGATTTTGTTTATTTGTGCCTTCTCTCTTTTTTCCTTAGTGAGTCTAGCCAAGGGTAGGTCAATTTTTTTTAATCTTTTCAAAGAACCAGCTCTTTGTTGCATTAATATTTCTATTGTCATTTTGTTCTTGTTTTCATTCAGTTCTGCTTTAATATGTTATTATTTTTTTCCTTCTGCTGACTTTGGAGTCCATTCTTCTTTTTCTGCTCTTTAAGATGTAATGTTAAGTTGTTTATTCTGGATTTTTTTTTTAAGATTTTTATTGGGGAATTGGGGGATGGGAACAGTGCTGGGGAATTGGGGGAAGGGGAGCAGACAAGTTGCTGTCGTTTTGTTCTTCAGCCTAGTTGTGGAGGACGTTGCTTCACTGGCCCAAGTTGGCACCATCATCGCGCTCTTCCGGGGTGAAGCAGATCAGTCGCCGGCTTCTGGACGGCCACTCACTGCGGCTGCTGGCCGCTCACGCTAGCTGCTGGCTACATACGGTAGCCCATGGCAACCCACTGCCATAGGGGCTGCAGCCTACGCCGTTGCCGGCGACTCACGGTAGCCCAGCTCCAGGTTGAGCTGTTGTTCAGCATCTTAGCTGTAGAGGGCAGTGTCACTGGCCCTCACATGTGGGATCCTAACCAGGGCCCTCTGGCTGTCCCAAGCCAGTTCTTAACCATCGCGCCACTCTGCTGTCCCAAGGATATTTTTGTTTCTTGAGATAGACCTATAATGATATATAAATTTCCCTTTTAACGCTGCTTCCGCCATATCCTAATAATTTTGATATGATGTATTTCATTCCTATTTGTTTCTGTATATCTTTTGCTCTTTCCTTTTATTTCTTCTTTGAACCAGTCATTCTTTAGTAGCATGTTGTTTAATCTCCACGTATTTGTTGTTTTTCCTGCATCCTTATTGCAATTGACCTCCAATTTCATACTGTGGTTGGAGACTATGCTTGGTATGGTTTTAATCTTCTTAAATTTGCTGAGGTAGTTTTGTATCCCAACATATGGCCTGGCTTTGAGAATGTTCCAGGTACACTAGAAAAGAATAATAGTCTGGGGTTCTAGGATGAAGTGCTCTATAAATGTCAACTATGTCCATTTGGTCTAATGTGTCATTTAAGGCTGACATTTCCATATTGGTTTTTCTGTTAAGATGATCTATCCATAGTTGTCACTGGTGTATTTAGGTCCCCTACTATAATTGAGGGTTGTTGTTTTTTTCCAGTTTTCCCCTTTAGTTTTGTTCGTAGTTGCTTTATGTATTTTGGTGCTCTGTGATTGGGAGCATATGTTTTGTGTTGTGTCATCTTGTTGTATTATCCCCTTTATCATTATGAAATGTCCATGTTTGTCTCTTGTTACCTTTTTTATCCTGAAGTCTGTTTTGTCAGATATAGGTATGAATACACCTGCTTTTCTCTGCATGCCGTTTGCTTGGAGTATCGTTTTCTACCCTTTACCTTGAGTCTGTATTTGTCCTTGTAGTTGAGATGTGTCTCTTCTAGGCAACATATGGTTGGGTTTTGTTTTATGATCCATTCTGCTACTCTGACTTTTTCTTGGTAAATTCAGTCCATTTACATTTAGGGTTATTATTGATACATGAGTATTTTTTGTAGCCATTTAATGTTTTGTTTTCTGGTACAGTTTCTCTACTGTTTCTTTGCCTTTGTGTTTCTGACTGTTAATTTAGTTTGGTTGTATTCTGTGATATTTCCCCTGTGTTTCTTCTTTTTTTTGTTACATGTCCCAGTTCAGGATTTTTTTTTTTGAGTGGTTACCATTAGTTTTATGTAAGAGAAATGTTCATATATACAGTATTCATTTTTCTTCAGCCTGCCTCTCATCTCCTTTCCCCTTTGCAAATTCAGGCCTTTATTCCCTCCCATTTTATGTTTTTGTAGTCGCAAGTTATTCCTATTTATGCTGTGTGTAGATTTCTGAGTTGTAGTAGCAAATCATCTTCTCTTTTTCTTTTTTAATGTTTTTATCTTCTTCATTCTTTATGTTATGTGTAAGTATATAGGGCCCTATTCTGTGTAGGGGTGGCCATTTCTTCCTTCTGTCTGTTAGTAATCTTACTCATAGTTTTGTATCCTTTTGTCTTTTTATTTGGGTGGAATAGCCTCCTTCAGTAATTCTTGCAATGGTGGCCTTGTGTTGAAAGATTCCCTCAGCCTCTGTACATCTGGAAAGTTCCTTATTCCTCTTTTATATCTAAAGGATAACTTTGCAGGATATGTTATTCTTGGCTGGTAATTGCTCTCTTTCAGTAGTTTGAATATTTGATTCCACTACTTCCTGGCTTGTCGAGTTTCTGCTGAAAAGTCTGACAATAATCCAGTGGGCTTTCCTTTGTAGGTTACCATCTTTTTTTCCCCTGGCTGCCTTGAGAATTCTTTCTTTGTCATTAATTTTTGACAGCTTCAATACAATGTGCCTTGGAGAAGGCCTTTTGGGATTGAAGTAATTAGGTGTTCTGTTTGCTTCTTGGATTCAAGGATCCATTTCTTCCCATAGGTTTGGGAAGTTCTCATCAACTATTTGTTTGAATAGACTCTCTGTTCCCTTCTCCCTCTCTTCTCCTTCTGGTATAACCATTATTTTTATATTGCTTTTTCTGATGGAGTCAGATAGTTCTTGTAGAGTTCTCTCATTTCTTTTAACTCTCAAGTCTCTTCTTCCATTTGTGTCATTTCCAGATTTCTATCTTCGATATTACTGATTCTTTCTTCCATCTGGTCAGCTAGCTCTATTTCCTAAGCTGGCTGTTTCATTCCTCGTCGCTTTTATTGAGTTCTTCAGCTCCAGAATTTCTATTTGGTTCTTTTATAAAATTTCAATCTGTTTGGTCAAATATTTGTTTTGGTCATTGATTTTATTTCTGAATTCATTAAATGGCCTATCTGAGTTTTCTTGCACCTCATTGAGTTTTTTTCAGAACTGCTCTCTTGAATTCTCTGTCATTTAAGCCACATCTATGTCTTTAAGTTTATTTTCTGGAGATTTTTCATTTTCTTTCTGAGCTGTCTTGTTAACCTACTTATTCATGGCAATTAATGGGTTATTTCTCTTCCTTGGCATCTATGGGAGTGGATTCTGCAGCAGGTTGATATGAAGAGGTCTTTCTTTTGCTTTCCATTAGGTGGTGCTGGAGCATTTTATTTTCTCTCTTGTGTTGGAGTGTTTTATTTTTTCTTGCACTGTTCCAGTTTCTTGTGCAGTTGGAGATTTCCTGGGGAGGTGGGCTTCTGCTCTGTGATCAGGTTGCCTCAGTCTCAGGGTACCACCCCTATGGCAGGATGTGGTGGACGATGGGGTTCTGAGCCTCTGAAAGCCCAGTGCTGCCCCTGCGGCTAGAAGCAGAGCTGTGTGTCTCAGCAGCCCTGGGTACCCCCTCTGTGATCAGCCGTGAAAGGTGTGGGAGGGACGGGCTGGGAGAGGTGGCTGGTGTGTTTGTGGCTTTGTTTTCTTCTGACTAATGGTGACTGCCAGACCACAGCTGCCTTGCCTCTATAGCTCCTCTCTTGTCACTGGAATTAGCTGCACTGTGCATCTGTTGCTCAGGAACTCTCTCTCCAGTTCTTAGGGCTGTAGATACTCTGCTCTTTAATCTGACACTGCTATTGTTTTTTTTCTGGGACCCACTGCTAATTTTGGGAGGGTGTGGGGGAGGCAAGCTCTGGGAGGTTGGGGTGAGGCGAGCAGGCTCTGTAGCTTTGTTTTCTGTTTAGCAATGAAGGCTCTTAGACCAGAGTTGTTGACTTCTGTATTCAGTCTTTACCCCAAGATCTCTGCCCCGATCTCTGGGTTCAGCCGTGTTATATGCTGATCCCTTGGGTAGAATTGCTGGGGCCACAGAGAGTGCAACTGCAGTCTCAGTTGGCCCCTCTCCTCTCCTGGGACTGCAGTGAGCTTTGGGTTGCATCCCCCATCTTTGCACTTCTCCCATCCCTCCTCCCCTGTTCTCCCCAATTTGCTCACCTTCAGATGTTTCGATGCACGGATCTCTCAGACATGTTTGTGTGTTGTGTAGAGAATCCTTTGTTGAATTATAGCTGTTCAATTTGTTGTAACTTCAAGGGGAGATATAAAGAGCACCCCCTCATTCTGCCATGTTTCTGACATCACTTCTACCAAAATTTTTGATGAAGAACATTTATATTACTCCAGAAAGGCCCCTTGTACTCCTTTGAAGTCAATTTTCTCTCCCTATCTTGGACCTTAGCAACCACTAATCTGCTTTATGTCACTGTAGTTTTACTATTTTCAGGATGCTATATAAATACATTCATAGAGTATGTAGACTTTGGTCTGTAGTCTTTCACTTGGCATAATGCTTTTCAAATTTTTCCACATTGTTGTGAGCATTACTTCTTTTTATTGCTGAGTAGTATTCCATTGTATGGCTATAGCAGTTTGTTTATTCACAGCAATTGGTGGACAGATGGGTTGTTTCCAGTTTATGGCTTTTATGATTAAAACTTCCATGAACATTTGAGTACAAGTTTTGTGAACACATACTTTCATTTCTTTTGAATAAATATGTAGGAATTGGATTGCTTCATTATATATCTAAGTGTCATTTTAACTTTATTAGAAACTGCCAAGCTCTTTTCCTAAGTGGCTGCACCATTTTGTATTTTCACAAGCAATGTATGAAAGTCCCATTTGTTCCACACCCGTGACATCACTTGATGTTGTCAGTATTCTTCTGTTTAATTTCAGCTATTCCTTTGATTATGTTGTATTTCATTAGACTGTAATGTGCATTCCTTTGAAACCTAATGTTGAGCATATTTTCCTGCAATTATTTGTCATCTGCATGCTTTTGTGAAGTATCTGCTCCTGTCGTCTATTTTTTAAAGGACTTGTTTATATTAATGACTTGTAGTTATTTATATATTCTGAATACAAGTCAGATATGTATTTTATAAATATTTTCTCCTTATTTATGCCTTGCCTATTTGTAAACAGTTTTTAATTAATGATTTGTATACAGTAAAATACACTTTTTAGTTAGTGTTCTTTGATTTTTGACAAATGCATATGATTGTGTAACAACAGCCAGAATCAAGATGTAGAACAGTTTTATTATCCCTCAAGACTTCCCCATTCCCATTTGCCATGAACCTCTCCCAGCATTCCTAGCTCCTGGTAACCACTGATATACTTTCTGTGCCTATAGTTTGACATTTCCAATATATCATGTAAATGGAATTATATAACATGTAGCTTTTTGAGTCTGACTTCTTTTACCTAGCATGTTGCTTTTGAGATTTATCCATGTTGTTACATATATCAGTAGTTTATTGCTTTTTTATTCCTGAGTAATATCCCCTTGTGTGGATTAATTAAAATACATTTAGGTTGTTTCCAGTGTTGGATGATTATTAATTAAATCATTACAACATGCTCAAATAGATTTTGTATGAACATAAATTTTTGTTCCACTTGGGTGAATACATAGGACTGGTATTGCTACATATTTTACTTCATGAAAATTACTGATGTTTCATTATTGTGAATACTCCATATACACTTGAGAAGGAAATATAGTTCATATTTGCAAAAATATAAAGTTTGGGGATTTCTGGTCAAGGTGGTGGAGTAGGTAAACACTGTGCCTGCATCCTATCACGACCACCTCAGAATTACAGCTAAACTACAGAGTAACCGTCATTGAAAATTGCCTGAAGTCTAGCTGAAGTGAAGCCCTACAACTAAGGACATACAGAAGAAACCACCTCAAGACTGGCAGGGGTATCGTAGATGCTGGACAGGCTGGTCTGACACCCATGTGTGACCATTAAAAATCGTGAGGGAAATCTCAGCTGAGGAGGTCCCCTCGAAAGAGCGAGGGATCACAGCCCCACACCAGGCTCCCTAGCCCAGGGTTCCAGTGCTGAGAAGAGAAGCCCACATAACTTCTGGCTCTGAAAACCAGCAGAAATTGCAGCTGAATGAGACAAGGGTGGCTGCAGTCCCAGGTGCTCCTCTTAAGGGGCCTGTGCATGGACTTTTGTGCTGACAGACCCACTCGCTCTGAGCTCCAGCACTGAGGCAGCAGCTCCTAAGGCACCTGGGGACATACAAGAAGGAACTGAGTTGTCTGGCTTCAGAGAGAGGGCTGGAGGGGCAGTTTTCTCCCAGAGAGAGGAGTTGGTGGAAGCTATTGTTTCATTGTTGAGCCCTTCCCCTTCCTGGCTTGCAGACAGAGGTGTCTGCCATATGAGTGTCCATCAACCTGGCTAACACCATTCGTTCGCCCTGCCCCAGGTGATTCCCAGAGATCCCCGCCCCACCCAAACTTTCAGGCACACCCAAGGTACTTCCAGTAGCTTTTCCTTACAAACAACGTGTCTTGGCTTATGCTGCAGACTTTCCTAAAATCTCTCAAATGTTCACAAAACCCAAACAAGAACCATCTGGCTTCAGCATGTCCCATACCTCTTGCTGAGCAGCCCTAAGCCCAGCATTAGCCATAGCCGGTTTCGATTCACAGCTGGGCTTCCTGAGATACCTTCAAATAGTGTGGGTGACAGCCACCCATCTGTGCATTGCTTTGTGGCTTATGCCAAGTGGCCCTGGTCAGGGTACAAAGCTATGACTGAACTTGACCTATGGCGGGTTTCCTCCAAGGAAGCCCTGGGAACCAGAATGTCTGGAGGCCAGCTTTGGACTTAGCCAGAGCATCATCTGGTTGCCTCTAAGGACACACACTCAAAGGGCAGGCACCAGAGCCCTGCAAAAGCAAACCCTGCTCTATAGGATCAGCCCCTTCCCAGCAGCTCCTCTACTGTGGTCACAGCCAGTCCTCACAACAAATCAGCCCGAGTGAACCCCTCCCATTGACATGCAGAAAACAACCAAGGCTCAACTACAACAGGAGGGCACATACATCCCACACAAGGGAAACAGCTGGAGCACCCAGCTTTGGTGACCAGGGAGACTTTGCTACTGGGCCCCACAGGAGACCTACTACATAAGGCCACTCTAAGATCGTGAGGCATAGCAGCCTTACCTGATACATAGAAACAAACACAGGAAGGCAAAGACACATGTCCCAAATAAAAGAACAGGATAAAGCTGAGAAAAAGAACTAGACAAAATGGACACAAGCAACCTACCTGATGCAGAGTTCAAAACCCTGGTTATAAGGATGCTCAATGATCTCAGGGAGAACTTCAACAAAGAGATAGGAAACACAAAAATGGAGATAGAAAACATAAAAAAAGAACCAGTCAGAAATTAAGAAAACAACTAAAGTAAAGAATACATTATTAGAGGGAATCAATAGATTAGATGAAGCAGAGGATCGAATCAGCAATTTGGAAGATAAGATAACAGAAAACACCCAATTGGAACAACATTAAGAAAAAAGAATTTTAAAAAAATGAGGATAGTTGAGGGGACCGATGGGACATCAAGCATACCAACATTCACATCATAGGAGTACCAGAAGGAGAAGAGAGAGAGCAAGGAATTGAAAACCTGTTTGAAGAAGTAATAACAGAAAACTTTCCTAACCTGGTGAAGGAAATAGACATATAAGCCCAGGAAGCACAGAGTCTCAAATAAGATGGACTGAAAGAGGCCCACACCAAGACACATCATAGTTAAAATTCCAAAGGTTAAAGACAAAAAACGAATTTTAAAAGCAGCAAGAGAAAGAAGTAAGTTACCTACAAGGGAGCTCACATAAGACTGTCAGCTGATTTCTCAATAGAAACTTTGCAGGCCAAAGGGATAGGCACGAAGTAGTCAAAGTGATGAAAACCAAGGACCTACAACCATGATTACTTTACCCAGCAAAGCTATCTTTAGAATGGAAGGACAGATAAAGAGCTTCCCAGACAAGAGAAAACTAAAGACGTTCATGACCACCAAACCAGTATTTTATCTATCTATCTATCTATCTATCTATCTATCTATCTATCTATCTATCTATCTATATATATATGTCAAAAATATGAATAATAAAATGGCAATAACTACATATCTATCAACAATTACTCTAAATGTAAATGGATTAAATGCTCCATTCAAAAGATAGGATAGCTGAATGGATAAAAAGACAAGACCGTTACATATACTGACTATAAGAGACTTTAGCAGCTTGAAGGACACAAACAGATTGAAAGTAAAGGGATGGGAAAAGAGACTGCATGAAAAAAAAAAAAAAGCTGGGGTAGCATTACTTATGCCAGACAAAATAGACTTTAAAACCAAGCCTGTAACAAAAGACAAAGAAGGACCCAGTAATCCCACTTCTGGGTATTTAACTGAAGAAAGCCAAAACACTACTTTGAGAGGATATGTGTGCATCTGCATGTTCACTGCTTCATTTTTTACAATGGCCAAGATGTGGAGGCATTCTGGGTGTCCATTGATGGGTGAATCAATAAAGAGGAGTTGGTACATATGTACAATAGAATATTGCTCAGCTGTGGAAGAGAATGGGTTTTTGCCATCTGCGGTGGCAAGAATGGACCTAGAGGGAATTGTGCTGAGTGGAGTGTAAGATAGACAAAGACAGATGCAATGTGATTTTGCTTATATGCGGACTCTAAAGAACAACATAAACAAATATAACAGAAACAAACTTAGAGATACAGAGAACATTTTGATGATTGCCAGATGGGATGGGTATTCGGGGAGGCAGAGATTAAGAAGTGCAGATTGGTTGTTACACAGCAGTCGTAGGGTTGTAGGGTATAGCATAAGGAATATACCGTATTTCCCTATGTATAAGACGCACCCTTTTTTGAAAAATTTGGGGCCTAAAAACTGGGTGCTTCTTATACAGTGGTTGTAGATTTCAAATGCCATAGATGGAACTGAGGACGAGGCAATATATGAAGACAGTGATTTGTCATCAGACACAGATGAGGACAAGCTAATGGTTGGGAGTTTTGACAGTGATGAGGAGTTGTATGAATTGTATAATGAATAAAACTTGAATTCAATAACTTTATATAATACATTTTTTTTCAAATTTCGGGCCCCAAAATTAAGGTGCATCTTATACATGGGGAAATACAGTAGTCAATATCGTAATAACTATGTATGTTGTCAGTTGGGTAGTAGATCTGTCGGGTTGATAGATGGGAAGGGATTTTGGGGATAGGGTGAAAAAGGTAAAGGGATTACGATGTAAAAGTAGGTAGTTACAAAATAGTTAGTGGGCTGTAAAGTCAGGTATAAGGAACATAGAAAATAATATAGTAATAACTATGCATAGTGCCAGGTGGTTACTAGACTAGTCAGGGTTTTTGGTTTTTTTTTTTCTTACGTACGAGGTGTGATCAAGAAAGATGGTGAATGTTTAAATTTTAAAAATTTATTTTAGAAGAAGACACATTGCTAATAATCCCTCTCAAAATACTCCCCTTTGCCTTGAACACACTTATCCCATCGCTCTTGCCACTTTCTAAAGCAGTTCTGGAAGTCCTCTTTCGTGAGTGTCTTTAGTTGTGCTGTTGTGGCTGCATTGATGACCTGAATTGATTCAAAACGTTTACCTTTCATGGTCATTTTGACTTGATGGAAGAGCCAGAAGTCACACAGTGCCAGATCTAGTGAATAAGGTCACGCCATATTTTTATTTGGCAGAAATTGCCATACCAGAAGTGATGGAGCATTGTCGTGATGGATGAAACGGTTTGCCCATTTCATGTTAATGCATTGTTTGTGATCCATGATTTATGGCACACTTGAAAACATACCTTCTCTCAACCGTAGTTCACACCTGACTGTCTGCACCAAACAAGTTGAAACTTGTCACACACTGTTACTAAGATTCAACGCGCCGCTTCCCATACTGAAGATCCCTGCCTTTCCGTTGGATGGCACTCAGCAGCAGCACTCACCATATTTGTTGATCACACCTAATAAATGTCTAACCACTATGCTGCTAACCTGAAATTAATATAAAATAATATTGAATGTCAATAATAATTGAAAATGTTTAAATGGTAGGGGTAAGGTAAAAGGAAATAAGAGGCCCAAATTTCCAGGTATAAAACAAATCATGGGGATGTAACGTACAGCATGGGAAATATAGTCAATAATATTGTGATAGCATAATACGATGTGAGGCGGTTGCTGGACTTATCATGGTGATCACTTCTTTAGGTTTATACATGTCGAACGACTGTGGTGTACACCTGAGACTAATATAATATTGTATGTTAGCTATAGTTTAATAAAAATCTTTAAAAAATAAAATAAAGTTCACAGTACATGTTTATAAAGGTTTACCTTATTGGTTATATTTCTTTTTAGCTCTTCTATGTCCTTCCCTTTCTTTTTTGTCTAATTTATCAGTCTTATACTGAGAATGTATTAATATCCTTATCATTAGCTTGTTTCTACCTATACTTTGTTGCATATTTTGTAGTTTCTACTTTATAAAAGTATTTCTATGGTATTTTATGTGTAGGTATTATTAACTACAGTATCTTCATCTTGAGATTTTGTGTGTGTTTTTATCTAGCATTAAAAAAATATCCTTTTGTGGCTTGAAATCTACTTTAATATTAGGATCACAAACCCTGCTATATTGTTCCCATTTGTCTTGTATACTTTTTCCCATGTATTTAATTTTTGACTTGCTGAATTATTTGTTTTATGTGTGGCTTTTGTGTTCAGCATATAGTTAAGTCTTGCCTTTGAACACTAATTTGAAAACCTGTTTAATAGATGAGTTAAGCCAGTTGACACATGTTGATATGACTAATATGTAAACTATATTATGTAATTTCGTAGCTAGTCCATTGTGTTTTCCCAATAGTTATTTTGTAAGGTTATGTCTTTCCATTGTTAACTCTTGTAGGCTCTTAGTGTTTTTCTTACTGACGTTTCTCTGTTAATATCTTATCAATATTTGTATCTATTATCTTGGTTTTATGTGTTATTCCTAGGATGATGTTTGTTTTTAATCTCATTTGCTAATTTTAACATACAGAATGTTACAGAATGTAAAATTTTTTATTTAGTCAACCCTGTTAATCTTTTACTTAACCATATTCTTTTCATCCATCTTTCATTGTGTCTAAGCTTGGGAAACTACCTGGAGTTAGCACAACTGTGAGATTAAGGGCACAGTCCTCCCTGCTGCTAAGACTTCTGACCCCGATTAGAAGTACAGAGCTTTCCCCAAAATACCGTCAGATTTGATGATGATGCACCAGAAAGACTCAGAGATATCTCTGAAAATTACTGTTCTTGTGTTCACATTTATTACAGGGAAATGATACAAATTTGAACCGCCTAATGGAAGAGACACATAGGGCTGAGTATAGGAAGTCTCCAAAGGAAGCTCCTGCCTTCCTAAGAATGTGTCACCTTCCTTGCATTAATGTGTGATGATAATTGTGGTGTATTGCCAACCCAGGAAGCTCACCTAAGCTTCATTGTCCAGAGATTTTATCCAGGCATCGTTACATAGGCATGATTGATTCACTGCTTATTTCGCTGAAATCAATCTTCGATCCTTACCCTATCCAAGGAGGTTGGACTGATATGATGTGGCCCAAAGCTCTAACCCTCTAATCCAATAGTTGGTCTTTTTGTCATGGCTAGCCCCTGTTAATACTGTTGAGTGTGGCTGGCTTCACCTTTAATCACCTCAAGAGCATAAATATCAGACTTGGTCTGAGAGGCCCACCATGAATATAAAGACTCCCTAATCACTCTGGGTTTTTAGGAGCTCAAGACAAAAGCCCCAGCTCTCTTTGGTCCAGGTGAATTTTTTACTCCAGGAAAGCCTTTCTCGTTCAGCTAGTAAATAAAGTTGAATATCTTCTTTTGGTCATTTTGAAAAATATTTTTATGACTTTTCTAGCATTAACTCTTGAATTCTTCTGGAATTTTAGTGTTGATGTTAAAGAATGAATTTTTTTTCTGCAAAAAGCTAATCACTTCTGGCACCATTTGTTAAGTAATTCTTCCTTTTCTTTACTAATTTTGATGCCCTATTTACTCTGGATACCTAGTTTTTAAACGCTTATCAGATTAATTAGAGTAAATTAGAAAATAATGGTAGAAGGTACTCAAATTAGGCATATAATTCGTGACAAAGAAGACGGGCAAATTATAAACAG
Organism: Hipposideros armiger; assembly: GCF_001890085.2. Taxonomy (NCBI): domain Eukaryota; kingdom Metazoa; phylum Chordata; class Mammalia; order Chiroptera; family Hipposideridae; genus Hipposideros; species Hipposideros armiger. The sequence goes on along the minus strand of NW_017731366.1, from coordinate 2,839,438 downwards.
CAGAGCAAAGATCTCAGAGACTCTTAGACTATGTCTGAGTCTACTGACTGGTGATATCTCTCTGCATGATCCCTTAAGGATATTGCTGCTTTACATGCCAAAGTTTACTTGATGTTTTAATATTTGTATGATACTCTAAATCAGCGGTTCTCA
>NW_017731366.1:2801021-2839115 GCF_001890085.2 Hipposideros armiger | reverse complement strand
AGGGTCGTTCGACCCCCAAAGGGGTCACGACCCACAGGTTGAGAACCGCTACTCTAGAGAATTAAATCGTGGAACTCCATTCCCTAGAGGTGCAAGTACATGGGACATGCCTTTCTAACAATACAGTTAGTATTTAAAAAAAAAACTATGAAAAGTATTTTATAACTGAGAAACGTTTTTAAATAAAAGAGGGAGGTCATAAACCATAGCCCATTTATATTATTTATAAAAGATTTATTTACTAGTTTCTTATGAAGTTGCCTACTTGTTATATAGGCTTTTACTTTTTAGGAATTTTATGTTAGTGGAAATAATTTTTTATTTTTCCTAATCTAGACACCAGGTTAGGAATAGGAGCTAAAATGAGGGAATCAGAGAAAGAATCAAGTAAATAAGACATCAGGAAACTTTTTTCACCAACCCATCAGTAGGGCATGATTAGGGGTCCACTTACAAAGTCAGTACTAGAAACAGTTACCATGGAGTTACCTAAAGCAAAATCTACATTTCATTGTTTCCCTGTAGTAGGGATCAACATGCTAGGACAAAACAAGACAGTCCAGGATTAAGCTAACTGACTCCGGATTATAGATTGTGCCTCAGACCTCTGGGGCTTCGGAGGGAGGATGCGAGCCCAAGATGAGCAAGTGTACAGTTGAGGGCGGCAGCAGGAAACACGCAGCACACTCAAAGGAGGAAGCAGACAGTTGAAGGAAGGGACTATTAAAGGGTTGGTTAGGTTTAAGAAGAATCGTCAAGATTCCTGGCCTAGCAACAGCTGTGAATCTTGACCACTTTTAGGCCTAATAAAGGGGAGGAAACAGAGCAGCTTTAGAACATTTGAGAGCTTGTTATAAGAGAGAGCTAGCTGCCCCAACAGAAACTGGGCCTTTGGAAGAGAAAAGCAGCCACTGCCAAGCCCCAGGCTAGCAGGAAGTAAACCCTAACCTCTCTTTGCCCTTGCCCTCTAATTCATCTCCCTTCAGTGCCTTCTACTGGCCAAACTCAAACAGTAGCTGAAGGGCAAGGCAGCCAATTGGAGGCAGCCCATAAAATTAATCAGCCAGGTCAGGGTGGAGGTGGTCGCCCAGATCAGGAGAAGCAACCCAAGCTTATCCACAACAGTACCTGATGGTTGCTGGAACAGTCAGCAGCCCTGGATCGCCCAATGAGAAGTCCTGTTACCCTAGGTGCAATTTAGTGACAGGAAAAAAAAAAAGGAAAGGAGAACAGACGTATTTTAGTAATTAAAAAACAATGATACTTGCTTCTTCCTTAGTTGATTGTTCTCGGGTATGTTCAAAATAATGCACAACACTACAAATTTTACTGTTACTAAATCAATTTAATCAGAATTTTACATGATAGAGTGTACTTTTCCTTAAAATTTATTTCCTTGAATAAATCGTGCCAGGACTTATACTAGGTAATGGAAATAGACTCCTAAGACAGCATTTCTGTCCCCTTGGAGCTCACAGTCCAGTGTAGGACAGAACTGTGCAAACAGATACTTACAATATCACATGGTAATATAAACCATTTATCTGCTTTGCAAAAATTTGAGGCCCTACTATGAGTCATGCAAAGTACAGAGTTACAAAGTGCAGTGGAAACATAGGAGAAACCTCTGCCTGAGAAATCAGAGAGAAGTTCTTATAAAATGAGTATAACTTTGGTAGCATTGAAGAGTATACAATTTTATTTTTTCTTACCTGGTCTCCCTATAAATCATAGACATTAAAACTCAGTTATAAAAAGGAATGGTATCAACCTTAGTAATAAAGTCCTTTTGATACAGTTATTGAAAGAGTATTTATCATTGCCTTATTAAATATGGAGAAATAAGTGTGCCATTTTTTCCAAACGGTTTCATTTGCTCATGTTTTCTTTGTTGACCCAAATGAATGAAATTAGAATAAACAATCTCTAAGTCATTTGTAATCATGAGCTGATTAATGGAGTTTGGTTTCATAGCCATTATTCATTCACGAACACCTGATATCTTTCCCATAAACAAATTGTGTTTGTCCAAATTAAGAAATTAAATGAAGCATTTGATGAGTTTATGATTGACCCTTCTAACTCAGAGCCCATTAGTCAATGTCGTTATCATAGAAAACTGTTTGACTAATGTGCTGTCTAAAGAAGCATGTGGATTTATTATGACTTCTGATTAATGCTTGCTGCAAGCCAAACTACTAGATTATAATAATTTTTGATTCTCATTTTAGCAGTCATTGAAGAATTTCATCTCTGATGAAATGCGCTTACGTCCCATTAGATTTAGAGATGATTACAAGGTAGTGAGTGGATAAATTTTTAAAAGAATTATATGTTTTAGAAAGCATATACAGTATATGCTTTAGAAAGGCAATTTAAAAAAAACAATTTAGCATCTTTTAACTTTGTGGACATATCTTTCTTTTTCAGGGTAAAGAGCCATTATTTAGATTTTTTTCAAACTAAAACTTATTCAGTTTACTTACAAAAATGATAAGAAAAGTATACTGTATGCATTTCTAACATTTTATTTAACTTATAACAAGTTTCAGTAATTTTAAATATTTATTTTAAAATTGTATGTAATCCGTATTTAATACAATTCAGTTTTGCCAGTAAAGCAAATGCCTGTCCCGGTTTAGTCTCATTATAGGGTTAGAACAAGAATTTCACCCTAAAAAAGCTCTTTATGACTAACACAGCTAAGCCACTGTTAACATTGGGCCTATAGTATTGTAGGACCAACACACTATTATAAAGAAACTAAGAACCTCAAATATGGCCGAGTTATTGTTGTTTAATTTGGGGGTGTGTTGTGAAGCTTGGTTTAAAAGTTGGAAACAATGGCTTTATCAGAATCCATCTGATTAAGAGTTTATAAGCCAGATATGTAGTCTTTATAGACTTTGTTGTGAAGTAAATTGACTTATATGCCTCTTAAATTAGGGAAGATGAAGTAGCTGATGATAGAAATGAAAAGAAAAAAGAAAAGATTTGGGGAAAGTCTGTCTGATTTCCTTTTTACCATGTACCAGTTTTTCTCTCATGCACAGCCTGATTTTATTAGGAAAACAAAAGAAACTAGGTGCTAGGAACATCACCTACACTACTTCATCTAGCTTGGAGCAGAAGATAATCATGATGACTAGAATAGAGCAAGGAGAAAGGAAAGAGTGTCGTTGTTGTCTCCCCCCCACCCCCCGCCCTTTTTAAATTTTCCTTAAGATCTGCCAAAATTAGGAATGATTTTCCTCTCAAGCTAGGCCTTACTTTGATTGCTTTGCTCTTAATGGGACTAACGTTTTAAGAGAAAAAGGTAGGTTAGAAGATTTTCACTGATCCTTACTCCATATATAGAGCAGTGCTATAAAATGCTGCTTCCAGCCTTTCCCAAAAGTGGGAATCTCTGCTGACCATGCAGCTGAGGACCTCTGAGTTGATGTATCGCTTGAGCAACAGGGCAGACGTAGAGGGATTTATTTGCAACCCATGGTGCGCCTGGGTTACTCCTTTTGTTTGTTGAAGGTTTTGTGATGAAGTAAAACACAGCCTTCTTCGCTCATTTTGGAAATTAAGATGCTAGATTCTGTAGTCTTTAAGAGAAGCATGTAGAAGTCATTGTCATTTCCAAACAAGGAGACTTTGAATGAGAGATTCTGCTAGAGTTACGTTTTCTTCCTCTTAGCATATTTTTTGGGGGAGGGGGGGGATATATACTTTATTAATCCTATTTATTTTGATCAGTAAAGAAAAACAGTGATTACTTAGGATTACGTAAGGGACTTTCATAAAACTAGCATGTACTAGTGTTTACTGTGTGCAAGCATTGTATTACGTGCTTTCCATATATTATAACACTTAATCCTAATGACAACCCTTTAAGAGAGGACCTGTTATATCTTTGTTTTACAGTTAATACATCTGAGGCTTAGAGAGGTGCTGTAATTTCCCCAAAGTCACACAGCTCTGTAAGTAGTAGAGTCAGTACTATATTCTTAACAAGTTTTTAAACCCACATCTTGGGAGGTCTATACCTTTTTTAAGTTCATGCATGAAGATTTCCTTCTGTTTCGTTTGGAATGCATTAGAGAGCCAACACAGTCATGCAGATACAGAGGAATCGGTAACAGCAGGTAAGTATTTACTACCCGGTTTCTAGCCCCACAGAAAGGATTTCCAGAGTCATTTGGGCAAAGTTGTCTGAAGGAAAGAAGAACTCAGTGGAGGGGAGGGGGTAGAATAGAGTGGAGCGGAAGGGAGCATTTTTTAGGGCCCACTGCATGTCTAAAACTAAGTTAATGTAGCACAAAGATAGCAATAGAGTAATAGAGAAAAGTGGCATTAACAATATGTGTATTTCTTTTTTGTATAAATTTGAAATACCGGTTTTAATAACAATATTTTCTTTTAAAAGTGAGATTGTTATCTCTAATGTCCTCTGAAGCATTTTTCTTGAGAAAAGACCAGGGCTGGTGGAAGACACGTCTTGTCTCTTTCCTATGGGGGTGACTCGGGGAGATGGTCCTAGTTACAATAAATCCTCTTGAGGAGGGAGGAGTCAGGCCCTAAGAAAGTGGATGTGACCCTGGAGGAGAAAAAGGGGAAGGGGACAGTGCAAGTGTAGCACTGGAGGAAGGCAAGTGGTCAGGATCCAGGGAAGGGCTGGCGCCAGGCCTGCAGCCTCCCTCTGCACTTGTCTTTCCTCATCCCCTCGCTACGGACTGCATTGTGTTCTCTTGACCCCCCAAGTTCATATGTGAAGCTCTAACCCCCTGACGTAATGATATTTGGAGATGGGGCCTTTGGGAGGTAATTAGGTTTAGATGAGGAAGTGCAGGTGAGGCCCTCATGATGGGATTCGTGTCCTTATTAGAAGAGATACCAGAGAACCTGCCCTCCCCACCACTCTCCATGTGAAGACAAAGCCAGAAAATGGCTGTCTACAAGGCAGGAAGAGAGCTCTCACCGTGTTGACACTTTGATCTTGGACTTCTAGTCTTTATAATTGTGAGAAAATACAGTTCTGTTGTTGAAGTCACCCAGTTTATGGTATTTTGTTATGGCATCTCAAGTTAAGACCCACCCACACACACCTCTTAGCATTTTCCCAAGGAACTCCAACCCCCCTTCAATTCTAAGATGACTTTTTTAGAGACTTTTGGAAGTAAATGGGACCTAAACTGGCTCTGGGGGAAATTGAAATTGTTCCACCTTACTAGTAATACAATAATAACCCAATAACTGGGAAATGAGACTTAAAATAATAATAACTTACAAGTGTTTTTAAATGGAGACCGGGAGGAGTTTTGTCTATGGCCAGATTGTTTTCTTTTGTTGTGTATTTTGCAAAACCTAACTTTCTGGAAAGATCTCAAAACACAAATCACATTCAGATTTTTTAAAATATTGAAAAAACAGTATAACATCAAGAAAAATACTAATGTTTTAATACTGAGAAATATTACAGAAATATTGAATTACTGAAAACTGGAATTTTAATCACCATATAAATAGTTACAGATAGGACTTCTTTACAGTTACAATGTGCTTATTACTACGTTTGATCAGACATTATTATCTTCTAAAGAAAAAAGTGAGAGTTTAGGCTGAGTGTGATTTAAAGAATAAGAGAAGAGGTAGGTTTGTTTATGTTGAGTGTATAGGTGGTAGCAGTGATGGGGTGAATCCTTTGTCCGTTCTATTTGTCTCATGGGCAGGGATTTTTTATTATGGGGATTGTGTGTTTAATTCATAGTACATTAATTTTACATTATTATAAAACTTTATTGAGAAGTCTTGAGACTTCTTGTCTGAAAATAGATATTTATCTACATATATACATTTTAAGTCCATTTATATATTAGAAAAATATTGCTGTATTGGAATCTTTCTTCTTTTCCTGTCATTTAGTTCTCATTAGTGACCTATCCTAAAATAAATAACTAAGCAATTCAATTTTGTATTCAATGAATGGATCAGCACCACATTTTTATAACTGTGGAGTTATCCATCACCAACTTTCCCTTTCTTTGACTTTAGAAATTTTATAATACCTGGGACTTGAGTTTCAACTCTTCTACACTTTTTTTCTAAAATGTAAGTGGCCCAATTTCTCTGCATATTTGTTGTTATTACAACCCAGTCATTTCATTTCTCTGAACCTTTTTTTTAATCTATAGAATGTAGGGTTACAAAGGAGGGAAGGAGTATGTCCCCTCCCCACTCAGTGCCCCACCATCCGACTGTGAAAGTGTTTTTCCCTGTGTCTGAGTATTCATAATATCTATATATTTGTGATATAAAAATATCTGATCTCGTCACTTATTTTCGAAATTACTTATTCTTAAATTTTCTAATTGATTATTTTAATGTAGCCATCCAAAGACCATAGTTTGTCTTTAAAAAAATTTCTTACCTATCATAGTGAAATAAGAAAAGAATGACTTTGTTGCCTATGGTATAGTACATGAAAATAAAGTGAATATTTTGAACAGACAGCAGTGAACTAGGAAACTATGAAAAAAAAACCATGAAGTACATGTTATTTCTTGGTTTATTTAACAAAATATAATATAACCCACACTCACATGTGAAATTATATTTGTTGGTGACTTTTTTATTTTTTAAAAAATGTAGTTTTTGGTTTAGTTTGCACCAACATTTAGAAAGTATGAAGAGATGATAATAATCCTGGCTGCAAGGTAGACTGAAAGAATTTGTTGTCATATTTATAGCTTTGTATAAAACAAAATCATAAATTACAGAGCTTTCTCTAAAAATGGTGTCAGGAAAAAAAATAATGTGGGAATTTCGTATCCCAGATTATACTGAGACTAAAGTGGTGAATCACAGAGGTCTTTGAAAAAGAAAATTTTAGTTCTTTGTTTTTCAAACTTTCTGCATGTTACCCCAATTGAGTACTTCTTTTGGATCACATAATAAAGTGAACTGTCTGTGTTAAATTGTGTGTGTTTTGTAAAATGAGCCTTCTCAAAATTAGATGGCTGTCTGTCCTCACTAGAGGTTTTAAGACAAAGACAGAGCCTGGTCCAAATAGGAAAAGTGGACAACCAAGAAAATTGGATTGAGGGGCAGCATGTGTCCATATTTTGGTGGTTTATGTAACATTTTATGTAACAATAAAAAAAAATCTTTAAAATAACAATCCAGGGAGGTGGGAGGTAGAAGAGGGTAAAGGGGGTCAAATATATGGTGACAAAAGGAGATTTGACTTTGGGTGGTGTATACACATAATGCCAATATATAGATGATGTATTATAGAAATGTACACTTGAAACATATATAATTTTATTAACCAATGTCACCCCAATAAATTTAACTGAAAAACAAAAACTAAAATGACAAACCAAAACAATGTCACATTTAAAATAACCTAAGTGTAATGTTAGCATTAACAGCTATACATTGCCTTTTTTTTTTTTTTAAGATTTTATTGGGGAATTGGGGGAGGGGAATAACACTGGGGAATCGGGGAAGGGGAACAGACAAGTTGCTGTTCTTTTCTTCTTCAGTCTAGTTGTGGAGGACATCGCTTCACTGGCCCATGTTGGTACTATCATTGCGCTCTTCCTGGGCGAGGCAGTCGCTTGCTGGCCATTGGACGGCCACTCATGGCGGTTCATGGCAGCTCACAGCAGCTCACCAAAGCGCATGCCCGCTGCCAGCCAGCCCCACTGCAGCCTGTGCTGTCTCCAGTGACTCACGGCAGCCCAGCTCCAGGTCGAGCTGTTGTTCACCATCTTAGCTGTAGAGGGTGCAGCGTCACTGGCCCTCATGTGGGATCTGAACCAGGGTCCTGCTGCTCAGAGCTGGCGTCCCAAGCCAACTCTAAACCAACACGCCACTCGGCCGGCCGTACATTGCTTTTTGTAGTAGTTATTTTATTGAGCATTTACAGCTTACCAACCATTGTACTAGCCAGTTTACATATAATTTCTCTTACCTTACAAGAATTTTATGAAGTACATAGAACAATATTATTGTCCCCTGAGTACATACAAGGAAACTGAGAAGTAGAGAGGTTGATTAAAAATCAAGCATGAGTAGTATTGATCAAAATGACTTACCAAAGGACATGGTTACTTCTAATTTTAATTTATTAAAATATTTATCCTATATACAAGTGAAATTTATTGATGAATAGATTTGTGTGCATTGTAATTTTTGATACCTACACAGTGGTGTTATCTGAAAGAATGAATGCAGACCTCTGAATATTCAAGAATACTTAATGTAAATGACCCATTCTTTTTCTTTTTTGTGCAATAATAAATCTATTGCAGTTACTCTCCAAAATTGGTTAATGTTATGTATGTTTTTGTGTAATAGTGGAGATCTGTCTTTGAAGTGCAAATTATAGTTGCATACCTCCTGTATAGCTACATGAAAATTAAATATAAAGTGTTGTAATTATGAGACAAAAATAGTAAATTAGTAATAGTATGAGTTTATAATGTACTCTGTGATAATATCAATATGACACTTATTTTTTCAAACTGTTTTCTCTATTTCCCCGTTTTTCCTCCAGAGAGGGGCCATATCTTCCATAATTTTTTGTTGTTTGTTTTTCTTTGTACTTTATGAGCAATTAACCTTTTTAGTTCTGTTCCACCTATCTTTTTGGTAGTTTGACATTATAATGAGTCATAAATTGGTATTCATAAAATTGACATTGTAGGAGATCATTTCTTACCAGCTTCTGGCCCTGGGTGTTTTCTCATCTCAGAGCAGGGCAGCGTTCTTCATCTGAGAGGTTGAAATTATTCATGCTGAAACACCTACAAATTGCTAGGAGAAAGAAAAGATACCTTAGGCTTCTCATGCTCAGACAACTGGGACTAAAAGTAAAAACGTGAACAAGTAGATTAAGACCCTTTTTCTTAAAGTGTTTGGCTCCCTTTTATTTTATTTTTTATTTTTGCTGGTTGGAAATTAGTATTTCCTTGCCAGGAGCTGACTCTGGAATCTCGTATTTTACTGTTGACATACAAAAACTTGAAGTTGAATTACTCAGAGATGGGGAGGGTGCTGGTTGTCTACAATGTCAAGGCCTAATCCAAAGCCCGGGAGACGAAAAATAATTGAGTGGCACTTCGATTTAGCCAAAAGGTATTTTGTGGGCCAAATCAGAGTCAAATTAAGCTTTGACATTTCAAAAATATCAAGTTTTAGATAGTTTTTACAGGTCATTGGAGGCAAATCCATTGAATTGTAAATATAAAGTAGGGATCATTTATAATGTAAAGCACACCCCAAGAGAAATAAACTTTATTAAGGCAGAATTCTGAAAGAGGTGCTGCCTTCTATTTTGGCCATCTAGGAAACCTTGACACCAATAGTAAGACAGTATCTACTAATTCTGTTAACTGAGGCAAACAATACTGAGAAGTTATTTAACCTTAAGATGAAGATAGTAAAAAGCTTTGTGGGGAATGACTGAACTCACCCACTGAAATAAAAACTTGTAATGCACTCTGGATACCTATATACCATATTCTACTAATTTATATGTAATGGGTTTTGATACCAATTGCTGCTTCTCGCTAATTAACAACTGAAAGCCCTTCACTACTGTGGTTAAGAAGATAATTTTGGTCCAGCTGGATCCTCTTCTGCATCTGCTGAACAGTTATTTCTTTATTAGAGTCAACCTTTGTGTTGTAACATGGGTACCATAACACTTTCTGTGAAACACTGTTAAACTTATCAACAGAAGTAGGAGGTAGGAGCACTCCTGCTTAATCATACCTAACATTGTGTGAGTCCCATCTCCATATAAAGATACTTAACTTTTAGCTGTGATAATGGTTAAAAATATTTGACGTTTGCCCAAGTCTGACACAGAAATGCCAACTGTACATTATAAGTAATTAATACAAATGCAATTGTAAATTGCTTTGGGGGAGGGGCAGTGGTGTTTTTGTTTAAGTTTTGTTTTTAAATGAGGGTAGATCTCTCTCTTTCTCTCTCTCTCTCTCTCTCTCTCTCTCTCTCTCTCTCTCTCTCTCTTTCAATTTCTGTTAGGGAAACAAACGTCTGACATCCATTCATACTAAGGGAAAGGACATTCTTCTGAATGAATGGACCCAGTTGAATAAATAGAGCTACTGGAATTGCTAGCAGTCTGAGACAAGCTCACGTCATATTTTCAGGTCTGTGTTTTAGGTAGTGTGCACTGCTTTCCTTAGATGTGGACCCTAACCAAACATGATGGTGCGATGGGACCAGTTCATGGAATGTGTATGTCCAGCTGAGAACTGACCATCCTGTTAGCTGCACACATGCTGTAGTGGCACATGAAGCCAAGGACTCCCTGTGCAAACCTGCAGTGCAGAGGTAGGACTAGAACAGCAAAAGAAAGTTTAGGATATCTGAGGGAGATGAGCTCTGACAGTAGGAATCTACATAGTCACCTGGAGTTTACATGTACATTATTGCTGTAAACTTAGTTCAAAACTCAAAGAAAATAACAGCCACAGTAGCCAAGATTTACCGAGTACTTTCACTGCACCAGGCACCGGTCCTAAGCACTTTACTTGGGTTAATGCATTTGATTGGCACACTCACCACTTGGAAGAGGTATTGTTAACCCTCTCTGACATAGGAGAAAGCAATGGTTCAGAAAGGCCAGCCATTCACCAAGTGAGAGTGGTGGATCAGCAATGCCCATGCTTTTACCCACAAGAGTGTACCAGCTCTGTACTCATCATATTATTTTGTCTACTCCAAAAGCCTATTTTTAGAGTAAAGTTCTAATATGCCTATATTTTCTTAGAATTGATTTGCTAATTTACATAAAATAACAAGAGCTATTTACAACTGAATCATTTCTTAGGGAAGCATTTGGCAAAATTACACTGGAACTTGATTGTACTTTTTGTTTAGGAACGTTTAGACTAATCAGTATCAGTAACCCAATCTAGAAAATAATAGAATTTGGAATGAGACAGGTAATGGCATTTTTTTTTCTTGGCTTCTAGCCACAAAATAGAACATACAACGTGTGATAAAAAACTACGGTGCATGTTTAAATTTTAAAAATTATTACAGTAAAAGACACATTGCCATTAATCCCCCTCAAGATACTCCCCCTCGCTTCAAACACACTTATCCCATCGTTTTTGTGACTGTCTGAAGCAGTTCTGGAAATCCTCTTTTCTGAGTGTCTTTAGTTGCGCTGTCGTGGCTGCCTCAATGTCCTGAATCGATTCAAAACGTTTACCTTTCATGGTCATTTTGACTTTGGGGAAGAGCCGGAAATCACACGGTGCCAGATCCGGTGAATAAGGTGGATGAGGACACACCGTAATGTTTTTATTTGACAGAAATTGCCGTATACCAGAAGCGAGCTGTGACATGGAGTGTTGTCATGATGGAGGATGTGGTAAAGTCACTCACAAAAGAGGACTTCCAGAACTGCTTGAGAAAGTGGCAAGAATGATGGGATAAGTGTGTTTGACATGAGGGGGCGTATTTTGAGGGGGATTAATGGCAATGTGTCTTTTATAGTAATAACTTTTTCAAAATTTAAATAATCACAGTATCTTTTGATCATACCTCATATATTACTTGTGTGAAATAGTGACATGATGAGTTTGATTCTGTTATTTCCATCTTCACTTTTATATACAGTGTGTGTATGTGTGTGTGTGTGTGCATGCACACGCATGCATGTGTAGGTGCACACATACATACAGAGATGGAAAAACCATTTGACCTACGATTCAGTGAGTTGTTTTGTCAGTGAGTTCACAATGCCTACCAAAATTTAAATGACCCAGCATTCTATTTTTAGAAAAATTCTATAGAAATATTAATACATGTCTCAAAGATGTGTATAGAGTATGTTTATCAGAGCATTATATTTTATAGTGAAAACTCAGAGACAACTTTAATGTCCAGTAATAATGAAAACAGTAAATAAATGACTAGTATGCTCTTCTCTCTCCTTTCTCCCTACCATACTTCGCTCTTTCCATCTGCTCTTTCCATGGTTGACATATAAAGGATCTCAACTTAAATGTCACCCCCTGTGATTCAAAATTGGTCTGCAGGAGATAGAAAATTGGGTTAAGCTGATATTTAGAAATTGGTGAAGAATTTTAGAGAAGGTTGGAAGCTTAGGAATAATACAGGTTCAGAGATAGGATACAATGCAGCTGGGAATGGAATGGATCCTGAGATTGGGCGAAGCTCAAGAATTGGTTGTGTTTATCAGATGGCTTGGTGGCCGTGAACTGGAGGTGGGTGGAAAGCCCAGAGTATTAGGCATTTAGTGAGACTTTCTAGAGGGAGTAGTGGAGGTAAAAGATGGGCAGTGTGAGGGAGTATCATCTCGTTGTACCCATCTATAGGAAGCATTAAAACTCACAGATAGTGTGAGACTCTTCAGTGGGCAGTGAGCATAGATTGAACGATGATGAAAGTTCTCTTTCCTCAGAGAAGCCTTCCCTGTCTACTGTCATCTAAAGTAGCTATCCCTTCCTCCATTGCTTATCATGACCTAATTATTTTGTTTATTGTCTTGAAGGTTGGGATTTTGTCTATCTTGCATAATATGGTATCCCAGACACCTAGCTTAGTGATGGACACACAGCAAGTGTTCAATAAATATTTCTATGTCTTGAAATAGAAGGAGTCTGCGGAACATTGTTTATTGAAGGTATTAATTTTGAGAACAGTGTCAGGAGGATGACCCTATTTTTAAAAAAGCATGCTACACACATTTATGTGTGTGTATATATATAATATATATTTGAATTATATATAATATATATTTGTGTGTGTATATATATATATGTGTATATATATATATATATATCAATGAATTTAGAAAAGGTCTGAGTGTTACTATGTTTCAGGCACTCCTAAAACCTTTACATGGATTGCATAATTTAATCCTTGCTACAGTCTTACGAGATGAATACTATTATCCCCATTTTAAAGAAGGGAGAACTGAGGCATAGACACGTTACGCTACTTGCCTGAGGTCACATAGCTGGTAAGGGCTAGAGCTGGGATTTGCAACATGAGGCCGTTTACATTTAAATTAATTAAAAGTATATGAAATTTAAAAATTCAGTTTCTCATTCACACTTATCCACATTTCAGGTGCTTGATAACTACATTTGGCTAGAAGCTATCTTATCTGGGTAGCACAAATATACATTTTTATCACTGCAGAAATTTCTAATAAACACCTGGCTCTAAAGTCTATTCTTTACTTCAAAATGGGATTTTACTTTATATACTTCTATATTATATTATCTATATTATATAATATATTATCTATATTATATTCCTCCATTAAGCAAGTACTATTTGGGGAATATAAAAAAAATTGGGATAGTCTTCCATCAAAACTGGGATAATAAGGAACAGAGAACACATTGATACAGGAAATCCACAATTAATTTACTAATCTTATTCTAACTGATAAAAAACCTCAAAGAGATATTTCATCAGATTTGCCAGCAAATACCAGAATTTAGTCCTCTTTTTGTAAAGGTGTACTATAGAGTCATACAGTTGGCAGAGATACCTCAGGATTGCTCTCTGAATTTTTAGAGAAAGAGAATATCATCAAGATAGAAAACCCTTTGCCTGTTTCGCCTTATAACATCCCCTCAGTCCCACTGGTAATGAAACCTGTTTTTCCAGATTGACACCCAAAACAACTGCTCTCACTATGTCTTTTTTTCTTTGTTTATTCATTTATTTATTTACTTACTTATGGTTTGGAATAGAAAAGAGGAAAGTCTGGGTGAAAATGAGATTGCATGAGAACTAAAAGAAACTGGCTAAGAAATTTCATCTTCTGAGTATTCTCTTTTACCTCCTTAAATAAGGATTAATCATTTGTATAGTACTTTAAGTTCAGTATTCATAACTGCTTTTCCTGTTAGCAAATAAGGCATTTAATAAATTTAACTAAGTGTATAGATTCCAGAAACATCATTTTTGAATCACTTTAGATTTTCCTGCAATAAAGAATATGCTTAATATGTGAGATGTGATATGTAAGATGTTTATGTTTAAAAATAGTATATAATAAATAGAGGAGTGGAGACCAACTGAAAACTATGTGATCAGGTTTTTGGCCAGTTCACTGAAACAAATCACCTTGAATTTCAGTTCAGATAAGATTATGGCTTAGTTGCCAATTTAATGAACAATTTTTTGAAGCCTTAATGTATGTGTTGATAACATGACAGGTGCTAAGTGTATGGAAATGAACAGTTTGCACTCCCTGACTGAAGACACTCATTGTACGAAGTGTAACAGAATTTTACACAAGATGTAGAGGAGAAGGAATAGTGGAAGTAATCTGGGAAAAGTGAACGGAGGAGGTGATGCAGAGCTGGGACTTGGACATAGAAAGGAAATCCCCAGCAGGCTTGTTTGGGTTCGTGGAATCCACCTTGAATAAGTGTGGCTGGAGTTCAGTTATTTCTATGCTTCCACTACTCGCTTGACATATACTGACTGCCCTTAAAGTTTGACCATCCAACCTTTTCCCCAGTCAAAACATACCTGACGGAGAGCTTTTCTCTCTCTACTACTGAGCTTATAGTTGAATTATTGAAAGCAGGGCATAAGTCCCCCATCAGGCTATTTTTATAAACTTTGTATATACATATTTATACTGACAGTCATCTGAAGAGAAGGAAGTATAGGCACAGTATAATCAATACTTAAAAATTTAAGGCAAGGGCCCGCCGAGTGGCGTGTTGGTTAGCCGTTGGCTTGGGGATGCCAGCTCTGAGCAGCAGGGCCCCAGTTCAGATCCCGCATGAGGGCCAGTGATGCTGCGCCCTCTACAGCTAAGATGGTGAGCAACAGCTCGACCTGGAGCTGGGCTGCTGTGAGTCACTGGCGACGGCGTAGGCTGCAGCCCCTGCTGCAGTGAGCTGCCATAAGCTACCGTGTGTGGCTGGCATCCAGCGTGAGTGGCCAGCAGCCGGTGTGAGCTGCCAAGAGCCGCCGTGAGCGGCTGTCCAATGGCCGGCAAGCGACTGCCTCACCCGGGAAGAGCTCAATCATAATACCAACATGGGCCAGTGAAGCAATGTCCTCCACAACTAGACTGAAGAACAAAAGGACAGCAACTTGTCTGTTCCCCTTCCTCGAATCCCCAGTGCTGTTCCCCTCCCCCAATTCCCCAATAAAATCTTTAAAAAAAAAATTTAAGGCAAGGAAATCTTTAAAGATTTTCTTTAAATGTTTATTGTTTATATGATTGTTAGAACTGACAGGTGAATAACTTCGTGTTGTATTAATGCATTTCCTAAATTTAAAAAATTTTAGTAGAATATTTTTTATGTAATTAGTCCAATAGCTCCAAAATCAGAAAATTGGCAAGGACAGTCATTTTATTTCTATAAATCACCAATGGATTAACAAATAATATGATAGAATTAGAATTATTTTATGCTTGTTGTTGTCTGTTGTTTCAATGTAATCATTCATAATATATGTTAATGAGCATTAATATAAGCTATGTAGTAGCAGCTTCTTTTTCAATTTATATAAACTAAATAGAGACCATTTGCCCCTTGCTTACCTTCACACTTCTATCAAAGGCACATGCTGTTGGAACCAATTAGCTATCATTTATCCTTCTTTTCTGTTGTTCTCATTGGTTGGATCTAGATTTGCCTTTAAGCTGTGCGTATGTTATTGACATTTTCTTCAAAGACTCAAGCTAGAACGAGATGATAAAGTGAGTTGTGCTCCCCAGCAGATACATTTACAGTATTCAGCTGTTTGTAGGTGATTTTGCTGGGCTGTAACAAAATAAAGCCTAAAGCATCACATTAACTGTGCTGTTTATATGGGTGCTAATACATTTTGAATAAAACCCTCAATTACTAAGCATTTTTGAGTCCTGACAAGACAGTCCCATGACGTTAATGGTATCTTTATAACCTTTTTAACTTCTTGTTTCTCTGACAGAGCTCTCCAATAACAGCAGTGGGTTTGCCCTTGGCAAGCAAAAACTCATTTTGAGAGGATAATAGGTATTTACTATTTAGATAGCTGGCAATAAAATTTCTCTGAATGAGATTTTCCTGAGAAACTATAAACTGATTAAATTACTTTCTTTTAATGGACTGGAAAAGCGTATAATAATAGTTCATTGAAACTTTGCATCCAATGTCTTGCTTCCTTTTTTAGAGACACAGAAGCAGTCTGGTTTTGGTGAATTATAGAGGGGGTTGGTAGAAATTACTCTCCATTGTATAGCTTATTCTCGATTCTTTTCTCTAAGAATCTAAGAAAAAAAATGGGTATTTCTTTGATGATAAGAGGGACATGATCAGTAAGGTATCTGTTTTCTTGAAACTTTATGTCAATCAGAAGTAAAATTTAGCAGTTGTTTTACACCTCAAGAATCTTGTTTTTAAGAAATATACCCCAAAAGAGATATAAACTTGGAAAACCATGCTGTTTTTCTAGTTGATATTTTTGCTTGACTTATTTAAAATAAATGAAAATCAATAAACTATTTTCTCTATTGCTTAAAAAGGCTGAAATTGAAGTTATTCTTTTTTTCTAGTATTGATTATGAATACATATGTGTTCATATTTTATAAGCATTTTAAGAGATTTTTGTTTAGTAATTATTAATTTGAACCTTATAAAATTTAACATACCAACCTGTGATATAAACTACAAGAAAGAAATCCATATTAGTTTTGGTAGAAAAGAAATACTTAAAATGTATTTCATTATTATAAAGCTTGATTAAAAGGCTTCTCAAAATTACACTTAATGTGAATTTTGTCAATAAATGTCAACTAAGAAAAATAATTTACATTGCTTGACTTAAAATGTGAAAACTTACATAAAATATATTTGGTAATTCATACTCGAAACATTTTTCTTTAAAGACAAATCCATTATGGTCCTTGGGGGTGACAGCTTGCAGAATATCTTTCAGGGCCATGAATTTTGCACAGAGGTGCATCAAATTCAGTATTTTTATTGGCAGTCAGAATTTCATATTTGTTACTACAATAAAATTGTGATTGAAATGGGACCTTGAGTGTCCTGTCCTTATGTGAAGTACTTTGAATTTGAATATCACACAGATCCTAACTTAGAGCACATTTATTTTCTCTTAAGCCTTTGGCAGTGACACATCCATTGCTGGCATTGTTTTTCATTCCAGCAAGTCTGTGCTCTTGGCACCGAAAGGTACAGGGGACACTAGTTGTGATAGTGAAGAAATTAAGAGAGAAACAATGTTTGTCTCCCCTCAGAATGATGACCCTTTCCAGGTCACTACTATAAGCTGTACACTATATCATAATTTGGTTCTTATTGGGTCAATTGCTTTCTCACTTTGTTTTCTCTACCTCACTTCTCAGGGTTATAATAAATAGCAGTGAAATATTTTGAAATAATGGGTTGTCGGTAAATTTACTGAAAAAATTTTTTTCAACTGGCCTGGGAAAATTTTTTTAAAGAAAATAGCGATTACTTTAAAATGAAAACTTACCCTCTTTAATATACAGTTCTACTTTAATCCTGATAACCCTGAAGTTATTGGTAAGACAGATTTGCTGAAGTATAGCAAAGATGTAATGAATATGTGCTTGCATTTTAGTCATTTATTCTTCAGTGAGACAGAAATGTAGGTTCATGACATTTTTTTTCAGTTTGTTAATTTGCTCTCAAATTGGTCAATGAATACCCCTTAAAAACATAAGGTTTTTTGGTTTGTTTTTTTTTCAATGTTTCAATGGCCCCTTAAGCGCAGATTTTGTGGTAGCTATTGTAATGGTTTTCATGGCATAAAGAAGTCACTAAAGGAAGCCACTACTATGGTTATTACTGGGCTATAAGTGATTAAACTTTAACAGAACAGGAAAAAATATAAATGTTTTCTGCATAAAATGTATAAATTTAAAGCTTATTCTGATTTTAAAAAATAGAGCTAGCAGATTGTTTCATATGGAAATATTGCTATATGTACCTGTCAATTTTTATGAGACTCATGAATCTTTAGGTCTTCATTATTATTAAATCAGAAACTCAGAGAGTTACTTATTTGTTTTTTGGAACTTCCATTTTCCAGTGTGAATGTATGCACTTATCATGTTTTGTCATTCAACAAAATGAACAAAAATGTGAGTTTAAATTAAATGTTGAGCTGCAATGGCGAACTATATCTACACATAGTTTTACATTAATCCTCTCACCCCCCCCCTTTACCCCCGCGCCCCCCATACCACCACCGGTGCCTGTGTTAATTCTGTTAATTTTACAAAGTTGTAAACATTTAACCTGAAATTCTTTTTAATATATAAAGCAGGGCTTGACCAATTAAAGGCAACTTCACAGCACTGGTCACGGGTACAGAATATTATTTAATACTTTTGGCATACAGTTTCTGTCTTAAATAGTTCTTACACTGATTTTTTCCTTTCTTTTAAAGAGATTTTCAGTTCTAACATGAGGGAACTGGTTTGTGGGTTAGGCTTTTGCATGGAAACAAAGTAGCAGATTGAAGTGGTTTCAGGGCTTTAATCCCTTGGTAAATTAGCCAGCAGGCTAGCCTTTTCATAGATGTGCTAAACAACAGGTTGATGCCATTTGGGCATTAGCAGTGAGAACCACCTGAGGGAATAGAGGATGAATAAGAAAAAATGTAGGATGGGAAGAAGGCATGGCTATTAGCTTTTCCTGGGTGGAGTAGCTAAAATAATACCCATAAATAAGTCATTGTATCTGATATTTAGGGTTCCCCCTTGTATGTTCTTAAATTTATATTATTCTCAAAATTCTCAAATTTACTTTAAAGGTAACATTATATTTTATTATTATATAATCCTAAAACTTTACATGAAAACTGAAATGCCAGTATGTTTATAAATATACGTTATAAAGGTATAATTCTTTTTTGATAAGAGATTTGAAGGTTTCAAATTTGTTTGTACATTGTTATCCCTAATCAAGCAGAAGAAAACATTCTGAAATGTGCATGTAGAATTAAGAGGATTTTTAAAAATTTAAATAATCTTATGTATTTGAAAACAGTAAACAGATGTTTATAAGCTATTATAAAATTATTTTCTTAAAGTATTTTCATAGGTTTCTGAACTAATTACCTGAGAGAAAAAGAATTCTTTGCCATATGACATTATATGTACTGGGCCATGTATTTAAATACCATCTATAAATGAAAGAAATACCACCAGCAAATTTAGTGACACTTAATAGGAAACGATTTATTTAGACTTTAACAAGAAATGTAACTTCATGTAAACTGAAAAGAATTTAACTTCAGGATGAGCAAGTTATAACATTATTCATTTAGCATATTTAAACTTTCTAACCTAATTGATATCTCGATATTGGTAAATATTAGAATAATACAACGTGAAGAAAATTGATCAAGGAGTAAAAATCATTAAAATAACCTGGTACCCTATGAGGCCCTCTCTCTAGGCTTTTAAGTTTTCATTTAGAAGGGGGGATTTTAAGGATCAATATGAAGATCAGTTGATAATATTATATTTAATTAGAGTAATCAAAAACCATGCTCAGAGCATGACACCTGCCAGGGAGAGCTTCAAAAAGAGAGTAAGCAGCATGCGTTAGAATCGTCTCTTTTGCTTGTCCATGAGCACTAATCTAGCAGAAATCCCAAATGGGGCAGCTAGTCAGCTATTTTATTGACTTTGATCTGGTTTGGGGGGCAGTTTATTTTCCCATAATGCCATTGATCAATGATTTCCTTTCAGCAGTGATGTAATTAAAGGGCTTTAGTCGGCTTCTGCTGTGTTGCCTTGAAATTTATTATTCTGGAGATTTAAAGAAGATCGATAGGGTGCAGTGGCCCGATGTTTAGACCCGAGCAGGAGGACCCTACTGAGAGTATAAGGCGTGCAGAAAACACGGCTTTAGGACACAAACAAGATGTTTACCTGGGACCTTGAGCTGACCTGTTCACAACAGATCCTGCATAACCAGTAGCATTTTAGTACCTATTTTTAACACAGTCTCAAAACTACTTTGTCCTCTTTGTTATTGATTTTTATAGTTTGTTTTAAAGCAATTGAAATCAAATAGTCCTGTTGTCAAAGGAAGAATTAAAATTTAAACGTATTTTAAAAATTTAAACTTATTTGCCAGAAATGCGGATTTCAAATGCCTTCATTATGGAATGGGAATAAAACATGATTAATTGTAGAAATGTGGATATCTTTAAAGACTCACGAAGATCTTTTTAAAAATATGCCATTAATGTGCCCTATTTAATTTACACATAGAGTTTATTTTCATATGCATAGAAATTTATATGCAATGACCAATACTCTTAAGTGATCAAATACCACATTTGGGCAATGAACTCACAGGACCTGATCCACCACTAACTAGAAATTAATAATTGCCTCACAAGTTATATAATTTGGTAGATAAACAAAATCAATTCAGAGATTCTTTATGATATTTAAACTATGTATCCTGGGCTGCTTATTACTGTGTTTTAATGAGGTCAAAATAAGTTTGACATCAGAATAAAGAAGGCAGATTTAAGTTCCCAAACTATTTTGTGTATTACTTCATTAATAAGAGTTCTGTTAAAAAAAAATCCTCACCAAATACATTTGAAAATCCTACATAGTACTTTTAGAGAATCTGAACATACGTTAGCATGTTTCCTATTTTCAAGACTCCTGAAGTAATCCTCTTTATCTCTGCTTACCAAAAGATCTTTCAGTCTTTCTTGCCCTATGTCATAGATTTTGTGGAAGCCCAGTTTCAGAAATGCAGGAGACAGTGAAAAGAACCCTGGCAGAACAGGAGACACTTGTCCTGAATTGTAATCCTGGCTTTGCCTTTCAGTACTCATATACTTTTTACACGTTAAATAATCACTCTGTGTGCAGCTTTCTTATTTGTGAAATGAGATTGTATCAAGGGTTGGGGTTGGTCAGGGAAGGATACACAACATCCCAAGGAGCTTTTTCAAAATAGGCATTTTCATCAGACCCTCTTTCCCCATGCTGAGATTGACTTTAGAGGCTTTGAGAAGCTGCTTAATTGTGCCAGTATTAAAATTTATTTTCTCAACCTTACAATTTATTTATTTAACTGTCACTTTTAGGGACTTTTAGTCATCAAAGGGATGTTGAAAATATAGTAGTTATACTTAGAAACCAGAGAGTAAACACTAGCACAATTTATTTTCTTGCTAAATTTAGGGAATATTGACAGAATGTGCCTCTTGATGAAGATGACAACCCATGTAGCCAGAGACCCGAAGTGGTAATGTGGACACAGTGCGACATGCTAACTTGATAAACATTAACTAATTTATAAACATTACTAAGACCATGTGTCAAGCTAAAAAAAAAAAATAGCCATAGCAGGAAAAAAAATTTAGCAAATTAGAGATTTTGCTTACATTTTAGTTATTGCCAGTAATCATTTAGAGTAAATTAAGATTTCTTGGCATTTTAGGAGTGCTGATGGCTTAGTAAAAAAATGGTACGTTTGAATTAAATATATGCTAGGTGAGAGGAGGTAGAGGGATACAAAGAGTCATGCTCCCTGCCTCCTGGAGGTTAGAAGCCAGAAGAAAGTATTGTAATACAAGGCAGAAAAAATGAAATGACAAATATAGGTCTACATGTAACTTGATAGAGGCACACTGAAGGTGGAGGAACATAATGTTTTGTTTTCCTCTCTCCATCCCTCCTTACCTTCCTCCCTGCCTTCAATAATTTATTTGCTTTATTTTTCTTCATAGCACTCATCACTCGAACATTATATTGTATACCTGATTAGTGGTTTATCATCAGGCTTTCCTAAGAAAGGGAGCTCCATAAGAGCAGGAATTTTGCCTATTTGTTCAACAACATGTCTCCCACCCTTTAAGAGTGACTAGCACACAGTAGGTGCTCATTAAAGCTTGTAGGCTTTTCAGAGCGATTGCCTGTATCCACAAAGAGAGTAATGTCATCTGGACTGTGTTTTAGGTAGCAGCAACTAGAACTACAGTAATAATTAAAATAGCACAGGGCAAAGGAAAAGTATTGTGTATGAATTTACTAATATGTTATAAAAATGACCGAGTATAGGAGAGGTAAAGCCATCTAGATGATGTTATTAAACAAGGTAGAGGAAGCCTAGACTAGTGAACAGGACTGAGGGAGGATCAATTTCATTTTGAATATTGTTTGCCTATTGCATAAATGTTTGAATGTTACATAATCAATATTTAGAAAATAATTTGTCAGTATTTCCTATATGTGACCATTACACTACAAAGGCTGCCTTTCACACTTGCACCACATTGAGCGGCCAGGTTCATTAACCAGATAATTGCCTCCATGCCACACATGGCTGGTATTCGTTCTCAATCCACTAATAGGCTCCTTCTCAGCCATCTTGTCTACCTAAGCCCTAAGTGTGCCTCATGGCATGGGCCTGTGCTCACTTTTCCCCCCTCTCTGTGTTTTCATCGTAAGTGATCTCATGCATCCCAGGACTTCGGTTATCCCGTGTGCAGCGGCTCCCAGTTCCAACCCATACTTCCTTTCTGAACTGCACACTTACAGAGCTCACTGCCTGTCATCTCTACGTAAAGGTCAAACAGGCAGGCTTGTCCTGAATTCATCTTCCTGCCTCCATCCTTATTCTACTCTTCTTTTCATTGTCCCTCCATTACATCATTCTAGTTGCTCAAAACAGCAATTTGGCAAGTTCCTCACCTGCCACATCCATTTTATCAGCATCCTCTGTAGCCTCCTAAACTACATTTTAATCTTTTCTCTAATCCCGTTTTCACTGCCTTTACTCTAGGCAAGCCATTATCATTTCTTGCCTAGACTATTTCAGTAGCTTTCTAGTTCATCTTCCCACAGTTTTGCCCCCTATGATCCATCCCCCAGAGTATCCAGAATGTTCTTAACCTGTAAATTGGAACCTGTCAGTCCCCTGCACAAAACCCTTCCGTGGCTTCCATTTGCCTGTAGGATGAAATTTCAGAATTCCTAATGTGGCTACAAGTTGTTCCCTGACTTTCCCGTGTCTACTTCTGCGGCCTCATCCTGGACCACGCTTTACTAAGGTCTAAACCACACTGGTCTGCTTTTAGTCTGTGGGTTTGCATGTGTCCTCACATTCACCTGAAATACTTGCCTCCTCTCTCTCCCAGATTAATTTAGACTCATTACTAAAGTTTCAGCTAAAATGATCGCAGTGAAGCCTCCCTGATGCCTAACACTAGATTGTGTCAACATCTCTTGAATTGCTGTGAACTTTTCCTGTGTAGCCATCAATCAGTTTTTAATTAAATGTGCTTTTCATGATTGTTTGACTTTTTTCTCTCAGACTTTTAGAGTCAGACTGTATCTCTTTTGTATATCATGTAGTCAACACATAGCATAGTTCCTAGCATATAGAAAGAGCTCAGTAAATATCCATCTATCTATCTATCTATTTATCTTTTTAAAATCATTCATTTCTTTTCTATTTTCAGCTATTCATTATGTCACAGTTCCCCTTTGAGATTTTTCTCTTTGGCCTTTTCTTACGTGAACTATAGAGAAAAGTATGTAAGTGTACGGGTCACCAAATTATTATGAAGCACATACCTGTGTTATACCACCCAGATGAAGAAAGTACTTTGTCAGCATCTCAGAAGACCCTTGTACTCCTTTCTGTCGTAACTAGCACCTTCTCCTCTGCTATGTAATCACCTTCTTGCTTTTATTTATAGTTTTACTACCTAAGTATACAGAGGGTACCAAAAAATGTATACACATTTTAAGAAAGGAAAAACTATATTAAAATTGTAATACTCAATATATTACCGATAACAAAAGATGAATACAAGTCACATTTGACTTCTGCAATTACAAGAGGTGCTCAAAGTGGTTACCATCAGCATAATTTTAATACAGTTTTTTCCTTTCTTAAAATATGTATACATTTTTTTGTCACCTTGTGTATATTGCTAAGCACTATAGTTAAATTTTGCCTGGTTTGAACTAGAGTCATATAGTATATGTTCTGTTGGGTCTTCATTTTCTCAACATTGTTCTTAAGATTGATCTATTTGCATGTAGCTGTAGTGTGTTGATTTTGTGCAATATAATATTTCATTATATGAACATAGTGCAATGTTTTAAACTTTTCTGCTGTGGACAGACATTTGTTGTCTTCAGTTTGGAGCTAATATGAACAAAGCTACTCTGAACATTCTTGTGAAAGTCTATATCCTGGTGTGCTTGTACATGATCTTTAAGCTCCATACCTAAGAGTGGAATTACTGTGTCAGAAGGTGTATGTAATTTCAAATTTACTAGGCAATGTGAAACTTTTCCAAATTGGTTATACCAATTTTCCCACCAGTAGTGTATCACCTTCTCACCAGTATTTGGCCTTGTCAGACTTTTTTATTTTAGACAGACTTAAATCCTTTTGCTTTTAATTTGCATTTCTCTAGTTACCAGAAAAGTTTAGTAGCTTTTGTTTATTAGCCACTTGAATTTCTTATTTTATGAAGTGTCTCCTTAAGTGTTTACACCATTTTCCTATTATTATATATTTCTTATTGATTTGGAGGCATTGTGATATATTCTGATATAGCAGTATATTCTGGACACAAATTGTTTGATTGCAATCAATAACTATTCATGAATGACTGAACAGAGCTCCCCCAACCCACCTACCTCTCCCTCCTCATTCACTGGAGTTTCAGGATATATTTCTGCTTTCAGGTGTGAGCCATTGTTCGATATCTTTAATATCTGCCATTTTTATCCTAAAGATAATTCAAGATGATAGCTAAACTTTGGAAAGATATCTTTCATGTTTCTAAGAAAAAAGTTGATTTCCAACTTGCCTAAAGACATTACAAAAAGTTTTATTTTTTTCTTAATTTATTTTCATGTCTCTGTTGCTTAAAAAGATACCTAGGTCATAAAACACACTTTGAATGTTTGATGAAAAAAAATATACAAAGTGGGAGAGAAATAGGGAAGGAGGTAGGATGAGAATCATATAGGATTTGAATGCTTTTGGTTTTTATTTGATAATTCTTGATCGTGTTCATGTAACTGCATTGAGCTCTACTAGAACCATAAAATATAAGTGGTTCAAATGATCATATCAGAGCCATTGCATTTGGTTCTTTTTCTTGGGTAAACTTTACTGATTCCTTAGGAATCGCTTCAGTCATCACCTTCTCTTGGAAGTCTTAGTGAGCCTTCACCAGCCTGAGTTCAAGTTCCCCTTCTGTATTCCTTTTGCATGTCTGTATATAGAACTTACTACTACATGATTATAAAAATGGATTTTCTTGTCTGCCTTTTCTACTGGACTTTGTTTCTTTAGAACTTCTGTAGACCATCTTTCTATCTTTACTACCTAGAATAGTGCGAAAGTTGTCTTCTTTGGAAAAAAGAAGTCAGTGGGGATACAGAGGCCATGTCCCCCTTGGCATTCCCTTGAAGGGTTCACTTGAAAGTTTAGTAATTTCCATTATTGAACTGGAAAGTGAATTATATAGGAACATTCTTATAATCGACAGTTTTTACAGTTATTTCTCTCAATTTTCATTAAAAAACTATCCCTAAAATTTTCTTGTGTGCTCTTTCCTGGTATTTGATCATGTTAAACAAAATGCAGATTGTGAATGTTGAGTGTTTATCATTTCTTGCCAGCAGATCCCTTCTGTAAGAGACATGAACTGGATCTTCAGGAGATGGGATAACATGACATTTTGTGCAGGCTTAACCCTTTGAGAACCACAAATGGATCTTCTGTGAACACATGCAATGGAAGTTGTGTGGGGTGTCATTTGTGATTTCACTGTTAGTTGAAAGTCTCCTCCGTAGTCCCTGATTTACTCCTGGACAAATAATGAATCTTTCTCATTGTGTTTACTTGAAGACAATGTGAGACAGGAAAGCAGGGAGTGTATTACAACTGTCTGTCTTATTTTCATCTCTTTTCTTTTGATTTATACCTCTATGACCTGCTTCCCGCTTCCAGAGAGATGGGGTTTGAGAAATAGTCAAGTGTTATTTCTTTCTATTATTTAACTCATTCTTCTTTTGATGAAATGATCCAGCTTGAAAGATTCTACTGAATATTTGAAAACACTTGTTTTCATGGAATATGAAGAATGCTTTTTCAATCATTTGTTCTGCTACTTTTTGCCTTTTACAGAATGTAGTTGGTTTGGTTTGGAGCTCTGGAGTCAGACTTCAGTTAGTTTGGGCTTCGTTATTTATTTACTAGCTGAGTGACTTTGGATAATCACTGAAATTCTCATGCTTCAATCCCTCATTGGCAAAAATGGGGTACTAATGTTGAGCATTAAATAAGTTAATACACATAAAGCACTTAGAATAACTGCTAATACATAATAACTCAGGAAATATTGGCTTTCATTTTTTATTACGATTCTTATTAATTAATAGTGTTATGTGAGTTGATTGAAGCAGAACTCACCATAGAAACAGAACAAAAACTATTGGTTATTTGTTATCTCAGACAGATATAATAATTTTACATCTTTGCTTCTTGGATAAGATGAAGTGCCTGGCAAGACTAATATTTTGAGTTATAAAAACAAATTATTATAATTGTTTGTAGGAGGCTTTATTAATATAATATTTGACTTCGAAATATATAATTTGTATAGATTTGCACTGATTAACTATTCCTAAGTTGTTCTTGCTTTATTAGATTTTTTTTGTATCAGCCCTTTATTTTAAAGTTTCATGGAATTTCAGATGTGATATATCTAGACTTTTCCTTCATTATGTCACAAACTGTTCTAAGTGTTTAGAACACATGGCCATATCTTCTATCCTAAAGATTACTAGGTATATATCAACACATGCTCAATACCTATTTTATTTGTGCCCTCAAATTTAATGCTTTCTTTATTTAGTCATTTTACACCTTGAATCACCATCCTATATAAAACAGTTTTCTTTATTTTCTAGTATCCTTTTTTCCCTTGTTAGGTTTCTTTTCTTGCACCTTTCTCAACCATTTTGATAGTTTCAATTTGTGTCAGTTTTAAAACATGGCCCCCAAATTCTTTGATACTTCATCCTTCGAGGAGCAGGCCTATGTCCTCTCCCTTTGAATCTGGGCTTTGTGGCTGTACCAGTCTCCAGGTCTAAGCCTTTTAAAGTAACTGGCAGATCTGCTTCCTGTCTCTTGGGACACTTGCTCATGGAGACCAAGCCTCCATGCTGTGAGGAAGCCAAACAGCCTCATGGCAGGCCACATATAAGTGTTCTGAGTGACAATTTAAGTGACGTCCTAGCTGACAGCCAACAGCCATCAGGTACATGAGTAACAAGCCTTCAAAGGAATTCAGTCCCCCAGCCTTGAAGTCAGTCCTGGCCTTGGTATTGCCCCATTTGATGCTGAATGGAGCAGAGGCAAGCTGCTCTGACTGAACCCTACCCAAATGCAAATTCGTCAGCACAGTTAATGGTTGTGATTGGTTGAAGTGTGAGTGTGGATTGGTGTATTTTATAGCAAAGATAACTGACATACAAGAGTGAATTCTTTTCCTTTTTTCATAGCAACATTTTCAAGGGAGTAAATATCACTGGAAATAGTTCTCAGCATTTGATCTTGAAACCCATGGTATTTTCTGCATAAGAATAAACTCTTTAGAATGTCTATGAAAAAACTTTATATATATATATATATATATATATATATATATATATATTTGAATTTCATCACTTTTTTCTTCTCTTTGAATATGTATATATTTCTCATACTTCGCTGACTATAACTGCCAGTTGTCTTAGCATCACCCTCATTGTTATTGTTATCTTATTTTTTATGGAGCGTTCATCCCCACTCCTTTAGGCTGCATGTGTGACATTCTTCAGTTAATCAGAGTACTTTTTCATGCTGAGTCCAGATGAAACTTCAGAATTCTCAGCACAGCACTTCATACTGTGCCTAGCAATGCCACTGGAATGGACATCTGAGATGAGACCTATAGTTCATTAAATATTTTATGAATATTTTAAAATTTTACATACAGTATCACCATCGGTATAATTCTCTCCTCTTCTCAACTTTGCCTCTAAACTCCCAAAGCTAACTTGATGCCACCATCTCCCTGCTTACCTGAGGGCATTTCATTTATTTTTGAGAGGTGTCTGCTTCACATGCAGTTTTTTTCCCCATTCTCTCTTCCTTTAACGTCTCATATAGTTTTTCTGTAGAAGTCAAAACTTACCTACCTCTTGGAAAAAAATCTCTCTGAGATTTCCCTAAGGTGACAGTATGGGGAGTAGGAAAAACTGTTATAATATCCTACACAACAGTTTTCACTATGGAAAAAAAGATGAGAAGTACTATTGTACATCTGAAGAGAATGATTAGGTAAGGGAACTTAAATAAGTTGAGGCCATGCCATCCCAGCTGCTGGACAGCTTATGTACTGTGACTCATTTGATCATCAGAATACACCTATAGGGAGACGATTACTACTTTACTATTCAGAGTTTTCCATTTACACAAATTTATTAGTCATTTGTTATTTTTTTCAAATTCTTATTAAATTTATTGGGGTGACATGGGCTAGTAAAATGATATAGGTTTCAGGTGTACAATTCTGTAATACATCATCTATATATTGCGTTGTGTGTTCACCACCCAGTCAGTTCTCCTTCCGTCACCATATACTTATGAGATCTGACAATTAAGTTTGCGAATTTGTTGCAACGATGTTGCTAACCTTTTTTTTTTATACCAGAGGGATTATTCATTATGAATTTGTACCAACTGGACAGTTAACCATGTTAACTATTTGGAAGTGCTGAAAAGCCTGCATGAAAAAGTTAGACAAAAACAACCTGAACTTTTCGCCAACAGTTCATGGCTCTTGCATCATGACAATGCACCAGCTCACACGGCACTGTCTGTGAGGGAATTTTTAGCCAGTAAACAAATCACTGTATTGGAACACACTCCCTACTCCCCTGATCTGGCCCCCAGTGTCCTCTTTCTTTACCTGAAGATAAATGAAATATTGAAAGGAAGACATTTTGATGACATTCAGTACATCAAGGGTAATACGATGACAGCACCAATGGCCATTCCAGAAAAAGAGTTCCAAAATTGCTTTGAAGGGTGGATTAGGTGCTGGCATCGGTGCATAGCTTCCCAAGGGGAGTACTTCAAAGGTGACTGTAGTGATATTCAGCAATAAGGTATGTAGCACTTTTTCTAGGATGAATTCGCAAACTTAAGTGTCCAACTCATATTTATCTGTTAATTATTTTTCTTCTATAAATTATTTGAAGAATTTTATAGCAAAGTAATAAAATGGTGAGTGTGAATTTTTAAAAGTCAGAAAAAGGAAAAATATACATTAAAGTAAAAGCTGCCCTGAAAGTACTGGGAAGAAAGAAATTATCGGGTAGATGGCATGCCGAGAGAATTATTTCAAGCCACTGAGACTGAATCTGTCAAAATTCTAACAGGAATATGTCAACAAATATTGAAAATAAGACAATGGCTTACAGACTGGAATGTTCAATATACTCGTACATCTGAATTTTTGAGAAAAAATTCAAGGAGGTCAGTAACTATAGGACCATTGTTTCATTTCCCACTGAGAATACAGTGATGCTCAAGGCGATACCACAAAGGCTTCTACCTTACATGGGGCAAGACATGCTGGATGTTCAAGCTGGATTCAGAAAAGGAAGAGGCACTCGAGATCTAATTGCAAACTTTTGTTGGGTACTGCAGTGCTCCAAGGAATTTCAGAAGAAGTTTAGTCTGTGTAGTCTTTGTGTGGATCATGAAAAACCATGGATTGCTCTAAAGAAATGAGTGTGTCTCAGTAGTTATTGGTACTGATGCATAATCTGCATTGTAGACAGGAAGCCACTGTCAGGACAGAATATGGAGAGACAGAGTGATTTCCTGTAGGCAAAGGTGTCATGCAAGAGAATTTTATTTCCCTATTTATTTAATTCATACACAGAACATATATGAAAAACTGGGCTAGACTCAGAGGAAGGAGGAGAAAAAATTGGTGGAAGAAATATCAATCACTTAAGATATGCAAATGACACCATTTTACTGGCAGCAATTTGTAATGATTTGAAATGCCATCTGATGAAAGTGAAAGAAGAAAGCGCCAAAGCAGGACTGCATTTAAACTTAAGGAAGACAAAAGTCATGACTACAGAAGAAACACACAACTTAACATAGTCATTGAAGACATCGAAATTATTCAACATTTTGCTTATTTTGGTTTAGTCATTAATTCAAGTGGCGAGTGCAGCCAAAAAGAGAAGGCTGAGATTCGGAAGGGCGGCAATGAAAGAATGAGGAAAGATCACCAAGAGCAAAGATGTGTCATTAGACGGCAAGGCTAAGATCATGCACTCCCTCGTGTTCCCAATTACTATGTACAGATGGTGAACGTTGGACAGTGAAGAAGGCTGATAGAAAAAAAATTGATTTGGTTGAAATATGCTGTTTGAAGACTGTTCTACAGATACCCTGGACCGCCAGAAAGATTAACAGATTAAGCCTGAAACATCACTGGAGGCAAAAATGACAAAACTGAAGCTGTCCTACTTTGGGCACATCATGAGAAGGTAGGACTCATTGATAAAGACAGTAATACTGGGAAAAATAGAAGGCGTTAAAAAAAGAAAATTCCCAAATATAAGGTGGATTGACTCCGTTGAAGAAGCCCTAGGTGTGAGTCTACAGGAGCTGAGCAGGGTTGTTGAGGACAGGACACTGTGGACATCACTCATTCATAGAGTTGCCAGAAGTCAGAGGCAACTCAACAGCATGTAACACACATAAAACTCAATCAAAACAAATGTTTGTTCATTTGTTCTGTTCTTTAGATTCCACGTATAAGTGAGATCGCATGGTATTTGTCTTTCTCAGTCTCAGTTATTTCATTTAGCATCATGCCCTCTAGGTCCACCCATGTTGTGACAAATGGTAAGATTTCATTCTTTTTTATGGCCAAGTAGTATTCCATTGCATAGATATACCACATCTTCTTTATCCAGCATCTATTGATGGGCACTTGGGTTGCTTACATATTTTGGTTATTGTAAATAGTGCGGCAGTGGACATAGGGGTGCATATAGTTTTTCAAATTAGTGTTTTGGATTTCTTCTTCATTGCCTAGAAGTGGAATTGCTGAGTCATAAGGTAGTTCTGTTTTTAATTTTTGAGGAACCATTTTCCATAGTGGCTGCACCAATTTGCAATCCACCAACAGGTCGTGAAGGTTCCCTTTTCTCAGTATCCTCAACAACACTTGTTAGTTGATTCATTAAAGATAGCTATTC
Source organism: Hipposideros armiger (assembly GCF_001890085.2). NCBI lineage: Eukaryota > Metazoa > Chordata > Mammalia > Chiroptera > Hipposideridae > Hipposideros > Hipposideros armiger. The sequence continues at coordinate 2,807,751 of NW_017731366.1, read as the reverse complement.
TGACAAGTGTGAGGTAATATCTCATTATGGATTTAATTTGCATTTCTCTGATGATGAGTGACACTGAGCATCTTTTCATATGTCTTTTGACCATGTGTGTCTTTGGAGAAATGTCTATTCAGGTCCTTGGTCCATTTTTTAATTGGATTGTTTGTTTTTTTGGTGTTGAGTTGTATGAGTTCTCTTTAAATTTTGGATATTAATCCCTTATCAGATGTATCATTGGCGAATATCATCTCCTGTTCAGTAGGCTATCTTTTCATTTTGTTGGTGTTTTCCTTTGCTGTTAAAAACCTTTTAGTTTGATGTAGTCGCATTTGTTTATTTTTTCTTTTGTTTCCCTTTTTGGGCATCTCCTTATCATTTTTTCTAAATCAAGTGGAAAAACTGGAGGTTTGACTCTCAGATATGGTCATAGGATCACAACCAAGTACATAAGTAGACAACAGCCAGTTATGGAGCTAATTCAAGCAAATAATTCTTTACTGATGACAATTTCCTTGTAATTGTCCAAAACTCGAGTTCTGTTTTTATTTATGATTTTTCTAAAGGAACTGAAGAAGAGTCTACCCTGAGTAGTAGTGCAGACCCGCTTTGAGTAATCTAAGCATATCACTTAACTTAATGAATGTAAAGTCTGTAGAGTTATTTTCCAACTCTAAAATCATGTGTTTCATGATTTTTATTAAAGCGATGACACATGCAGTTTGGATTTGTGCCCACTTCATCTTTAGGATAAGCAGGTCATCATGCCCCCTTTCTCTGTGCTGCCTGAATAGATTTGCAGATATAACACTTTGTTATAGTAGCTAGCCCCTCACAAAGTAGGTTTATGTCTTCTAAAAACCCAAAAATACAGATCACACATATCAGACATGCTTTAAAACTAGCAAAAGAGAGACTAAAGCAACACACTCAAAGTTTAGCTCATTATATTAGCAGTGAGTCCTACTATAACTTTTCTAATAATAATCCTATGAAATAGGTCCAGGTTATTCATTATCCCCACTCCCCCCGCCCCATACACACACACACAATCTTTTTCATTCTCCCCCCTCCCTGCTTCCCTCCCTCCTTCTCATTGGCAAGACCCAAAAAGCCTCATACAAATAGTTGAAGAATTTACCTGTTTACCTACCTGTGTCATGTATCATATAGTATTTTGGCATGTTTGCTCACATATGCAGCACATTCAGTCACATAGTACCTCAAGAAATGTCATTATCTCCTGTATGCTAGGCATGATACTAAGCACCGAAGCTAAGGTAAACAAAATTAGCCTGGATACTGTCCTCCATTTAGAGAGTTAAATGGTGGCACACTCTTTATGAATAAGGAAACAAATTTGGTTGAAAGTATAAAGCTCAGGAAAAGATTTAAAGTGACTTGCCTTGAGACACAGTAAATTAGCCAAATAGACAAGAGTCTAAGTCAGAATCCTACAACTTTATGGTAGCCTAAGGAGCTGTGATAATCTCTAATTAGCAGTATGGAAATATTACTGTTCTGAAAGTAGTAAAGTCCTGGTTACTGCACTGGCTCTGCCACTAATTAGCTGTGTCTCTTTGAACAAGTCACTTAACATGTCTGGGCCTCTATTTTTCTCATCTGTAAAAATGAGATAAGTAAAGTAGGTGGTCCCTAAGATCCTTTTCAAATCATGTGAGTTTATGACTATCCAAAGGTACAAAGCCAATATAAATGAAATTCGTTGTCCTCTTAATGATATAAAATTGTATATGTACCATATATATACTATCTATCTGTCTATCTATCTATCTATCTATCTATCTATATATATATATATATACACACATATACACACACACCATATATATATTTACCATATATGTATATGTATATACCAGGGGTGCCAAAAAATGTCTACAAGTGAACACTTTGGTCAACATTGCTCAAGCAGTAGTTCACCGTAATCAGAAGTGTCTGGACACTGATGGTAACCACTTGGAGCGCCTCTTATAATTGCAGAAGTGAAACGTGACTTGTATTCATCTTTTGTTATCAGTATATATTATTACAATTTTAATACAGCTTTCCTTTCTTAAAATGTGTATATATGTATTTTGGCACCCTCTGTATATAGTAATAGTTTTTTCTATAGACCTGCAATTATCTATTATAAATTATAATTAAAATGTCATTTATGTAGCAACAAAATTATAAAGTAACAAAAATAAACTTCATTAGTTAACTTAAAATATTTTACTGAGTACCTACTGTGTGCAGACAGCACTGTTAGATACTAGGAGACAGCCAAGGTGAATGCTTTCATGGATCTTATGTTGCTGTGGGGAAAGCAAACAGGAGATAGTTATTTGTACAATTAATAATTCAATAATAATTTTGATAAATGTAATAACGGTAAAGGGTAGACCACCAAAAGAGCACATAATAGCCAAGGCTAAAAAATTCATTTATTTTCTCCTTCATTTAACAGCTATTTAAATACAGTTTGCCTGGGACTGAGAAGGGTTTTCTCAAGATGTGAGACTTTCAGTGTTAAAACCAGGGAAGTCCCAGACAAACTGGGACATAGGTCACACAGGACCATAGAACCTTTTCAAAACAAGGAATACCAGGCTTATCTTAAGGGATAAGATGGTGGAGAATATCTTGAATGAAGCTGGTCAGGTCGGCAAAGAATTGATGATCCGTGACCTTATAAACCATGTTAATTTTAGGGCTGTGCTTTTTTTCCTAAGTGGAAAACCATTGTAGGATATGGCATGATTAGAATTCATTCTTAGAAAATCCATCTGCCTGTAGAAAGAAGAGTGGTTTTTGTGGTGATGGTCAAGGTTGTGGTGGTAGTGGTGATAAGATTATCACAAAACTAGTTTTAGAAAGATTAATAGTTACTATAGTAATTAAAGTGAAAGATGATGATGATCTAGGGTACTGGTAGTAAATATGGGGAGAAGTGAATGGATTAAAATATATGATAATTTAAAGGTAGAATTGATTAAATCCTGAATTGATGATTGTGGGAAGGTCAGGTAATGACAGAAACAGAATAATTGGCACTCAGAGAATTTGTGATAATAGAATATTCTTAAAAAGAAACTACAAAATATGTTAAAATGATTCAAGAGAGAAAATAAGGAGTAGAAACCATAATGTAAGAACAGGATAGGATGAAACATGTATGAGTATAAACAGATTATTGGTTCCAGATTTGAAAAGTTGCCCAGTAGATCTTAATATCATGAATCACAGATGTGAATAGGTCATTTCACAAAATTTTCTTAAACAGAAAAATTCAAAAGGTAAAATGCTAAAAAAATAAAATAAAACAACTTGGTTTTCACTGTGTGGTTCAGACATTATTAAACATTTTTCACCACCTACCCATTCCCCATCAGAATAGAAGAAGTGTTTCTAATGGTGTGTGTGTAATTAGGGGGAGTCATCAGAAATTATAGTAATACCTTGGTTTGTGAACATAATTCATTCTGGAAGCGAACTACTCATATTGCAAAACATCGCTTGTTTACCAAGTTAAAATGTATTAGAAATGTTTGCTCATCTTGTGGAACACTTGCAAATCACGTTACTCATAACCCAAGTGTTTACTGTAGTTTTATCTGATGTATATAACCTAAATCTGGAGAAATTTTAGTTTTTGCAAAAAGAAATTAAAAGCTCCATTAAAAAAAAATCACGTTGAAAAGCAAATTGTCAAGAATAGTCACGACATCTATGAAGGAGGAGAAGAGGAAAAGTGGGCATTTATCCTACCAGATAATAAGATTATATATAAAAGCTACAGAAATTGTCATCAATGGAAAGGAACAGAGTTCCCAGAAATATCCCCGCACATATATGAGGACTTGCTGTTACATATAGATGAGGGAAGGATAGCTTTCTTTAATAATAGTATTAAAATAATTTATTATTCGTATGGAAATTTCAAAAAGTTTAAATGTAAAAAGTAAAAATTTTAAACTTTTGGAAGAAATGAATGAGATTAGATGTGCCATCTAGGGATAAGGCACATCTTAAACCAGACAAAGTACTTAAAAATATAAATTAAAAATACAGTAAAATTAGACCTCTGTGATAAAAGGTGCACTAAACAAAGCCAAAAGATTTGCCACATACTTTGAAAACGTAGTTGTAATGTATATAAATTGACAAATCATTAATGTCTGGAATATATAACATAACCTTTTAAATCCTACAAATCAATAAGAAAAACAACCTTAGGATAGAGGCAGTTCTTTTTTTTTTTTTAAGATTTTTATTGGGGTATTGGGAGGAAGGGAACAGTGCTGGGGAATTGGGGGAAGGGGAACAGACAAATTGCTGTCGTTTTTGTTCTTCAGTCTAGTTGTAGAGGACGTTGCTTCACTGGCCCAAGTTGGCACCATCATTGTGCGCTTCCTGGGCGAGGCACATCAGTCGCCGGCTTCTGGACGGCTGCTCACTGCGGCTGCAGACTACGCCGTCGCCGGCGACTCACGGCAGCCCAGCTCCAGGTTGAGCTGTTGTTCAGCATCTTAGCTGAAGAGGGCAGTGTCACTGGCCCTCATATGTGGGATCCGAACTGGGGCCCTCTGGCATCCCAAGCCAGTTCTTAACCATCGCGCCACTCGGCTGGCCCGAGGCAGTTCTAAAGAGAGTAACCCTAGTGACTAATCTTTGAAGAGCTAGTCAGAAATCAGAGAAATCAGAGAAACACGAGCATGTACACACACATACACACACACACACACACACACACACACACACACACACACACACACGGTGATATCATTTCAGACCAACATGGTTGTCAAAAATTAAGAAGTCCAACAGTACTAAATAGCAAAAATATAGGGAGATAGGTATGATGAAATATTAACATCTATTAATTTAAATGGTATTATAGTATTCTCTATATTTTTAGTAGCTTTAAAATATTTCATTATTTATTTTATTTTAAATAAAAATATCCAGGGAATTTGTGATGTAGAAGTCACTGAAGAGCAATTTTGGTTGAGTGATTAAGTTAGAATTCATATTAGAATGGACTGAAAAATGAGTAAGTGTTGGAGAAGTGAGACAGAGTCTAGAAAAGTCCCTCAAAAAAGTTTGTCTTTAAAGAGGATGGTTGAAAGAAAAACAGGTCTAGAATGAAATGTTACAACCTAGATGAATAGCTATTAAACTTTCCTGAAAGACACGAATTATTTAAATAAATGAAAACACATATTATCTTAGATAGGAAGATTTAATATTTTGAATATTTCCATTTTCTCCAAATTAATGCATTACTTTAGCATAGTTATTTAAAATCCCAACAGAATTGAGTTGTTTATTTGTAGTTTTGGGTGGGAGGGGAGGGGCATTTAACAAATATAATACTGAAGTTTATCCAGAAGAATAATTCTATGAATATTTAGCCCCCCAAAATTTAAAGTCATAATAATGAGTTTGATTTGACTTGACCAAGTATTAAAGTATATGAGTTACTAGTGTAGGAATCACCAGTCAGATCAGTAAAACATAATAGAGAGGTCAGAAAGAGATCAAATTACACATGGAAATTTAATATGTAATAAGTGATTTTTAAAATTTCTTTTTCCTTATCCATGTTTTTATCACATAAATATATTTTTATCTTGCTTTTTTGTATGTACTTTTTTATCACAATAATTTTCCCAACTTGTTACATAATTTTACCTAGAATAATTTTATTGGCTATATATTTGTCCAAAAAGTATAACATTAGCCCCTTACTTATATGAATATTTATTTATATCATTGCTTTTTTTTCCATTAAAATAATACTCAACGAATATCTTCATGCTATTTTTTCATTTTAAACTTCCTTGATTTACATTTTCAGAAGTGAAGTTGTATCAAAGCATGTGAACTATTTTTGGCTCTTGAAATATACTACTGTATTTCTCTCTATGAAATCACAGATACGGACGCATTTAACATCGTCTCCCATTTGGAACATTGTATTTCAGGTCTTTACCTCACACCAACCAGAATCATACGTTTATTCTGCCGTCCTCTAGGAAAGGTGTCCAGCTTGCACTCTTAGTGTTGCGTATATAGTGGGTCGTCGGGAAAGCCATGACGCATTTTTGCATTGAAAAACATAGACTTTCCCGACGACCCAATATATTTAAGTCTAATAAACCTTCAACTAGTTTGTTCTAGCTGTCTTTATTTAGCCTACTGATTTCCTTGAAATGCCATCTCATTATACAGATATACCTGGTTGATCAATTTAAAAAACTGAGTAGAAAATAAATTAATTTCATCCTCATCATTAATCTATTAAAGAGACGAAACTGCCACTCTTTGGAAACAAAGTACATCATACTAGTGAAGAACAAAGGCTCTTCTGGGCCAGACAGCCTGGCTTTGAATCCTGGCTCTAGTGACCCCAAGCAATGTGTTATCTGTCTCTCTCTGTGCCTCAGTTTCCTTAACTATGAGTAAATAAACCATATAGGGTTGCTGGGAGCACTGGATGAATTGTTACATGTAAAACATGTAAAAAGATGCCTGACACATATTAAGGGTTTAATAAATGTGGAATTGTCACATAACATTTATTCTAACCATTTTCTAGTTTGCTTTCAGCAAATGCTAGAAAGCAATCACCTCCATGTTCTAGAACCCTTTGTATCTAAGATTCTGGGTATGAATTAGGTGCCAACACTCAGAAGTATTCGTACAGAATTTTGGCAGAGGAAGGGGCGCGGAGGCG
>NW_017731366.1:2726021-2796021 GCF_001890085.2 Hipposideros armiger | reverse complement strand
TATTTTGGTTTACAGATTTTCAGGACCAGAATATTATTAGCAGAAATATAAATATTTCTGCTCACTTAATCTCTGAAGGCATTGCCGTGAACAAAACACAATAAATGGGTAAAGTTTTTCAAATTATGCCCTTCCAGTTTAAATCTAAGATTTTATAAGACGATAATATGTTCTAGAGGAAAGTTCAAAATACTGAAAATAGATGTTGTGAAATCAGACTGAAGATTTTGTGTAAAACATTTTAAATATCTCAACTTACTGTTGCTGATAAAATATATTGTTTTTCTTTAATGAGATTATTTTGTCATAAATTAAAAATATTTGCAAAATAATTTGTGCACACGTGCATTTGAAATGAAAATGGTATTATATATAAAAATGCAGGGTCTACTGATTTGTACATGCAATAACACCATGTTAAAGTAACTTTTTTAAAAAATTTGTTTCAGATATTTGAAGTGAAAACTCTTGCATGGTTTATGTTTGTTTGTTTTCCTAACACTACATAAGTTTAAGCATTCAGTTGCTTCATTTGTAGATGTTAATTTTTAATATTATTAAATTCCAAAGGCATGCTTTCAAAATGCTCTCATGTGGTAAAATAAGAATACTATTGTCTACATGTGAAACTAATTTAAAAAAAAAGAATACTGTTGTCAGTGTCATTGTTTTGATGGTATAATAGTAAGTACCTAATGTAAAAAGCCAGGGAAAATAATTCATTCAAATGGGAGAAATTTTTTCCCTCTGTATCTAAATTGTTGTGTATGAGTAAAGGTGTAGGACTTTCGGTGGCTGCAGATTTTTATTTGATTTGACATTTATTATTGTGAAAATCCAAATTCATAATATCTCTCTTAAATCTATTATACAGGGAAACTTCTTAAGTATATAAGCTGAAATATTATATCATACCCTAGATGAATTTTTTTGGCAAGGGAAGGGTTCACTCTTAAAAACTTGTGGATATAAATAAATATATATCAAATTAATATAACCTTGAAATTAGAAGTTTTGAGGAGCTATGCCAAATTTTATATTCGAAATACTAATATTCGCATGGCTAGACTAAAATGAGCTAATTAATGTAATTTTCTGAAATACTGATAAATCTCAGAATATCTTTTTTGTCATAGATGTTTCTAAAATATTTAGGTAACATGAACAGAAAATCTTTAATACATTGCTATACCTCAGTCATTATTTTGCATGTTAATTTTCAGTTTAGTTCAATAAACATTTAGGAGCTAAGGAACCATGTTTGATAATACACCATGCTAAAGTCAGTAAGATACTGACCTCAAGGAGTTGGCAGTCTAGTGTGGAAGGAAGTTACATGTCCAGCTGGCTGTACAAATAAACATAGACCTCTCAGACCTAAGGTGAATTAATGTTGACTGGGATGATAGACTAAAGTGTCACAGGAGAGGTTATGGGACAGAGGTTATAGTTCATAATGCTATGAATGCAGATAGAGCAAATATGAAATACAGAGTTTAAATTTCTAAGTGACACAGAGCATATGCTCGTACTTTATATATATATATATATATATATATATATATATATATATATATATATATTCTCTTTCTCTTTCTTGGTTTCAAGTAGGTCTATTTTATATTCTATACAATTTCCCAGAAATACCAAAGAAACTACATTACATTTACGTTGTGCATATTTCTCTACACAAAATTTATCACCAGGTAAGGATTCACTACTAAAAACTTGTAAATAGGTTAAAGTGTATAAATTAGACCATAAACAGTACAGATACATGTACTTTCATGTTAATAATTACTATGGGTGAATACTGCTATCACTAAGTGCATAGATGATATTGTATATGTTATCTAAATGTAATAGCTAATCCTAATATGATACTTACCATGGGATATGTGCTGTTTTGAGTGCTTGGCATGTATTAACTGATTTAAGCCTTACATTCACCCTATGGCTTATGATGAAGGTACTATTATCAATTATATTTTCAGGTGAATTAACTGAGACACAGAGAAGTTAAGATGATTGCCTTAGGTGTCATCGCTAGTAATGGGTAGAGCCAGGATTCAAACCCAGGCAGTCTGGTCTCAGAATCCATTCCTTAACGTCTGCTATAGGTCTCAGTATTCCTTATGTCCTGATTATAACCATGTTATTAATAGATATGCTATCAAACATACCATACTCTATTTAATGTCTGTCTTCCATTTCTTTTATTTAAAAGCCCTTGGGATGGGGATCTCATACAATTTATTATACCAAATTCTCAGGGCAATGTGTTATAATATGAAACTGGACATCAGTATAAATACAAGCTGTTTTGCCATTTTGAAGCTATAAATGTTATTATAGCTCATTTTCTTACCAGTGTTTTCTTTCCTTTTTTGAAATACTAAAAACGATTTGGTAACGTTTAATTAATAAACGTTCATTGGCACTGAACTGAGCTTTGAGGATGCAAAAATCATTTATATTAAACAAATGATTACAATATAATATGGTTAGTGCCAAAATAGAAGTACTACAAGAGCAACTAACTCTGTCTATGTAGAGTTAGGAAGAGATTCTCATAAAATACAGCATTTAAAGAGTGAGCCAAGCCTTTCAAACCTAGGATACACTAAAAGCACAGAATTATGAAGGAGTATGATGTAATTACTAACTTGAAATAAGTTCTTAGTTTTGGAGAATAAAAAATATGGACTGGAGTGGTAGCTGACTGAGAAATAATGGGTTGGGACCAGTTAGTTGGTGAAGGATCTTGTCGGTCATGCTAAGTAAAGTGAGGTTTTCTGAGCATTTTTTGAGAGCACTTTCTTTCTTGGGAAGATGACGGCTTCTGCTGAGCCGACATGGCAAAAGTATACTGTTCCCAATTCAGATGCCCCTCAGAAAAGGAGTCCGGATGTATTGGCTTAGCTTCCGGCCCCCAGGGACTCTTAGACAAGGAGAAGGAACTGGCCCAGGAGTGCCTTCACTAAACAGCAAAATTATTCGACCTAAGTTTTAATCATTAAACTGTTCTCTATAAATCTCTCAATTTCTGTGCTTCTCTAAATTTGGGTTATGAGGAATATATCTAGGCTTCTGGGCAATAATCGTTGAGTCATACAATTACTGAGTATCTACTCATAGCAGTATATTGAGTGCTGGGCTTTGAGTGATGAGCTGGAGAGACAAAAGCCATTAAAAATACTTTTGAAGATCTATAATCTTATCTTGAAAGAATAAAAAGAAAATTTTTTCTTATGTTGGCCATATGGCAATCTTTTTATATGTTGCCCAAAGAGAAAGATTGATAATATTATCCACATTTTGCAATTGGGATTACTCAGGCATGTCTTCAAATTTACTTAATAGGACAGTTGTTTAATTGGCATAAGAACGTGGCTTCTTGAATCCGAATGTAGCATTCCCACTACTGGGATGCCCCAGTTTTTTTGGTGAAAATATTTTTTCCATTTATGGACTGTTTTCGATTGTTTTATTCCTTATGTTTACTTCATTAAAATTTTAAGTCCATTCTTCAGAGCATACTGTATCAGTATCTGATTTGCATCAGTTGATCGTATCTGATTTGTGTGCATCTGATAACCCAGTCTCGAAATATATAAAGCAAATATTGACACAATTGCAGGAATAAACTTTGATTCCTGCCACCATATGGTAGCTGCATTAAACAAAACAACAAGCCAACAGATTTGCCCTGGTGAACACATTACATATAAGACCCCGAACTCAAGATTTAGGGACTATATATTCTTTTCAAGTACTGATCAAACATTTACAAAATTGACTGTATATTATTTAATAGAGCAAATCTAAACATATATCAAAGATGATAATCTACACTACATTCTTTGATCAGAACGAAATTAAGCTGGACCTCAGTGTAAATAAAGAATACCAAATAGTTTGCAAATTTTAAAACATTCATCGAAGTGACTCATGGGTCCACACACACACAAAAATCACATTGGAATAAAATGAATTTATAATTCTATGTTTCTAAATAAAAATGATGTTGAAATTTTTTTAAAATGCAAAATCTAGAACCACCTGGGGTTCAGGAATCTGTGTTTTAACAAGATTTCCGAAAATGTGATGCTGATACATGCTAAAATTTGAGAACCTCCACCTTAAACAAAAGTAGAATAACTTAATGTCTACCTGAAAATAACTAGCACCAAAAGAGAGATTGTAAAATATTGATAATGATTAATACTGGGACTGGAAAATCACTAGTTTTTAAATGCAAAATTAATGGATACTGCATTCCAGTTTTGAAGGACAAATTCTAACCATGATAACCTGATAGAATGGCTATAACTAAGATTTTCATTGTGTGGTTTTCTTTGATCCTGCTTTTTATGCTGTGATATTGTTGGAAGTATTTCTCTTGTTTTAACACTGCCATCTAGAAATGAAATAAGAGAAAAATTTCAAGAATACTATATTTGCATTTTCCTGAATATATGAATTTCTTCTGATATAGTATTTACCTTTTATTGCCTATAAAAATATGTAGATACAAATGTCTTTTTATCATCAAAATAATTTAAAGGGTGCTCAAAACCTATGTTTTTATATCTGATATACTTTATTAAGTACATTATACATGTACTTGCTAGTAAAAACTTGCCTGTAATAGAAAGAAATGTTTTTGAAATTTCTTATATCAGTCTTAAATTTCTTATCTGTTTCTTACATTTCTTATTCATTTCTAATCCAGGAAAGTTCTGGTTTATTATTTCTATGATCTTCAACTTGTTCGCATTCAGTTCTTTCTGGTTGGGACTGAATTGAGTTGCCTGAGCACTGGTGTAGATCATGAGTGTGATTTTTAAGGGGTACCAATTTTCTCTCCTTCTCTCTTCTACCTTAAGCTGCCACTGCCATTGTTTAATTCACCAATCATATGAGAGAAAGAACATGCCTCTTCATTAATAGGCTGGTAAAAGTTCATGCGTTAGTTCAGTTTACAGTTCACCCTGGAGAATAAATGCAACAGTTTTATTATGTGCCTAATTCTCACAGAACTGGGGCAGTAGACATCTCAGAGATCGTTCCAAAACCAGGTCACACCTCCAGGGTACTTCAGTTTGTCATCTAACAAAGCCTGCATTATTAATTTTAAATTGTATTTGCAATATTCTTCAGCTTAGTAGGGGCATTCCAATTAGTCAGGCAATGATACAACTTCCTCTATCAGAATGTGGTATATAAAATGTGCATTTAAAACACACTTTTAACAGGATTAAATCAGGACATGGCATAAAGCTCCTTTGGGGGAAATTTGTGGCCTCAGCAGTGGAATTCTGCATTTTATCAGAGGTGTTAGCATTTTTACTATAGAGATGTATGTATTAAAGCACAGAGATCCAGCTATTGGCCTCAGACTTAAATGATGAGTTGCTCATGTTGAGGCAACCAAAATCATGGCATGTACTTAAATACTGAGCATTTCGTATTCCTGAAAGAAAACAGTCAACCTCAAAGTGCTTATTAATAGCATGGCAATTTCACCCAAAATTATTTGCTCTCATACCTATTTTACAATGGCACTTCATTAATGACCTTTCTGACTTAAGAATTAAACTTTAACTGAAAAAGAATAAATTAGCTATCCTTCATTTAGAAGCACTAGTAGAATTAGATTGATTTTACACAACTTATTTTCACACTGTTTTTAAAGTTATGATGTAATGAAAAGAGCATACAGACCTGTTATAATTCCTGACTCACCCATTTATTAGGTATGTAACCTTGAGCAAATTATTGAGCCTCTCTGAAACTTTTTGAGGATCATATGAAATACCTGTGTCTTAAAATACCACAGTGACTGACACATAGTAGGCCTGCATGTTCTTGTTTCACTTCAGGAATTGAAGCCATGAGAACAAATGATATAAATAAAAATATGTAAGTCTATTTTTTTAAAAAAAGAAAGAAAGAAACACCCTTTGTAGTATAAGAATATAGTAAAAGTGAGGGAAAATATGACATAATTTTGTTGCTGTGGAAAACTATTGCATCATCTTTATTTCTGAGTTAAACATTGCCATTTCTGGACTTTGGTTCTTATTTTTAAAAGGATTGCTTACCTTGAGTTCCTATTTAAAAATATGTATTGAGAGGATGTTTGCAGTTACTGAAAAGAATAAGCATTACAAATCACTTAGCGGAGTCTAGGATATGCTTCCTTTCAAAGAAGGGTGTAATTCTGTAGCTCCAAACCCGAGTTTTTCTGAAATGCTGAAACATCTTTCTTGGAATGGGGGTTGGAATGGTGGCCAACTGACTTCAAACTGACATCCAGTTGATGGATGTGCAATAAGTCAAAGGAACACAGAATGATGAAGTTATTTTTATTTTCCATATCAGCATCCTGTAAAAAGAAAAAAAAATCTAGTGCTGCTTTTCTTTGAGAGACTAGACATCACAGCAGTTCTGTATCCCCATGTTGTTATTATTGGATTGTTTTCAATTTTTTTAAACTTTCGTTCTTAGGTTTTAGTAAACGACGTCCTAACGACTGTAGCTAAGCAGTTTATTCCATTTACAGAATGGCAAGTTGGATAAGCATCAGGTATCAACACAAATGGAGGGGAGAAATATAAGCACGGTCAGGAGGCTACAGGACTTCGTACATTTAAAAAAAACCAAAACTATTAGTTCTCCACTTTTCCATCTTAAATTGTAACTACATCTATTTGATTCCTTCCTTGCCATTGGAACGCTCATAGATTCCATCAGGAGCATTGGGAATAAAAATGCCTAATCAAGTGAAGACCATTAGGATATTCTATGTACAGCTGCATTAGACCAGCACATCTGTTGGACATACTTAGTGTGTCACTCAGCAGTGAAATTGATCATCAAAGCTTTTCTAAAATGATGCAGAAAATTCTCCAACAGAATAAAAAGAAGGGGTGCATAAAGTAAACCCTTGCAAGTTTGAGTAATCCTGAAGCCGACTTGGGGGGTATAAGAATTAAGAGAAAATCCAGAAGACATGACATAGTATATAGCAAAAGAAAAGCTTTCACTTTGGGAACTAATATTACACAGTATATAAAAGGGAATTTTATGTAAAAGCAAACAAACCCAAATCATTTAATGTGTTCCAAATACTTACACTCTCATGTTGGTGCTAAAAAAGTAGGAAATAATTAAAAGATACCATTTCATTTTGTGGTTTTCCATTTGTCATTCTTACTGAATCCACAATTTTCAACATCTCCACCATTTGTTACCATTAACTATTTTAATAATTTGCAGAAATAAATGTAAATGACCTTATGAGTTATATATAACTTAAAGCATGAGATGTTACAGATCATTTCTAGATGTCAGAATAATTATGCTTTGGAAGTAATAGTTCCTGTCTCCAAACATCCAAATGGGAGTGTTTCTTTTTAAAGAAAAACAATTTTAAATGATGACATACCTTTATACCACTTAGAATCTGAGTTAGGGAAAAAATTAAAATAAGCTGGCGAAAGCATTAGTCTACATTAACATTTCTCAAAGTGTATTCTTTGCTTATTTATATTCCAGGAAAAGAATGGTTCTTCAATAAAATAAAGTTGGGCACCACAGGCAAAACTAAGTTAAACAGGTTGTTGTTTTTTTAACCGCACAATATCTGACAGCTTTACATTTGTCAATGAGTACAATAGTGTTCCATGAGGGAGGATTCCGTGTCTTGTTGCCCGTTCTTATACCATTGTGGAGCATTATTTAAATGGAGAAACATGAGGAGTTAGTATTCCACGGGACATGCTGTGTCTAACAGTGGGCCAGAGGATCTCTAAGGTTCATTCTAGCTCCACATATTTATGATTTTCTGAGAATTTGACTGCACTGTTTATGATTTGTGCTGCAACTTCATTCTTGACTTGGGGTCATTTTGAATCGATAGGATGTCCCTAGCAGTAGACAGAACCCTTTGGAAACATAGCGCTGTTCCTGGTCAAATGTCCCTTGGAATCTATGACAATATACCTCCTGGCGTTCCACTGCTATTTATTCCAAGGCCCTTATGGACGAGATTGTAACCATAAAATAAAACAAAATATAATTGAGCCAATTCGTCAAGACTTCATGAACCAAACCATTGGCCTGCCCTCCTGGCTCACAGTCATCCTACAAGAGGCAGCTCAAGTACCACCTCCACCTAGAAGTCTTGCTCGTCCTTCATTACTTCCGAAGTGCTTGTGTACAGTGTGTGTGCTTGTTTGTGTTTGTATTTCCCCTTCTAGTCTGT
Organism: Hipposideros armiger; assembly: GCF_001890085.2. Lineage (NCBI taxonomy): Eukaryota > Metazoa > Chordata > Mammalia > Chiroptera > Hipposideridae > Hipposideros > Hipposideros armiger. The sequence goes on along the minus strand of NW_017731366.1, from coordinate 2,787,749 downwards.
GAACTTATTTTGTTTCTCAATCCTCAGCTCTTAGCTCAGTGATTAGGATATAGTATTCTGCTGGAGAATTTTCTTTGTCATCTGTTTTATCTGTTTTGTAAATCTGATTTGAATGGACAGATAAAGGAGCTAATGAAAAAGTGCCTGTTTGTACAGTGATCTAGCAAGAATTAATATTTTTAGAGCATTTATTGATAATGAACAGTGGCTTTCTTTTTTCCCCCAGGGGCTATGCAGTAATTGCAATTTCATTTTTGTAAATAGTTTTTTTCAGTTGTAGTTACTGTTGACCCTTGTGTTTGAGGCAGATTCAGAATAATCATTTCAAGTATTGAACATGACTAAACATTTTTATGTGTCCATTTGTATTGCTAGTATTAATTAATGGTACAAGTTGGTAAGGAATAAAAACTTATAATTAATGGGTCTCACTTCTGTGCTGTGTGTACAAAGAAAGAGGCAGAGGCAATGGTGGGAGGTAATGTTATGACCATAGTTGGATAGCCTTTGAATACGCAGAAGCAGCAGCTGTGTTCGTATGTAAATTTCTAATTGAATTTGGTGGTGCTAGCTAGTGAGCTTTTGGGTTATCTACTGTGCTGAGGTCTAGATAGGTGCAAAAACTGTAGGTAAACCCACAAAAATGTCTGAGAAAGCCTTACAGATCACGGCCAATTAGGATTCCTTTTTTTAACATAGCATTTTTTATATTACAATTTTATTTTCTCTCTCAAGTCATTCTTCACTGTTCCTAATCTAATACAAGTTTAGTGTTGTCTAAATGGTTTTTTTTTTCCTGTTGTTATTTTTAAATTCACATCTAGACCTTTAGGAGTCTCTGGGGTTTGCAGTTTTTAAGTAAAGAAAAATCAGGGGTCTGCATTTCTGATGTTCCTAGTAATTTCATTTCTTTGAATTCAAAACTTGCATGATTTATCAACCAAGTTGTTAAAGCTAACAGTTGCTTACTTTGAGGTGTGTATGCCACTCCTTGATTCAAAATGATATCATCTGTCACATTTCTTTATAAATTTCTCCCCATATGACACAGACCGCCACCTTTTTTTTTTTAGAAGCTAATAGCTGTAAGTTGTTTTTTCCCTACTAACAAAGACACTTTTTTCCTGCTGCGGCTTTAAAGGTATCACCTGGTTTTTCCTCTCTAGATTAAAATGAGAACTACATTAACCCTCAACATAAAAATTCAAAGGAAATTAAATTCTAAATGTAAATATTGCTTTTCGCTCCTTTCTAATTGCCTCACTGACAAACACATAGCATACAAATTGGTAATGCCTTTATTGGGGCAGTTTCTCACAGCCACAGTTACTGCTGCGTACTTTTTAAAGCCAGAATTATTGAAGAACCGTATTACAACACTTTGGAATCAGAATTACACTTAATAGAATCGGGGATCACTGTTCCACTTTTGATGTTTTGTAAAATGGGGGATGGAAATCTCAGAATCACTGAAATTTTCTTCAGACTCAAACACTTATGGAATTGAATATAGTACAATGAAGAGAAACTCTCTAGGTACGTTTTCTTAGGCGACCTTAAATATATGAAACAAATAAGCATATGTTAATGGGTTGTTACAAAGCAGGACGCCTCTTCAGATTTTCCATGTGATTCAATAAAGTATATTCAGATAAAAGTTTCTCCATAAACAGTAGCTTGTGCCTGGAAAGCAGATTGTTACTCTCTAATTTTGGTTACTATTCGCTAGCTTCCAAGTGAGTAAGTAGGTAAGAAATAGGCTTTAAAAAAAGCATTGAAGTGAAATACACAGGCTCTGTGTCTTCGGCATTCTGACCTTGACTACTTAACTTTCTTGGGACCTTTATTTCTTCATCAATAAAATACGAATAGCAATAACTTATCTAGATAAAATACCCATACTTAGAATTCTTTGGGAAATGCCACTTTATATTGTATCGCTTTTATTCACACTGGTTTTTTAAAGCATATGAGAACATTTAAACTGAATAAACACGTGCCATTCATTGTAAATGTAGTAAGAAAGAATAAAATATCAGAAAATGTTCTCAAATGTTTGATGACTATCTAATAAAATCCATATACATAAGAACGGTGGGGTGGCAGTGCTGGATATAATTCTAGTGTCTGATTACAAATCATCCTGTTTTACTGTCATTGCTTAAAATATTTTGACCCAGCAATGCCTGTGAAATGCCTGTGTCTTGATCATTTTTTTTAGTGTTAGTGTGAAAAGCACTTTAATTATAAATAATAAACTGAAATAAGGCAAAATATACATTTTTGCCAGATGTCTTTATTTACAGTTCATTAGAACATTTCTCTCTAGACTCCAAAATTTATATTAGAGCAGTAGAAAACTTCAATATCTTGAGTGAGTAATTTTCTTAACTTTTTATATTGACTATTAAAGCACATACATATTTTTAGATAAAGGTGGTATAATAAAGAGCACACCCGTTGGATTTGGGTAGAAACCATGCTCTGCCCCTTGAGTTTAGGAACGTAAATTAGGAGTTTTCCATGCAGGCTTCCTGTTCTTTTTCTATGCATTTACATATATTCTAATGCACGTACCTCGTTTGGTTTTGTTTAGTAAATGGGATGGTGCTATATATTGTTATTCAACCTGCCATTTTTACTTAATGTTTGTCTTGAAGATCGTTCCATATTGTCAGTACATACAAGTCTGTCTTATTCTTTTAATGGCTTTATAGTATTTCACTATATCTTCTTAGGTAGATGTTGGAACATATAGATCTTTCTTCTGTGCTTCTAAAACTGTGACCTTGAAAAAGTTATTTCACTTCTCTGTGCTTCAGTTTCTTCATCTATAAAATGGAGGTAGAGCCAATTTGAGAATTCAGTGAAATACTTACACATACAAACACAAAGGCACAAAGTAAGGCTTCAATAAATGTTAATTTTGGTAATGATGATGATGTTGTCTCTTAACTTTTCTCCTATGTGTATATCTCTGTTCTCTTTCACAGTGTCCAGGGAAAATTCCTTGGTAAGATATTCTAATACACTAATTTAGTCTTCAGCTGTCTTCCTCCTGCTCTTTAGTTCATGTATGGAATTCTTTTGATGATCAAAATATCATTCCCAAGATACTCTTAATATCAGCTCAAATCACTTTAAAGATATTATTTACATTGATTCTAAAAAATTCTGTTTGCCTTATTAACTCTCATTTCTCTGCTTTGTTGTTCTAGAGTGTTATTGTTTGTGGTGTTTTTGGCTTTTTGTCTCTCTTGGGATTGGTTTTCCTTGAATGTCAGGCAATTTTAGGTTGGCTGTTCGTCTTTATATTTGACAATCCCTGTAATCTTGCCATTTCAGCTTATTATACCTAGTCTCTATTGATTGTGTCAGGCGACAACATGTGTTGCGAGTAAAGACACATTAGTAGCTTGTCACCCCTTTTGAGCATTAGTAGTTATCAGCCCTGCCTTACTGGGCTTAATACCTCCTACACTCACTACCTATACCCCTACTTATCCCATGCAAGCGACATGCCATTGTTCAGCTGCTCCAATCAGAATTCCCCACTTGCCTCAGGCAGGCCTACCTCCTGTGATGTGTTTCCACTGACTCTAAAACGAGAGCACCCCTGGAACTCCTCCCATATCTATATGGTCTTCTGAATATGATTGGGCTGTGATTTCCTCTAATCATTTTCCCATAGATCTATTTTCTGCTTTTTAAGAATTCCTTGACACTTCTGATTTATTCATGGTGCTGCAATGTCAGGATTGGGATACATATAGAAAAGAACTTCCGGATGAAGGTTGTTAAACCCTCATAAAAAATTTTCTCTGGAAATATTAATGTAGTCTTTTCTGAAATTAGGGAATGAATTGGATACCCTGTCAATGTTTTCCAGTTCTTGAGTCAATTGATTTTTTTTTCTTATAGGGTACATAAAGTATTTCCCCAAATAATTAAAAATCTAACATAAGCAAACAGCTGCAGTAATCTAAAAAGCCATATATCTCTGGAATTTTTAAAATAAAATCAGTAAAGATGAGAATAAATTCTGGTAATGTGCCCTTGACCACACATAGTGAATAATCCGCTCCTTAGCCCCGCGTCACCTCTGCAGCGCCCTCCTGATCTTCATCATTCAAGGGAAACAGCCATAGAGGGCTTCTTCCTGACAGGAGACTTCACTTGAGAAGGAACAACGTAATACTGGGTTGTCGGAAAAGTCATGACGCATTTTTGCAACGAAAACCATAGAAAAAACATGTCATGGCTTTTCTGACAACTCAATATTTGCGTTAACTTTCAAAATCCTTTTTATTCACTTATTTAAGAAACATTTATTGAGCATTTACTGTTAATCCCCAAATTTCAGCACCTTAAGACAATATAAGTATTAATATGTTTTATGCTTATTATCACAGCGTAATACAAGTCATCAGGAAAGAATTTCTGCTCCTTGCAGAAATTCAGTGTCCCAGATTTCTTTCATCTCACGGTTTGCCCTGCGTGGGTCCTCTGTTCAGCCAGTGGATGGGGAGAGAGAATGAGGATTACATGGGAGTTCTTTTATAGGCCAGGTATGGAAACATGATACACCTCACTTATGGTCACATTTTATTGGCTTGTAAATGGCCACACTTAACTTCAAGTAGCCTAGAAAATGTAGTCTGGCTAAACACTCATGAAGAGCATGCTAAATTCCTGTCACACCTACTATGTGCCTGCTCTCAAGGAGATGGATATTTCCTTTAGTGAAGGAATAAAGTATATTCCATAAGGAAGATACTAAGATGTCTAAGAAGAAAGGAAGGAGCAGTCAGATCCACTTGCGGACAAGAGGTGTTGATCAGGGAAGGTTTCACAGAAGAGGGTGACATATGAACTAAAACTTGTAAAATTTTCTCAGTAAGTGAGGGAGGCACCCCAGCAAGCACAAAGGCGGGACGGTCCAAACAGAAGGCAGAATGGCGCAGTCAATAAGGCCACAAACTGAAGTGATGAAGGGGGAGTGGTGAGTGATGAAGCTCGAAAGTTGCATTGAGATCAGACTGTGAGGGGCTTAACGTGGCATCTAAGGAGATTGGATTTGTCTACATATCCACCAGGGCACCTTCAGTAGTTGTAGCAGGGAGTGACATGGTCATATTGCTGTTTTAGAATGGTACAGTCACTCATTTAACAATTATTGATCATCTCTGTTTTCTAGATACTGTGCTTGCAGCTGGGGATACAAAACAAGGAACACTTTCCTTGCACTGGTGGTAATCTGTTGGGTTCATGGGAGGGAGTAGGATTAAAAGTATAGTATAGAGATCAAACAGGAGCTTCTTTCTTATTCACAGTGAAGAGAGATGAGGCCCTGAATGTGAATATTGGCAATGAAAAATGGGAAGGACTGGATGGGTTCTAGAGATGATCTGTGGAGTAGAAGGTGATGAAACCGCTAGGCAACCGGAGGTTCTGCATGAGGATAAGATTTGCTGGAAAGGATCACAAAGGTTCCCAACCTGAGAAAATGGGAAATACCAAGGGAAGAGGATCAAGTTGGGCAGAAAGATTATGAGTTCCATCATAGACGTGATTTTTGAGATATCTATGTGGAGGTATCAGGAAGTGATTGGAAAAGAGTTCTGATGATCAGGAGAGGGGCCAGACTGGAGCTATGGTAGACATTGGAGTTACATTTTAGATTTCTATAGACTGCCTAAGAAGAGAACTCCAGGAAGTAAAAGATGGGTAAAAGAGGCAGCAGCCAGAAAAGGTTGACGAAGAATTGTTGGAATTAAGAGAGCATTTTGATAAAAATATGGTTGATTAGCTGTTTCTTTTAAAAGGAGAGAGTATAACAGGATAAAACTGAGATAATCATTACGTTTGGCTGAGTTTTTAGGGACATTACATTATAGAGCTTTAGGGACCGTTGCTAAAGCTGTGAGGGCAAAAATCTATAGGAAATGAGAAAAGGCAGTAACTTGGTTGAAAGAAGAGTTAATATTGCACAGGATTTGTGAGGCTTCAATGTGTTTATAGTCTAAGGATAGAGAAGAGTGAGTTTGAACCTTAAGAAGCAGAAAGAACCCTAAAGGATATGAAAGGAATGGGTTCTAAAGCACAGGAGGATGGATTGTCTTTCTGAAACAAGGCAAAAAAGAAGTAAAGATTGATAAACGTTTGGAGATGAATGGGAGTGAGGCTGAGAAAATACAAGGGAGTTAGGGGAGCTGGTGTGAGGTTATTGGCACTTGTAGTGACGAAAGCATAGTAAGTTGTAGGAAGTGAGAATGGAAACCAAATATGGATGCTGACTAAAGAGGAACGACATGGAAGGATCCATGTAAATTTCTAAATCATTGGTTTTTAGTAGAGTCAGTTACATTTATATACCATTTTGTAGGGAGGCTCTGCAGCAAAAATAGAAAAGTGGTCAGGTAACAGCTTGGTAATAGCTTGGCAAAACAACAAAGGAATCAGGAAAATGAGGATTTTTATAAGTGTGGTATTGAAAGGATTGTCTTGGGTTGGGAAGGAAGCAAATCCTGGAGGGTGCTGTTAGCCTGGGGGCGTTTGGAAGAACCAAGGGATTAGAAGTTGTGAACAAAGTTAGTGAAAGATGTCAGCACCAGGGCCGGCCAAGTGGCTCGTTGGTTAAGAGTTGGGAGTGCAAACTCTGAGCAGCAGGGCCACCAGTTTGGATCCCACATAGGCCAGTGACACTGTCCTCTGCAGCTGGGATGGTGAACAACAGCTTGACCTGGAGCTGGGCTGTCGTGAGTCGCCAGCGATGGCGTAGGCTGCAGTGGGGTTGCAGTGGGCTCCCTAAAGCTACCGTGAGCGGCAGGCAGCCAGCATGAGCTGCCAAGAGCCGCTGTGAGCGGCCGTCCAATGGCCGGCGAGCGACTGCCTCACTCGGGAAGAGCACAGTGATAATACCGACATGGTCCAGGGAAGCAACGTCCTCCACATCTAGACTGAAGAACGAAAGGACAGCAACTTATCTGTTTCCCTTCCCCGATTCCCCAATGCTGTTCCCTCCTGCAATTCCCCAATAAATTTAAAAAAAAATAAAAAATGTCAGCACCTTTGGTAAATGATGTGCTTTATAGTAGATCCCGCTGTAATCCTAAGGGATTGACGATGAATCCTAAGAATAGGTCTTAACCACCTACCACTTTTGTTCTTTGGTATCATAATTTGTGGTTCATCTAATGAGATTCAATATCACCATCTGTAAAATGGGATTGTCACACGTTCTAGAGAATATTTAAAAAATTATGATAAATTAAATCGCATATGAATAACTATACATTCTTCCCTATTCATATTTAAATAATAATATAAAGCAAAGATAAAAGAAGGTATTTTTCAAATTCCCTTAATAATCAATGAAGAATTTATCCTAATGTGTTTATCAATTTGAATAAATGAATTTTCTTCAAGTGAATTCACTTAGATTCTTTGTAGAGAACATACTGATTATTAATAAAAATTTCCAATCTGTGCTTTTCAAATTAATTATTATATATGTTATTTTGATACAATTCAAAGTTGTTGTTTTTTATGTACACGTACACATATACACATACTTGGGGATCTTAATTGACAGCATGAAGTTCAGTTACATAAAATATTTAACCACAGCACAAGAGCCATTTGCAGTTTTAAAAGAACATATAAAACAATATTCCAATGAATTGTCCATGTATAGCAACAAATCAGTAAGAAAGGACAAACCGGCATAGTGAAATAGATAAATCAGATTTAGGCAGGGTAGTTTATTGAATTTAAATTGTGCCCAGTTGGCCCAAGAGCTATATATAAGCAATCCATCTTACGTTGTTAATGGGGGTTCTTGAAATCCACCTGATGTTTGCATTATTAAATTTCAGCCTAATGAGCACTGCTAATACATATTGAAGATGGTTGTAAGGAGCAGAATGTGAATCTGAGCGGGATAATTTGAAAGAAACATAAGCTGAGCCTTTTACATGACTCAAGGGGTATATCTACAATTACACATATAACCAAAATTGAATTTAAATGGAATTTCTATTATCCTTGTCCTTCTACCAGGGAGAATAAAGTGTAAATGAAGTAAAAGTCTTTAGAGTTACTGGTGGTTTGTTTTTATTATCTAATTTAATAGATTCTTGCAGTGATACAGAGTGGCATAAAAGTTTTAATATTTCATGACTTTAAATGCAAGCTAAGTATGTATTAAAGCTTGTAAATGGAAACAGATGTCAGTGTAATTGGATATCGCACCTCACAACACCATTGTGTGAGTTTTATATTTTAAGAAAGTGTCGATATTAATGGTGAAGAAACATCAAACTTTGAAGAAAAATAGTTATATATGTGGTATGCATTTTCTTCCAATTCCCCCTGTAAGCCAGGTTTTATACTTCTAAAGGGTATGTTGATTTTGCATAGGAAAAATATATGCAGCAAAAACTGACGGGTAAGTATGTTTATTTTTTAAATCATAGTTTGCAGTTATCATGATGATAAAGGCTCATCCAGAGTTTAATGCTGGCACAGTTTGATTCTTTTTCTTTTGACGAGGCAATACTTTTTAAACTTAATATTTCATCAACTATAATGCTATTAGAGACTTATTTTCACTTAGTTCACTCATCAGGCAGTGAGACGGCAATAAAGGCGAATCGCCCCTTTGAGACGTTAACGCTTTGGAATAAATGATGTGCTAGAACAGAAATTTAATTAATTTACAGAGTATATTGATAGTCCCTTGTTACTGTGCTGTATATTTTTAATCTTCTTTAACATCTGTAGTAAAGTGTTTGAAAACCCCTGCAGTTGAGCAACTAGTAGATAATTAAGTAATAAGGGAAGAGGTTTCTAGAGGGAAAAAGATTCTTTTTACCAAATGCTGTCATAACATGAATAAAGAACTGCTACTATGATATGCACTGAAAAAAAAATAATATGCTACCTAATTTGATCCTGTTCTAAAGATATTGCAAGCTTCTTATATTTAAAATGTGAATTGTGGCTTAAGAACTTTTCTCTGAAGTTTAGTGCAGATGCATTGCACTGACAAATCAGATGACCAACAGCTTTTCCCAGTTTCTATGCCATTGTTTAAACTCATGTTGCTTAAATTCATTTTCCTTTATGTATAGAGATTAGCTTGAACCTAAGCTTCAAAGATTCTAAACAAATATTCTACATATATTGAATAAGGATTGTAACAGATGTATTTCAGATCTTCAGCCATTTTTTTTTTCTTCTGACAACTTCATGAAAAAACATAAGGAATTTCTTTTCCCTTTCCCCAATACTTCCGCTTATCATACAGACATAAAGTAAATGCAGACATTTCATTGTTTTCGTTTCAGCAAAAGCTGATGAAGCATTGAAAGCCAAAGAAAGAAATGAAGAAGAAGCAAAGAGAAGAAAGGAAGAAGGTAAAGGCATGTGTTCCTTTCATTTCAAAGCAGTCATTATAATGAAGAGTCGCTATGTGGCATGATTTCTTCATTCTCTGGATAAACCATAGCATATAATCCTACAGGGAACCTCATGCTATTTCATGAACCTAAACTATGACACAATATCACACTATATTCAGTGTTTTGGGTACTAATTAATGTCTACTAGAATAACATTCGTTTATAAGCATCCTAGAATATATTATGGGAAAACTAGGAAGGTATCAAATTATAAAGTAGAGCTGTTGGTTGGTTTGTTTCCTTCTGACATTTTATAGTTAAAAGTTTTTCAAAATCAGTCATAGAAATGGATTGAACTTATCTTTACAGTTTTAAATGTTTTCTTTTGATGAAGAAAAGTCCCCTTGCCACAAAAAACTAAATAAAAAAGCTCTTAAGAGGGAACAATAAAATATGAAATGTCAGAAATAGTCATAATTCAAATTAAGAAATTCATGTCATAGTTTTTTAGATTAAATGTTTTTTACTAATATTGAAGCCACCGCCCAAAAATATAATGCCAAGAAATCTGACAGATTTTGATCTCCGCTAACAAATTTTTATTTCCCCTTTAGTTTGCTATGATTTATGTGAGTAAAATTTTGTGGTTTTCCTTCACAGAAGCTTTATATAGACTGTTGTAAATTACAGTGCTTAAAGCAAGAGCCAAACAAATCTTTCTCAGTGAGTTAAACTGATGACACAGTAGGACTGGCAGTCATGTCTCTTTAACTGGCTAATTAGCAGAGTAACTATTTTCTCTGTGAACTTTCAAGAGGTTGAAGCCCGATCATCTGTGCCAGAATATCGGCTTTGATTGATATTGTCTAAACATGAAAATTGAAATTTTGGCCATTGCATATGTCTTTTACTATGACAACCAGAAAAGAATTTTCATTCTCAACTTCCAATTGTGAGCTGAGACCCAGTAGAACCTAAAATGTTTGAGTATGATGGTTTAGAATGCTTAAAAGCAGAATTCCATCAGAGCCATTTTCCCAAAGCAAAATAAAAGAAAAAGAAAAAGAAAAAACCCAACCTGTGTAGATTTAGGTGATAGAACCCTGCAAGATAAGTAGATTCTAACTAAATGTGGACTGATTTATAGGTATAAATGTGTAGTGTTCTTACCTGATATGACCCGCCTAAGTCCTGACTTTATGTCCTGTCTTAGATCAACTAGTTTTATGGTAAATTTAGAAAACACGTGAATTCCAATGGCAAGAATACGCAGTAGAAATCTCTTCTTTTGGCTTTCTGCAGTGCACATTTTGTTAGTGGAAGCAATCTATCTGATTTCAGTTATGCTTATGGTTACCTGGAGTACAAATAGATATACTACTAGATGCAAAATGGTCTAAGCAAATTATAGTATTTGAGTGCTCTTATGTGGTATTCTGATCAATGTAACTAATTAATAACATAATAGCCCTTATAAAGTGCTGTGGTACTGTAAATTACAAGTGTGGTATTTATTACCAGCCAACAAAGTGGCTATATCTTGAGTAGTTATTAGTCTAATCCCATTAATTCAAGTCATAACTGGGGTTATAATCAATTGAAGAAGGATGAAACTGATGTGATAACTACAGGTATTGAAATTTCTAGGTGATTTATTATTTTGAAAACTATATAGTATGAATGCTTTCCTAGTGTAAGAATCTTTTAAAGTACTTCAGAACGCTACATTTACAGTTACAGTTGATACTTCTAATAGTCTGTTTTTCTCATTGAATTAGTTCTAAACATCTTTAAAAGGATATTTTGTTAACAATTTCTTAAGTAACTATAGATACTTGAATGTTATATTGTAATTCTTTTGAAAGTATTCTTCATTTAGACTTTCACTAAGTCATACTGCCCTTGTGCTTAGTCTGTGATATACAATAACCTTTTTTCATTTCAGTACCTGAGAATGGTTGGAAAAGCACATCCCTATAATCATAGCTGTTTTAATTAGCATCTTTATAACCCTGTCATCCTAACTAGAATATAGATTCTAGGATTGTACAGGATTTAATATCCACAATGCCTAGCACATGGTACATAGTACTGTTTCTTAATTTTTGAATGAATGAATGAATGACCAGTTTACCCTTCATTCTTTTAAATCCATGCTTAAGTAACTTATCTTGAGCTTGCGGTTGATTCCAAATAACCTAGGTGAAAGTGTAACCCAACTCTGTTATATCCGTTTTCTAAGGCAGGACCTCATCCATTAGTCTGTTTCTCAAAAGAATTACAGCCGTTTGAAAAGAAACCAAGGAATTTCAAAATGCTACTAATATTTGCTAGTATGGGTTTATCAAGTCTTTACCTGAGATCACTGAATTTTCTGTGCATCCAAAAAAACATAAGAAAATTATTACCACAAGTGTTGAAGGGACATTTTATGCTAAAATAACCTAATGACACAAATTTCAAAAGATAAAACATGTGTTTCATTCAGTAGGTTTCCTTTGTGCTTATACTTTGTAGGTAAAAGTAAATCACTAGCTAGATTCTTTGCTGTTGTTTCTTCCAAAATTGTTTTCTCATGGATTGTCTAGAGACATGAATGCTATCAAATTAACCTTTCTAAAAATGATTAATGTATAAAGCTACATTTATTTTACTTCATATAATTAATCTAGCTGCAAATTGAAACCTGAGATACATCTGTATGTGTATGTGTATATATTTCTGCAACTGAAAGAATAATGTTTTATTTCCAATCTATAAGCCACTAGTAATTCACTCTATCTCATCATTTATACAGTTCATCTCTTAATTTCTCAGCATGCTGATATGCAGCAGAGGGTTGAAAGTATTGTTAAAATGTAGATAGATGTTAATCTGCCCAGCTCCCTTTATCTACTGTCTGTTATCTCAAAAAAAAAAAGCTATTGTATTAGCATAGCAAGATCTGTGCCTTGCAAATATGTTCTGACTATTATGCAATCCTTTCTTTTGAGTGTTCTTAAATCAATATCGCAATTATATGTGCAAGTATTGTATCCAAGAGAGAAGTCAAGCTACTCACCAAAACTTGTCCAGAGTCACTGCGTTGCCCTCCACCGTTTAAACAGTGGGACCCCATTTAGAGTGCTTTTCATGGTCCTTATACTGATCAGTAGATTTTCCACTTACTGAATACCACCTAGTACATTAGTATGGACCCTCCTTCTTGAACCATTCACTCTAACTCTTTCCATTTTTGTTGAATTATGTAAAGGTTATATTATTTAATAGTAAAAGTCAACTGAACATTTAAAGTTTAGGTTTATAGTTCCCTTCTTTAAAAATAAGCACTTTTTAAATTCTAGATTATATTTTAGGAAAAATAAATAGTATGAAATCTTTCAATCTGTTTTCTTTCTTACTCTTTAACCTCACAAGTGTTTGGCTTCAGCTTTTGCTTTTTCTCCGTATGTGTTTGAAAATGTTCAGACTCCATGTAATTAATAATCATTTCAACTTTTATCCTTTTGATTTTTTTGTAGTATTGAATGCTTTAGCATAACTGCTTAGGTTTTTTGTATTTTATTTTTATATTTAATATGGCATGCATGTATGGATTCTAATTATGTTTTAAATCCAGTTGTGAGCATAATAGTCTTCCTTTGCATTTTGACTTTTCTCTAATATGAATTTCCTATTTGTGGCATAAGCATAGTAGCTTTTGAATCCTTTTCCCCCTTGTGTTTATTCAAAATAGCTCTACCCATCTGTTAGTTTTCTACTTCAAATATTTTTGTTTCCAAAAGTGTTAGGCAACCCATTCTAAATTATTCATGGAAATGGTGGACAGTGATAAAATGGACGTAGTATGAGGTAGTTCAAGTCTCATTTGTTTAAATTGAAATGCATCAAACCTTTTGTTACATCTGATTGACAAGAGGTAAAATAGATTAGCCCTAATTTTATTTTGTTGTGGTTTATCCCTTGGCAAAGGTGAGGGTAAAGGTGCTCGCTGCTGAAAGGGAAAACAGGGGCCAGGTAATGTTCTAATTCCTGAACATATTTTAACCCTCCTGATCCTCATGAACTCGCTGAGGTCTGTGCTGTTATCATCTCTGTCCTGTAGGGGGGATAGGAAACGAAGGCACAGCGTGTCTAATATCACTGTAGCTAGTACGTGGTGAAGCCAGGGCGCAAACCGGGGCAGTATGACTCCAATACACATTCCCCTACTTTAAACAGCCTACATAAATCACAACCTTTACAATTAGTGTTCAAATAAATGCTTTAATTCACTCTTCTTCTGTCCTTTGCTTCCTCTCTGGATCTAACCCTCTAGCTCTTAAGCATTTATTTGCTGCATTTTTCATGCCCTCATATTAGGTGGCCTCGCTTGGGTTTCTGGGACACCCAACAGGTGAGGTACTCCAGTCACAGGCATGTTTTGTCAAAGTGTCCGTGTCCTTTTTTTATAATCTCTATCTGCTTTTCTCCCTAGTGACTGGCTGGTCTCTAGTGACTGACTCACTTTTCAAACCCATGCCAGCCTTTTGAACCTGGACCAGAGCCGGACCTCAGTGTCTCGTTTCTCAGGTCCGCTTCTCAGAGGTCCCAGCTCTCCCCGTGCTTCCAGGTCCCTGGTGTAAAGCACACTCAGTACCCAGTCTTATCACACTTGGGAGAGAACTGTTATGGTCCCTTTTTTCCCTCCACTGTGGTTTCTTGCCCAAGACCAGAGAAGAAAATGCATGTTTGGGGTTCTGAAGTATCCTTTATTTCTTCCGGAGTCCCTTTATAAGAAGGTTGGAGTGAAGTTAGAAGGGTGAAGTTAGCAGGTGCCGGGTTAGGAATCACTGCTTATTCAGTTGGCATGTTGATATCAGTAGGTCAGATAGAAATCAGGGTTGTCCTTTTTGTCTTGTCCTGAATTGGCTAACCATTGTAATATGATTTCCTTGTTAGGTTTAAATATTTGAAAATTTACCCCCCCTTCCCCTCCTTGTCTTACTTTATTAGGCAGTTCCATTCCTAGATTTATAAGATCCTTTTAGGAAATTTGTGTTCCCGACTATCAGATTTAATATTGGGTTGTTGGAAAAGTCATGACGCATTTTTGCAATGAAATACAGAAAAAATACGTCATGACTTTTCCAACAACCCAATAGTTCTACATCTTTCATAACGTAGTATTTTAAAATAATATCTGTGTAGTGTTTTAACACTATTAGCTCTAATGTGGGAGAGCTGTTTCTGTAAGTAAATTAATCTGTTTAGTCTGAATGCATTGCTTTATTCCATATTTTCCCTCAAGTTCTTATTTAGTCAAAAATCACTCACGAACAAGCGCTCAGGTATTGAGCCTCGCTGTCTGTCTTATTTCCCTCAGCAGTGGTCTGGCCTTTGCAGTCCCCTTGACTCCAAGTCTATGTCTCTTTCATTCTTGAAGGATATTTTTGCTGGGTTTAGAATTTTAAGTTTGCAGTTATTTTCTTTCAAGAATTTTAAAGATATCATGGTAACCCTGTATTGGAGTCGTTAAGTCTTCCTAAATGTTTCTGTTGAGAAATCAGCTTCTAGTCTTATATTTGCTCCTTTACATATAATCTATTTTCTCTGCTGTTCTAAGGTTTTTCTCTTTGTGTTTGGTTTATATGACTTTTATTGCAATGTGCTTAGGTGTGGTTTTCTTTGTATGTATCTGGATAGGAGTTTGCAGTACTTAGTTTGTAACTTGATGTCTTCTGAATGTTTTGGAAAATTCTCCACTATTTTCTGTCAAATATTGCTTATCCTAAATCTCTCTCTTCTTCTGGGACTGCAGTTATATTCATTGTAAACCTTGTCATCATATCCCTTATGTCTCTTAAGCTCCTTCCTGTATTTTCCATTCTGTGATTTTTCAGTACTTCATTCAAGATGTTTTCTTCTACTCTGTCTTCCAGTACTCTAATTCTTTTTTCTGCTCTGTCTAGTTGAAACTTAAGGCCTTATTAAGTTCTTGATTTCAGTTAATGTATTCTTCATTGCTTTCAATACTTGCTTTTTACATTTTTAATAGTTTCCAGCTCTCACCTGAAATTGTCTTTATTTCCATGAACAAATTAAGCAGAGTGATGTTAAAATCTGCATCTAACAACTGACCTGTTTTCATCCTCTGTGTATCTTTTCCTACAGACTTGTTTTTCTTGTCCTCTTGTTTCTCGTGGTTCTTCATCTTGTCTTGTTTTTTCATATACCTGGTTATTTTTAATGGATATCATATAGAAACAATTGTAAAGATAATTTGAGGCTTAAAGTAATGTGATCTTCTTCCAGAAAGAATTTATATCTGCTCTGGAAGGGGCAGTAGCAATCTTGAATCATTTTAATTCTGTCAGGATTGGAGATGATTCATAACTGGGCTTCAGTCCCTATGGGGGCCTATCTATTTCTGGTTTATCCTTACTTTTAGGAAGTAATCTGTTAAGAGTCCAACCCAAAGCCTGGTGGTTTTATCAGAGTCTTCCTGTCCTTGACTGGCCCTGAATTGTAGATTTTGTCCCTATAGCTCCATAAGTCTCTCAAAAGCTCTGCCCAGATCCTTAGCCTTTCAGTGACCTCTTCAAGAATTGGCAGACAGATGCCACTACTGGAATCACCTCTAGAAAGAAACTGGCTCCAAATGTTGAGCTCACCTTCTTTGTTGGAACTGGGACCCATACTACTTCACTGCCTTAGTAACTCTCTGATGACTTCAAGCATATGTTTTAATATTTTGGCCAGTTTTTGTATCTGTTCTCAGAAGAAGGGAGAATTCAAATAAGCTAGACCCACCACATTACCTTCTCATAAGTTTTGACATGTGGTTTTATATTTTCCACCGTGATTTATTTTTTTACCTATGAATCACTGAGGAATGCTAAAATATTTTTTTTAATTAATAATAAAAGAACGATTACATTTTATAAAGTCTATAAAATAGTTTCAAATCTATATCACAACTATATTCTTAGGTGGTAGGTGGATTATTACCATCCTTATTAAAGATGGGGAAAGCGGGTTTAAAGAGTTCAGTTAAGGTCACACAGAGGGTGAGAAAACACAAATCAATCACTATTTGAATTTACAGTATTTTCTTATTTTTTTTTATGTTTGTTTTCTGTCTTCCCTCTAGAATGTAAGCTCTTCGAGTGCAGGGTCCTCAATTTCCTGTTTACTCCTCTATTCATATGGCTTAGAACAGTGCCCAGAATGTACTGGATAGTTAGTGTATTTTTTTAATTGATAAAAATTACTAAAGGAATGAATGCTAAAAGGATGATCATTATACGTTATACTCTTTTGCGTTGCAATTCTGAGTAATGCAAATTTATACAGTACTATGTAGTTACCAAGTGACTGTTAAATACTACATGCCATTTCTGTTTCTGACAACTGTAGGTAGGTTTTATCATCTTTCTTACTATTTAGAGTCACAGTGAAGTCATTCAGTCACAGAGCCAGTACGTGGCAGAGCTGGGACTCTGAACCTCATTCTTTTACTGCAGCCAGAAGTCGCTAGGGCTGTTGCCACTAGTGTACAGCTGACTCCTCGTATTGCAGGGGCTTCCCTGGGTCACTCCCAAGATTGCACTCCTGTGGGCACTCAGTATGTGCGTCAGCTTCCTAATGTTTAATTTACATCAGAAATATCTGATTGAATGAAAAATCTGTAACTCTGAGTTGATCTTGAAATTAGCGTGTGTAGAACACAGAAAATGTTTAAATTGTTAAGGAAATATATGATGGTTGGTCACTGAGGGCCTAGTCATGGTTAAATAGGTATCAGTGTGTCTGCCTTCTACATACATGAACACCTTATTGAAAATAAGTAAAATGTGATCTCAACCAGCATCCAAGTCCATACAGAGTACAGCTGAATGCATAAAACATTATTAAAGAGCTATTAGGAAAATAAGGAAGGATCCTTTGCTTTGTGAAAAAGTTAGTTAAAATTGAATTAGTACATATTTACTGGAGTTTCAAAATTAAGGAATAAATAGCTGATGCTATGTAACATGACACAGATACAACTATATACAAAAGAAAGGTAAACCCAGCAAAAATATCCTTCAAGAATGAAGGTGCAATAAAGATATAGGCAAAAAGTGAGTGAAATTGTCACCAGCAGACCTTTCACTAAAGGAAATATTAATGAAAAAGAAAGAAAGAAAGAAAGAAAGCTCGCTGTCATCTCACCTACTAGAGATTTAAACAATATATACATTTTGTTAGCTATTGTGGCTATTTGGCAGTATAGACATGTGAAATAATAAACGATGTTAAGGGAATATGGTATGAATTAAGCATTATGCAATTTTCATAGGTATGAAAAGAAGCATATATTTCTATATCCTAAATATTTTGAACCACAAACTTTCTGATAGTTATCATTTCCCTGTCTTCTCAAATCATTCTATGGTTATCCTTGAATTCAATGCTGATGATAATCAGAAGCATTTTTTCATAGATAATGTGTTGTTTTAATACAAGGCATGTATTGTTTAGCACAATTTTGCACACCCACCAGAGTGGGTACCTTGAGGGATACAGAAATGAAAGATCCGGCTCTCTCTTGCTCTCAAGGAACTTATAGGCAGTTTCGGAAGGCATGATTAATGCACCAGAAATGGTAGCAAAGAGTGTTAGACAATGTATAGTTATGAAATAAATTGGAGATTACTAAATGAGACACACATTTACAAGAAAGCAGACATGTTATTTTTTTCCTGCCTTTTTTAGGTTGATTGAATTTATTGAAACTCCAAATTACATATTTAATGTTTGTTTCCAATATCAGGAGACAATTTATTTTACTTGACAGTGTGTCTGTATTCCTACGGCAACAATTAAACACTACCACAGAAGCAACTCTATTACCTGTGAGAACAAATTACTTTGTACATATCACTTGATGTTGTTTTTTTTTCAAGCTTCCTCTAAGTAACTCAAGTATTAAGTTACTCACTTACCTTAAGAGAGAATGTTTTGTTTAATTTCTGGTCATGAAATACGGAATTTTATTTTCTCCATTAAACACCAGTATCTTGATTCTGTTATCCTGCAATAAAAACACCCCATAACATCATTGCCAAGACCATATGTATTTGTCATATGTATTTATGTTTGTTGTACCTTCTTGATGAATTGACCTCATTATAATTATAGGATGACTTGCTTTGTTTCTTGTTACCATTTTTGGCTTAAAGTCCATTTTCTCTGCTATAAGTAAGTATAACTATCTCCACTTTCTTTTAGTTTCCACTTGCAATGGAATATCTTTTCACTTTGAGCCTGTATGTGTCCTGAAGTGAGTCTCTTATAGGCAGTATTTGTTGGGTTTTTTGTTTTTGTTGTTGTTATTCATGCAGCCACTCTGTGCTTTTTGATTGGTAAATTCAATCTATTTACATTTAGAAGAATTATTGATAAATAAGGACTTACTAATGCCATCTTATTAGTTGCTTTCTGACCCTTTTGTAGTTGCATTGTTTTTTTATTTTCTTCCTCTCTTTATGATTTTCCATAGTGGTTTGTTTTGTTTCTCGTTTCTATTGTGAATCTACTCAATGTTTTTGCTTTGTGGTTCCATTGAGGCTCACAGAAAACATCTTGTAGATAAAACAGTACATTTTAAGCTGATAGCAACTTAACTTTGATCACATACAAGAGCTCCACCCTTCTACTCCCCTTTTTATATTTTGGATGTCACAATTTAGCTTTTAAAAAAATATTTTTTATTAGTTTCAGGTGTACAAAACAATGCAATAGTTATACTTTTCACCCCTCACAAAGTGACAACCCCCCTCCCCCAATCCACTCCCCCAATATTATACATATCTATTACAGTTCCATTGACTCCACTCCCCACACTATACTCCACATCCTGTGACTCTCTCTCTCTCTCTCTCTCTCTCTCTCTCTCTNTATATATATATATATATATATATATATAAAATTATAGTTGACATACAATATTATTCAATCTTAGCTTCAGGTGTACAATGCAGTGGTTAAGCCTCTACACCATCCATGAAGCCAGTCTCCCTAACAAGACATGTGACCATCTGACACCCTACAAAATATTTACAACCTTATTGATTACATCCCCCAAACTATTTTTCATGTCCCTGTGGCAATATTGTAGTTACCATTTTATGCTGTCTAATCCCTTTCCCTTCTCCCTCATCCTCACCCCCCCTCCCATCTAGCAACCATCACTTTTTCCTCTATATCTCTGAGACTATTTCTGTTTATTTTGCTCATTTGTTTAGTTCTTTAGATTCCACATATAAGCGAGATCATATGGTATTTGTCTCCGACTGACTTATTTCACTTAGCATAATGACAGTTTACCTCTTTTTATATTGTGTATTTGCTAACAAATTAAAGTAGCTATAGTTATTTTTAGTACTCTTTTCCTTTAACCTTTATACTATAGGTAAGTTACTACCATCTATAATAGAAATAGAATTTTCTAAATCTGACAATATATTTACCTTTACCAGTGTGTTTTATACTTTCATATTTTTTGTTTGTTTATTTGTTTGTTTTGTTTGTTTGTTTTTTGTTTTTAGCTGAGCCATCCTGCTACCTGTTGGCAGCTCAGCGGCAGCTCAGCTTGGGCCATGAATCAAACCAGTGACCCTGTTGCTCATAGCTCACACTCTTGAATGAACTCTTAACCAACTGAGCCACTTGGCCGGCCCTTACTTTCATATGTTTTTATGTTACTAGTTAACATCTCTTTTTAGCTGAAGAATTCCTTTCAGCATTTCTTGCAAGGCAGGCATAATGGTGATGAACTCCCTCAGCTTTTGTTTGTCTGGGAAAGTCAATTTCTCCTTCATATCTGAAGGATAACGTTGCAGTATAGAGTATTCTTGGCTGGCAGTTTTTGTCTTTCAACGTTTTGAATATGTCATCCCACTCTTTTCTGGCCTTTAGAGTATCTGCTGAGAAATTTAATGATGGACTGATGAGGGTTCCTTTGTAGGTTACAATCTTTTTTCTCTAGCTGCTTTTGGGATTGCCTATCTTTGATTTTTGACAGTTTAATTATAATGTATCTTGGGGAATATCTTTTTGCATTGGGATAATAGGGTGATCTGTTAGCTTCATGAACATGAGTGTCCAAGTCTCTCCCCAAGTTTGGGAATTTTTCAGTTATTATTTCTTTAAATAAAGCTTTTGCCCTCTTTTTCCACTCTTCTCCTTCTGAGCTCCTTGAATAATGTCATTTCATTCAATGTCATTTCATTATAACATTGATGAAACATAAAAATTCATGGCCTAGACGACCATCTCTGTGGAATTTGCACATTCTCCCCATGTCTGTATGGGTTTTCTCCAGGTCCTCTGGTTTCCTCCCACATTCCAAAGATGGGCAAGTTGGGTTAATTGGCATATCTGAATTATCGCACTATGAGTGAGTGGGTGTGTATCAGTGTTCCTGCAATGGAATGGCATCCTGTCCAGGGTTAGTGCCCACCTTCTGCCCTGAGTTGCTGGGATAGGCTCCGTCCACCTGGGACCCTGAACTGGAATAAGCAGGTTGGGAAATAGTAATCTAACTTGTTTTTATTAATCTTTTTTGAATGTCTATATAGCTCACACTTATTTCAGTGTTTAATATTAGAAATGTTTTGGATCTTTATTTAGAAGTGATGTTTTTGTGATCAGAAATATGCCCTAGAAACTTAAATCTTATTGATATCAATTAGCCTATGGTAAAACTGGTTTCGTTATATGTCATTTCATTTAAAGTCACAGTTTCCAAGAACCTATTGATGATGTTAAGTAAAGACTTACTGTATTTTAATATTTGTATATTTGATAGAGTCTGATAGATTGTGCAGGCTTTCTTCACTCTCTTTTATTCTTTTTCCTTTCTTCTCCTCTAACTGGGTTATTCCAAAGTTCCTAACCTTTAGGTCACTTATTCTGTCTTCCATTTAGTCTACTCTGACATAGATACTCTCTACTGCATTCTTTTTTCATTTTGTTCATTGACTTCAGCTATAGAATTTCTGTTTGTTTCTTTTTTTTATGATTTTTGTCTCTGTTAAGTTTCTCATTTTGCTCATGTATTGCTGTCCAGATTTCTTTGAATTGTCTTTCTGTGTTTTCTTGTAGCTTGTTGAGTTGCATCAAAACAGCTATTTTGATTTTTTTATCAGATACATCACAAAATTCCATGCCTTTGAGTTCATTTATTGGCGGGTTATTACCCTCTGGGGATGGCCTGTTTACTTGATTTTGCATGTTCCTTGTAGTCTGGTGTTGCTGCCTTCATTTGAAGTAGCAGACAGCTCCTCAGATCTTTCCTAGTTGCCTTCAGGTGGGTTATACTTTTTGCTGGTTCTTTTATAGTCAGTTTTCTCTGACCTTGAATGGATCCACCTGCTCTACACTTCCTGCTCCCTCTTGTGGCAGATTCTTAAGCCTTTATGTCTTCTTTCATTCTTATATAACTCATTAGGCTGGCTGCTGGAAACTTCTCTTTTGCTTTCCAGAAGGTGGCACTGTAGCTCATGTTTGTGGTGTCTCCCTTGCCCACAAACCCTGGTCTGTTTTTCTGAGAGTACTCCCTGTACCAGAGCTCGCTCTCACTGCTGCGCTCAGGAGTGCACCCGGGGAGCTGGCTGCAGAGTGGGGGGAGGTGTGGGTTTAGCACTTGTAGCATTGGGGGTGCCCATGGGCCCAGCGGGGGGATCCTCCAGTGAGGTTCTCCCAGAGAGGCTCGTCAGCTTACTCCCTACAGAAGGTCCTGAGTTAGTCATCCAGAACTGCATCCCTTTAATGCTCCCTAATGTTCTTATCTGCCTCTCGCCCCCCCCACCGCCCCCCGCAGTCATGGACTTCCCACCTCAGTACCCTGGGTGCCCCTGGAGAGAAATGGGTTTCTCCAGCCACATCCACCACAGCTGGGGAATCCAGGCACTCTCCGCGTCCCCTTCCCCCTGTGAGAAAGGTTGCCACTGTGCAGTTCAGCCCTGTGCAGTTTGCCCTGGAGGAGGGACAGCACTAGCAAAGTTCCTCTTTCTGTCTCAAGTGCATCCTTTTTATTTTTTTGCTCTAATAGCATGCTGGAATCTCCCCTGGGGAAAGCTGGACCTCTGAAAGTCTCTCTTATTATGGGTCAGTCCTCTCCGAGTTTTCCCCCACCATAGCCAAGAGGGCTTGGGGTGTGCTCCCTGACTGCTGTTGATATCACATCCCATTCTGCCATTTGTGCCTGTGACCAGATGCCCAGGTGGGCAAGACTTCTTCTGGACCACTTGGCATATGGTGCTGGGTCCCACAAGTCCCAGAAAGGTGCTTTTAGTCATGGATGGATGCCTAATTAGTTGTTCAAAAAGAGGGGTCAAAGGAGGGACATCTTACACCACTGACATCACTCCTAAACCTAATAGTAAAATTGAATCCCAAGCCTCAACAGTGGGTAACATTTTTCATAAAAGTCATTTTGATAACTTTCTTCTCTAATAAAAATACCCAAAATTATGTAGGTCACAGTTATCACTTGATAAATTACAACTTTCTTTTTGATTTTAAAAGTTTCTGCAAATCACTTTTTGTGTGTCAATCTCATTATATGAAGGGGCATAATATCACAAAAAATTAAATGATTTTGTCCCCTTTTCATTCTGACAGTTTCTTTTCAACAGACTCAGTTTCTTTTGAAGGCCAGTTCTTGATCTTGATAGTAACATACTTGTATCTTCTACATGAAAGAAAATATTTGTCTGTTTACTAAACCAGGAAGACCTACATCTAGTTGATCTAAAAACTGTATCATATTTTGCAGGTATTAGTTTAAAAGAAGACCAAGAATTATAATTTTACAATATTTACATTTAACAATCTTCAAAAGCGCATCTTCTAATTTTAGAAGTGCCACTATAAGAACAACTTTAAAGGAAACTGCTTCAGTAATGATTCCTGTGATGCATAAATGATGTCTGTCTATGAAATCAGAAGCTGAAGATGGATCACTTAATACCATGCAAAGCCTGCTTTCACACTAGTTTTTTGGGGTTTTTTTTTTAAGATTTTATTTGGGAATTGGGGGAGGGAACAGCATTGGGGAATGGGAGAAGGGGAACAGACAAGTTGCTGTCCTTTGGTTCTTCAGTCTAGTTGTGGAGGACGTCACTTCACTGGCCCATGTTGGTATTATCATTGCGCTCTTCCCTGGTAGGGCAGTTGCTCGCTGGCCACTGGATGGCTGCTCATGGTGGCTCACGGCAGCTCACGAAAGCTCACACCAGCTGCCAGCCAGCCCCACTGCAGCCCCATTGTAGCCTATGCCATTGCTGGCGACTCACGGCAGCCCAGCTCCAGGTCGAGCTGTTGTTCACCATCTTAGCTGTAGAGGGCGCAGCGTCACTGGCCCTCATGTGGGATCCGAACCGGGGCCCTGCTGCTCAGAGCTGGCGTCCCAAGCCAACTCCTAACCAATGCGTCACTCTGCCAGCCCTCACACTAATTTTTAAAGATCTACTCATGGTCTCTCACTTAACAATGGTTCGTCTTAACAATTTTTTGACTTTGTGATAGTGCAAAAGTGATACTTATTCAGTAGAAACCATACTTGGAATTTTGACCTTTTCCCAGGCTATGATGCTGGGCAATGGCAGAGGGCCACAACTCCCAGTCAGCCATGCCATCATGAGGGTAAAACCAATACTCTACAGCGTACTGTGGTCCAGAATTGGTTAGACCTTGTGTTCTAAGCACATTTAAGGTAGACTAGGCTAAGCTATGATGTTTGGTAAGTTAGGTGTATTAAGTGCATTTTCAACTTACGGTATTTTCAACTTACAATGGGTTTATCAGGATATAAAGGAGCATCTATATACTTGTTTACTGACAAGAAAAACTGACGTTGATTGAAGAAGCTGGCAACGTTATCTACCTGTTCAGTTATCTTACATTTAATTTTTAGCAGAAATAGGAGATATATCTATTTGCTAAAGATGAGAGACAGGCCAGCGTTCACATCAGGAAGACAAATTAGCAAGTGTACGGATCAGGTTCTATTTACATAAGATGATTATGGCTTAGCCTAAGTAAGAGCACTCTATCTTGATTATAGTATCAATATCTGGAAATAGTAATTACCTGTTAATGGAAAACAGATAAAATTCAAATAATTTTTGCAATTCATAATTGTTAACATAAGTAAAGCTCAAGTCTTACTGTTAACTTTAATGATGTCAGAATATCACTATAACAAATTATTAGTTCTAATAAAAGAAATATGACCAAAATTCAATTAGAGTATGTAAATGTTTATCTCCTATAGCGTACCTTAAGCTGCCTTTAGCCATAAAATGTGTGGCTGTAACATATTCAGAGATAAATATTTTAAGGTCATTAAATTATTGATTACATATTAATCAATATGTGTTATAAATAATGAAGTCAGACCTAGTTTCTCAATAGAATATTTTATCCCAAAAGTATTTTCTTTCCCAAAACATACTTTTAGCCGTACTTGCAAGTAACAAGCTTTAATCCTGCTCTTAGAGGTTCAGAATGACACCCCAAAATTGTGTTACCAAAAAGTTTTACAGAAAATCAACCTTGTTTCTCTCTGCTACTACAAAAATATGTATGTGACCATGTTTACTGTCATTAGCCTTTCTTGGAAGTATATATAAGTTCATTTTATTTTTATGAGATTATATGGTGTTCTAGACCCTTTGTTTTTCTAAACCCATGTTACTAATTGATAGGGGGAAATTGGAGGACTAATATAACATGAAAAAAGTGTTTTCTAAATTACAGCTGTTCCAATGTAATTTACTTGGTATAAAATTAAGCAACAGAATGGAGAATATTGTTCAAAGAAAATAGTTTTTGTAAACTCTGATTATTTGTGCAAATTTAGTATGATTAGATAACTAACCACTGAAGAACAGAGAAAGCTGAAATTTGTTTATATAAAATCATAACCTGATCAGTTCTGGACATTTCCACCTTACTCTGAACTATTATTAACCCAAGATGATCATCAGCTGAACCCAACTGAAATCATCTCTGATGTCAAGAAGAAAAAATTATTCTCTGTCATCTCCTGCCAATCTGGATATTTATCATAGCAGTAGGGCAACTGGGATTGAGGTAGAACCATAAGTAGTAGACTGTACTAAGAGAGCTAAATTTCAAGAAACTCTTGTAATAGGAATCAGAATCCTAGACTGGGAAACCAAGCAGAAGCAAGGCAGAGAATTTGGGCAATGTCAGAGCAGAACCCAGCCTTAAGAGCTATGAAGCCACATGTCTGAGGCAGTTGCAATAAATGCTGGTCTGAGCCTCAGAGCCAGTGTGTTGCTAAGTCCTTTCTGAGTCAGAGAACTCTATCTGTACTTGCTGCTTAAGACAGAACTAGTCTCAGTGTGTCGCTTGTGAAGGCTAGTCAGCAGTGTGTTCAGTGGTTGGATGATTCAGATGCGCTAAGGCGGTAAGAGACGGCCGCAGCAGCATTGAGAATGATAGGAAATGGTTGGAGTAACAGTAAAGGAGAGGATTCAGCCATCTTGTTGAATCCCATCCAACTGTTGGAGCCGTTATTGCTTGTAATTTGGACCAGCCTTGCCATAGTGCTGCTGACCAAGGCAGAATAAGCACCACAGTTATAATATACTATATGCTCATTTGTCTCAGAGCCAAAGCACACTAAGACACTTCAAAAAAATACCACATCAGAGTTGTGCATGAGAAAAGACAAACACACTTTTTATGTAAACAAGGAATAATAAATCCACTCTGCGAACCATCACTAAATAAGCCCTAAAATATAGATCAGTGAAAAAGAAAACTTGTGTGTGACAGTAATGTTCTAGATGTCACAAGTAATTTTCATTGTATTTACTTTTACCCAGTCTTTGTTTCTACCCACCGTATTTACAGATGATTTTTTGAAATCAAGTTGATTTTTAAATCCAGCTTGTTTAATAATTCCAGGGTGAGATTGGTTTCTATTCATTATCTTTTTGAAAACGTTAAGACAGAAATGACACTGACCAGCATCTACTTTCTTTCTAAAACAACTTGAAATAGCTCTTGTTGGGGAAAAAAAAAAATCCCCCTTCTGCATCCTTTCAACTTCTCTCTAGAGCATCATCTCTTCAGCTTTTTATATACAACACACAGTATGAGATATATTATACTTTGCAACCCAGTACACATATGCTTATGTATATATAACTGAAAAAATGTACAAACAATATTTATCCACTCCAATATTTTTTTCCTGATTGTATTGCATCTTCAAACAAAACAAAACAGTAACCACCCACTGATGAATCATCATTCTCAGTTTGAAAAGCATTGCCCTGAAATAGTTTCTTCTGTTATTTCTCCCTTATCCCAATCACTCTCATACTTTAAATTTAAAAGCCTGGAAAGAAGACTTGCTTTTGCCTATGATTATAGTTAAACTGAAGATAGTCAATTACTGCACTTGTTGTTGGAGTTTTCTTAAGGTAAAGATGTATATAAGTCAGTATATTGTAGTAATGTAAAATGAAGTTCAGCCGTTCAAAATTAGAAGCAACTAAATTTCTTTAACTTGGCATCCTGTATGAACTCAATAAATAATTCTCAACTCCTTATAGATCATTTCCCTGTAAGTATCTTTGAATTTCTAGAGGACATTATGCGTTCTTACTTAGTATATAATTATCTAAAAAGTTTCTAGTTAATGTATTATTTACAGCTTACAACTAGCATGTGATATATGCAGGTGATATAGTTCTTCACATCTTTCTTTAAGAGTTTATTAAGCTAGGTCAGAAGTACCTTCCCTTTTAGCACTGTTTTCCAACACAAATCACTAAACACTAATGGAATTCATGTTAATGTGGATTTGATAACTGAGCCAAATCTGACTTCATAATGATTTAGTTTATAAACTTCAATCCAACTTATGGAAATGGCCTGAATTCATCTAATTATGTGTTACAAGCCAATCCATATTTATTTCTGTGCTTTCAAGTCTTAAAGTTTCTGATTAAAATTTAAAAATAAAATTATCTGAGTAATGAAAATCTAGATTTGCAACAAGTAGACTTTTGAAAAGAAAGCTTAAAAGATAGTTTGGTTTTTTTTCCTAGCCTTATTGTTTAAAGGGTACTTCCTCTGATATAGAAATGGCGTTCCAATTTTATAATAAGAACAGTAATAATAGTAGCTCATACAGCTATTAAGTTGATGAAGCAAATATTTGAGTATAGTTCTAACTTCAGAGTCCAAGATCTTGACCACTATGCAACATGACCTCCGACCGTGCTGTCCTGTGATGGTGTCTCTTAAAAGGGATTTTATCCTTCCCTGCCCCGCCCTCCCCGAAATCTACTTTGCATTCATGTATGTTTTTCAAGATGGGAAGCGTAAAGACCAGAAGATTTAAATAGCTGGATTTTAATCTAAGTGTTTAATTTTTTAAATTGGGGAATTGATATACTATTTAGAATTTATTTTGAAAATTTGTTTCTTGAGACTTGGTGTACTGCATTTTGTTTTACCTAGTTATTTTATATATAATTATATTCGTTTATATATAAATACATTTTTAATAAAAATAGTACAAGCCTATTTTGTAGGAAATGTGAACAATATGTAAAAGTATAAAGAAGGAAATAAATGCACATGATCCTACCAGCCAGAGAGAACACTTCTACTAACATTTTGGTATAGCCTCCTAATATTTGTTTACTTCTTTTTTTTTTTTTATAATGTCAAGATCATACTGCGTATACAATGTTAGTTTAATTGTAAGAGATGAGAGGAAGGAGATCCCGCTATGCAGGGGAGACCACTTTATCTAGGCCTCCAAATTTTTACATAGTAAAAAGTTGCCAATGGAATATAAACATGCCTTACCCCACCTTCCACTTCACAAATTCATCTCACTCTTTTGAACCCCCAGATATGTATAATTTTGTATTCTGTATTTTAACTAGTTACATAATATAGTTATTTTCTCATGTTATCAAGAGCTCTTTGAAAATATTTTAATGGTTATATAATAGTCCATAGTTACAGATATGCTATAACTTAAGCATTTCTCTATTGTTGGATATTTATTTAGATTGGTATCAGCATATTTTGTCAGAGATAATATAGCTCACTGAGAGGATGCAGTCCAGGTGTTAGAGCCTGGTGCCATACCCATACAGGGACTTCCTACCACTTGCTATACATACAAGTACTTTGCATATGTGCAAAGTCATTCCATCCACTTATAAAGAGATTCCCTGTGCAATTTTATAGAATTTGTATTTCCAGAATACAATCCATGATGGAAAGAGTGATATTTCAGGCCAGAGGTGAAATAATAATAATCGCTCTTCCTTTTATTTGCATAGTATTTCATGATTTTCAGTGAATTTTCACAAGCGTATGTTATTTAACTTACTTGTCTCGTTTCTGCAAGGTAGGGAATATTAATCTCATTTTATAATTGGGAAATTAATGTTTAGCATGAACTCCAAAACAGAATTCTTGCTAATGCTGTGACAGTAGTTGCTCTGTACACGGTTCAAGGAGTCACACCCCTATAGCAGAGGATACTTTGGTTGTTTGTTTGTTTAGTTTAATGGAACAGAGTAAAAAATAATACCTTAAGGTTAGATCCACACAGGGCTGAAATGTAATGATTTTCAGTATTTTTAGGAACCATCGGATTGCTCAGTCTTTTTTTTTTTTTTTACTTCTAAAAACATTTAGATCTGTCCTCTAGATAATTTACAGAGAAAACTGTATATTTTTTCAAAGTAGCACTAATTAATTCATCTGAACATTAAGTCAAATCCTTTTTTAAAAAATTGGTTCATATTTTTGTCAAGAAAACATTAGGTCTGTGCTTTAAATGACAGTCTCTTTCCCAAGTATAGACTTTATTTAGGAATCCTTTACTAGAATTTGTATAATGTTGCTTGGTTTCCTTCAGCCTTATTGATATGAACTGAAGTGTGGAGACACTTTCAGATTTGCTCTTAGTGCTTCAAAGTCAGTTTACGAGTATATACCCCAGGAGTGGTAAAGCACTCAAAGAAGGTCTTACATATAATCAATGGTTTGGGCACAGTAGGCCTCAAAATTGACCTTGTTCATCTGAAGGTAGAACTGTCTGAAAACTAAGTTGTTCTGTAAAAACAGACCTAAAAAAAAATAATGAATTTATTTTTATACACACAAATTGCAGTTGTGGGAGTTAGTTCATTCTTAATAAAGGAAAACTTATCTGCTTCCATATCTTGGCTATTCCCAATAATGCTGCAATGAACAGAGGGGTGCAGATATCTTTTTGAATTAGTGTTTTGGATTTCTTTGGATAAATACTCAGAAGTGAAATTGCTGGGTGTTATGATAGTTCTATTTTTAATATTTTGAGGAACCCCTGTACTGTTTTCCATAATTGTTGTACCAATTTATTATCCTGTCAGTAGTTTACAAGGGTTCCCTTTTCTCCACATTCTTGACAATGTTTGTTATTCGTTGATTTATTGATGATAGCCATTCTCACAGGTGCGAGGTGATATCTCGTTGTGGTTTTCATTGATAGGTGAATGGATAAAGAAAATGTGGTAAATATATACAATGCAATATCACTCAGCTATAAAAAAGAATGAAATCTTACCATTTGCAACAACATGGATGGACCTAAAGGATATTATGCAAAGTGAAATAAGTCAGACAGAAAAAGACAGGTACCATATGATTTCACTTATATGTAGAATCTAAAAAACAAAATAAATGAACAAAACAAAGACAAACTCATACATACAGAGAACAAAGTGATGGTTCCCAGCTGGGAGGAGGGTTGGGAGTATTGGTGAAAAAGGTGAAAGGGATTAAGAAATACAGATTGACAGTTATAAAAACAGACACAGAGATGTAAAGTACAGTATAGGGAATATAGTCAATATTATCGTAATAACTATATATGGTGTCAGATGGGCACTAGACTTACCTGGTGATCACTTTGTAAGGTATATAAATGTCCAATCATTATGTTGTACACCTGGAACTAATATAATATTGTATGTTAACTGTAAATGAAAAATAAATTATAAAAAAATTTATCTGAATGGTTATCCCCATTTCTATTTTTTTATAAAAAGATAAATTAATTAGTTCTGTATTTTGCCGCCTTAATGCAAATTTAAACTACATGGAGATACTACTTCACATGCACTAAGATGGCTATTATCAAAAAGACAGAAAATAACAAGTATTGTTGATAATGTGGAGAAAGCGGAGAGATTATAAAACATTGCTGTTAGAACGTAAAACTTTGGAAAACAGTTTGACAGTTTCTTAAACATAAATTTACTAAATGACTCAGTAGTCCCACTTATGGAGATATTTAATCCAAGATAAATGAAACATGTCTATACAAAGACTTGTACACAAATACTCATAGCAGCGTTATTCACAATAGCCAAAAGGTAGAAACAATTCAAATATCCATCAACATGATATGCTATATCCATCTAATGGAATACTATCGAGCAGTAAAAAGGAATGAATGACTGATCCATGTTACATGTTACAACATGAATGAGACTGGAAAACATTATGCTAGGTTAAAGAAGCTAGACACAAAAGACTGTTTATGGTGTGATTCCTTTTCTATGAAATGTCTATAAAGGCAATTGTCTGAAATCATGCTGGAGGTAGGAACAGAGAATGTTTACTCATACCTTCAGCTGGCCTCTCCTTCATTTCGAAAAAAAAGGAAACTCTTTCCTCCTTTAAGGCCTTTACCTGCACTATTCTGTATACCTGGAAAGCTGGAAAGTTCTCCCTCTCCTTTGCTTGGCTAATACATGCCAGTACTTCAGGTGTCAACTTAAACATCGTATCTTCAGAGGAACTATATTTTTATCTCACAATTTAATCATCTTATGATACTCTCTCCTAGCACCCCATGCTGTCTTTTCATAGTATTTATTACAATTGTTAATCAGTTATTTACTCAACAAATAGACTACTCTAGTCCTGGGCTCCAGGAGAAACAAAACACAGAGCACATTCTAGAGGGGAGAAATATAATGAACAAGTAAATTACCCTATAAGAAAAGATGATAACCGGTAGGGAGAAGAGTAGAACATGGTGAAAGTTAGGGTCATGGGGGAGATTTTCTTTTTTATGTAGTATCTTCAGGAATGGTCTATAATAGCATGACATTTGAGCAGAGTTTTGAATGAAGAATATACACACCTTTCAAAGTAATACTTTTTTGATTCCCTCTTTTTTTGATAAATCCCACTCTTGTAAACCAGTATTGTTAAAATTTGAATTATTTGATGTCTCTGTTTGATAATCCTTTAAAATAAGAGATGCAGAAAATGTAAATAGTGTAGTTATAATCTCTTGCCAACCAACTTTTGTAAATTTGTATTATAGCATCGTATCACTCCAACCACTTTGGCAAATTAAAAATATATTAGCAATTTGTCCAGAATGTCAGAATCATTTTACATTATTACCAAATTCTACCCCACGTCTAGGAACTTATATAAAAAAAAATCAGTAGTAATTTATTTTGTAGAGCTAGCAGAGACTTAGAAAAGATTCTAATTTATTAAAACTAGAAAAATTAAACTTTCACACATGATAAAATTGAGACCATCTTAAACATCATGCAAAAACACAATTCTGACTACTTCTCTTCCCCTCCTACCTCAGGTTATCGATCTACTTGTTTTGATGTCCATGTTATACCTGTAGGGAGTTATATGCTACCTATTGAGACCTCTTTTTTCCTCGTAAGGACAGTCTTATGTGTCTACAGAGATAGGCTATCTCTTTTATAACCCACACTTCCCTGCCCACCAATTATTTCATTTTCAGCAGTAGATTAAACTGGCAAGGTCAAAACCTGGGTGAATTTCTGAAGTAAAGAAAAGCCAGTTAGTAAAAAGAATTGTGAATCAGAAATCTGGTTGTTTTGTTCTAGAAATTCCTTTTTTTTTTTCAATTTTAATATATGAAGTTCTCAGTAATGGTTTATTAATCAGTTATTTTCTGAAAGAAATATATCTAGGTAAAGAGGTTGAAAATGAAGAGTGTTATTGTTTTCATTATTTAATACGTAGAAGGTTGTTGACTAAAAGATAAAAGGGAAAAATTAAGCAGAAGAAACTTATGAACAAAAAGAAAACAAATTTATGGAAGATATCAGCATCATGTGGCATGTTATTGTGGGTTAATTTTTGTATGTGTCATTATTTTTGGAATTACTGATTATAGTAAATTATATAAATCCATTGGATTAATGAAATCATAGCAAACAAATATTTCCAGCAACTGCTTTGTGGACACAGTTATCAGAATATCCTTGAGAGCTTTTTAAATATAGTATGTGGATTCCCAGGCCTCACCCTAGACCAAAAGAATCAGGACAGACCCAGTAGTTATTTAACCAGCCTACACCAAGCCATAGATTGACATTTTAAAACCACTGCTCTAACCCATTCATTTTGTAGCTAAAAATTTGATATGGTATATTCTGTTTTTTCTAAGTGAGATTGGCTTTATTGCATCCAAGTTATTGTTGTCAATTTTAATGGAATCAATTTTCAAGATATACAATGGACTAAGCCTGGTGACCTTATAGCATCACCCAATTTTGTTTTTGTTTTTGCCTTAGTAAAAATAGTTTAACCAAGCTTGATACCCCACTTCGTTCACCAGCTATGACTCTAAATGTCTATAAGAGTGCTGACAGAAACAGAACGCAGTCTCCAATTTGACAACATTTAGATTATTTAAAATATTGTGTGGTAGGCTATGAAAATCAAAGTGTTAAAGCAATGTCTATATCATTTGAGTAAGGGATGTTTGAGGGAAAACACGTGTATTGGTTCAGTTTTTAAAATCAGTCACATTTTTTTTTCACAAAAAGCTAATTTATTCAAGTATATGCATTTTTTATTAGTTTCAGGTGTACAAAGCAACATAATAGTTAGACATTTACACCCCTCACAAAATGATAACCCCCCTCCCCCAATCTGCCACCCCTCTGACATCTTATACAGCTGTTACAATGCCTTTGACTCTCTTCCTGATGTTATACTTCACCTCCCTCAGTCACATTATTTTAAGTCTCATCTCCTCAACTGAATTATAGCACTTTGAATACAGAAGCCATGTGATTCATACTTCTTTGAAATCTCAGGGATTGCACAGTCCCTTAATCAGAATAGTCATTCCTCGTATTTGCTGATATTTTCCCATTAATGATGTCTCTACACTGAACTAATGAGCCTTTTACTTGTGACATTTGGTGATAAACCACACAGACTTGTTAGGGCAGCCATGTTGGTGATATTGCCAGTTAAATGACTTATTTAACTGATCCACCGCACCCTTAACATTGGCCTTATTATTAACAGAGTTTGGAGCCAATAGGTATTAAATGCTATCCTAGAAATACTGATTACCCCTCATTTTCTCTTCATTTTTAAAATTACAGATCTTGCTTTCAAGCTGTCAGTGTTTTTATAGAAAAGAATGTTTTCCTTAGCACAAGTCAAGGGTAACTGTTTAGCTGCTTCGAGTTCATCTTTCATATGTATTTGCTTAGTGTTCACCTTCGGAACCAGGCAGAATTCCCCTAACATACAAAACTACATGGGAAGAAAGGATTAGAAATCATACAAATAGGAAATGAGATTTTTTTTTCCCTAAAAATTCAAGTTCTCCATCTGTTATTGTATCTGGATGTAGTAAAATTTTAACTATAATAAAAAGAAATACGTTATTTTAGAAGCTTTGGAATCAATACTCTGGAAGGATAGAGATATATCATAAATTAATATAAATTCTTTTGAATTTCTTTCAAAAGAATAAAGAGACCTAATGTTGAGAAGGTTAACCAATTGTATATTTTAAAAGTGTTTTATTCTTTCTCTAGATTAATTAATTTAGCCTTTAATTAGCTTGGTCATTTAATTAATCTAGGATTTAATGTATTAAAAGTCAAAAAGATTTTATAGACCTTCCTTTTATTACTAAAATATCTATGGAGATATTTGGAGAAAAAATTCTTACATTGGATTTGAAAGTCCTCTAAATGAGAAAAAAATGTTTCTAATTTTTATATTACAGTCTCTTAGATAGAAATTAGGCAAATTATAAACACCAGAGCCTGCTTTTCAGTAACTGACATCTGGGCATAACTTCAGTGTACTGAAACCATAATCCACTTGTGCATTTTACATGAATTTGTTTTTGAACTATTTTACCTAGAAATGTCACTATCACAAAACTGTAAATGCATACGTATTGATTTTTTGTTTTTGTTTTGGAAGAATTCTACCTTAATTCCACTTCCACTGCAAAATAAACAAAATTTGGGAGCACTTTTCTAAACTTTCTTAGATTATATTTAAAGTCTTTGATTATTTATCATTGTGTTTTTAAACATGGTTTAACTCATTATCATGAAGTGATTATCCAGTGGTGTTGTAATCTGCATCATTCAGAGCATATCATCACAGGTATACAGAGGGTGCCAAAAAACGTATATACATTTTAAGAAAGGAAAAAACTATATTAAAATTGTAATAATATATACCAAGAACAAAAGATGAATACAAGTCACATTTGACTTCTGCAATTACGAGAGGTGCTCCAACTGGTTACCATCAACATCCAGACACTTCTGATTATGGTGAACTACTGCTTGAGCAATGTTGACCAAAGTGTCCATTTGTATCACAGCACATGCTGTTTCAATTTCTTCCCAAAATACTACCGGTGTGGTCGGTTCTCTAAGGTACACCACATCCTTTAAGGTCCCCCATAGGTAGAAGTCAAGGGTTGTTGAGTCAGGAGAACGTGGGGGAAACTCAACTGCACCTCCTTGTCCTATCCATTGTCCTGGCAAGTGCTCATCGAGGTAAGCCCTCAAGTCTCGGTGGCCTTGTGCTCCTCCAATGACAGCCATGCTTCTGCCATTTTCTTTGTCCTGCCTGTCGCATGGTGATGCTAGCATTCATTTGATCAATGCCATCTTTTGAGCTAAGGTCATACTACACATTGCTACCGTAATTCAATTCAACTTCAAAAAGTAATACATAGATAACATCTCTTAAAATGTGTATACATTTTTTTGATACCCCCTGTATTTACATAGGAACTCTGTAAATCCCAGGGGAACTGAAATAGAGACCCTTGAAACTTTCAGTTTGAATCTAATTCAATAGAATTAAGATTTTAAAGCAACCAGTTTAGAAGGAAAGACAGCTCTGAGCTCTTAGAAATGGCCTACAGAAATAGAGCACCTTCTTGCTATTTTGAAGAAGGATGCACTTAAGCTTTATTCTTATAGGCTGGTGTGTGGGCTGCTAGGAAACAGTGCCATTTACATTGTCCTCTGACTAAGCCCCATAGAAAGTTTTCACAATTCCCTTGCTCATCATAGATTGCTTTTTGTTAAACATAACTCATGTTAGGTATCAGGTAAAGTCGCCTTACTGGTTCCCACCACTTCCTGAGCCCCCTCCAAGCTAGAATTGGTTATCCGCCTGTTCCTGCATTTTCAGGTCACCTTGTACTGCTGTCTCTGTTCACATAGCATAACACTAAAGGACAAATCATAGGCACTCATTAGAACTTGCTCGTTGAATAAATAAACTTGAATGATTTTCTAGTCCAGCTCTTCCATCTAACGCATTGGGGAAATTCAGTTGCAAATGGTTAAATTGTTTATACAAATCACACAAGAGAACAGAAACTAAATCATGTGATTGGGGAAGGTCTATGAGTTTGGAATTCAGGTTGGTCAGTAGCACTGAAGTTTTGTTTTATTCTGTTTTTAATCATATCAGCTGCATTGAAGTTGCCAATCCCTAAGAGAGGTAGAGCAACACAGTCCACAGAACTGCTATGTCACAAACTAAAGAAAGACCGGAATCAAGCAAAAGTAATAAACTAACTGAGATTATTTTGAATGTGAATCTGTATACAAACAAATGTTCAAAGCTTCTTGAAAGTATGAACAATGTCCTGTTTTTTCTTTCCATACTATTTCCATTTTATAATTGGATCAACTCCCCTGCTTTTTATCATAAACTAATAATAATAATGATAATGGTAACAGTAGTAATAACAATGTGTGCTCCACTGGAGTGTGAACTGTAAGAGAGCAGAGACCATGCTTGTGTGTTGACTTTGGTATATCCAGCACCCAGCATTGGGCAATTAGTGGAAGAATTAAAAATGATGATTCCCCAAGGAATTCTAAAAACTCAGAGTTCATTTTTAAAATGTGGACATTGGATCTCATCGATCTAGAAACTGCTTAATAAAAGCCTTTACTGTTATATTTTCTATTTGTTGTCTGTTTTTGTTTTGTTTTGTCTTTGTTTTGTCCTCAGTTTTATTGAAATTAATAATTTTTCAATAGTGAATTAACACATTAGTGTGATAAACCACATTTATGAAGAAAATTTGATTGTATAGTTTTCATTCTTTTGTTTTAATTTATTTTTTGGATAAGATCCTTAGCAACTATATTGATCTATTTGTTTTTTCTTCTACTGAGTGGCCTAATAATACTTATGTCTACATGTGTAACATAAATCTTAATCCAACAAATATTATTCTTTGATTCAATTTTTTAATGTAACGCTTATAATCAAATCCATGATGTTATAAGAAATTGAGTTTTTCAACTTCTAATTTTCCATTTTATTATTCTTCTCCTGCCTAACATTAAGAGGCAATCAGTTCTCCTGAAAACACTTGGATTTTTCAACAGATGGAGGTTTATCTTAGATCAAAACAAAGCTGCTGTTTCAGTGTAAAGGCAGGAGAATGGACTAGAAAACTTCGTAAAGTCTCCTCCATATCCCTGTATTTTGTTTGCAGATCTCACTGCTTTTTAGTGAGCTAAAATGAATGGAACCTACAGTACCCATTAAAGAAGATAGAAATTCTCATCAACTATCATGCTTTGTAAAGTCATTTTCACCCTTATTATTGGAAGGTTAGGCCTTAGAAATATAGTAACCAAATGCAGTACTTTAAATAAAATCACTGTTTCTCAACCCACTGGAAAAAAGTTCTAATTCTCCACTTTACAGTTACAGTGCCCCTACGCTATTTTTATTGTAATTGTATTGCCAAATCAGGTGTGAGATTAGATGTTGGATGTTACATGTAATCTGCACAAAAATCAAATTATTTAACCTCTAAACCCACAATACCCCCTCCTGCTGGTTTGCTGTTAAATATTCAGTATTTTCTTGTCATGAATACAAATGGAGGACAAATTAGAATCTACAGACAGCTGACCTGAGCTTCAGATTAGAGACTGGGGGGCTTGTGCTGTTTTAAATGTTTTAATTATCATAGTCCCAGTAGCCAGATGAAGGACACACATAAAATCATTTTTTAACAAAAGAAAAAGAAAAAGCTTCATCTTCCTTCCTCCTCTTAATGTGAATGTTTGAGTGTGATTACATTTGCACTTCCATTGGAACTATACTAATTTGCTGCATTAAATTAGGTCTATTAGTAATAATTTTTAAACCTCTAAACACTTTTAGTGATATTTTCAGTTGGTATGTGTTTTCCTTGTTGGGAATATGATGTATATTCCTCATTTTATTTCATAGACAATAGATCTGTGTTTATTTGTAAAGCCTAATTTAGATAACAGGTCTGGTAGTTCACATTCAATGTGGTGAAAATATAGGGGAATAATGGACTGATTTACATATGATAGCATGTATTTGCATCAGCAAAGCATAGAAAACCCAAGTAAAATGAGCTAGACAGCATTCTGGGAATTGAAAATATTTAATGTTTCATAGTCTGAGATTTATTCTTAAACATCGCTGCTTAATTGAAAACTTTTACAATTTAGAGTTGAAAGATTATGAATTAATTAGCAGGTTGCATTGGTTGGTAAAATAAAAAATTTTGTGGGCATTTACATAGCAAAGAAATAAACATTAAATCTTTAAAAAGACAAATTTAAGGAAGTTTTTTTATTTGAAAAGTAACGATACATTAATATTCATTCTCAAGAATATATTATTCTGATGCCTACAGTCTTGAATTTGCATTTTTTGT
Source organism: Hipposideros armiger (assembly GCF_001890085.2). Classification (NCBI taxonomy): domain Eukaryota; kingdom Metazoa; phylum Chordata; class Mammalia; order Chiroptera; family Hipposideridae; genus Hipposideros; species Hipposideros armiger. The sequence goes on along the minus strand of NW_017731366.1, from coordinate 2,749,241 downwards.
TTCTTGTATATGTTTGTGTAACGTTGATTTGATTAGTTATGCCTGACTAGTAAGCAGTGAAACATTTTTATATACTCTTGGGAAATAAATTTGGCAGAAAATCAGCATGAGTAGATTTAATTATCACTCTGAGACCTTTTCCTTTTCTAGCTTAGTGATCCTGAAACTCCATGTGTCTCACTGAAATCTGTGTGGACGCTAAGCTTCGCTTCCCAATTTGTTCCTCCACGCAATGATAAGCCAAGCAATTACTGGTTTATTGATTTTTCATCATGGCAAATTTAAAGTTGATTTTTTCCTGAAAAGGCAGGGGTGATTAAGTGTTTCCCCTCGGTTTAGTACAAGAGAGCTATGTGGCAGAATCTAATATCCTGAGGTCAACCTCTGCAGGCAGATAATACGGTGTCTTGGCCACGTGTTAAAGAGAGAAATCAGGGCTACAAATGTGATAGGATATATGTGGAGACAGTTTAATTTGCTCCATTTATATGAACAAGTCATGTGGCACAGGCTTGGAAAACATCATTTTGAATGAGTTTAGAAGTGAGGCCCACGTGGGCAGAAAGAATGAGTGAGTACAAACAAGAAAGATGTTATTGGTTATTAAGGGAATTTCACTATCATTTTTAAATGAAAATAAGTAAACCATTGGTATATATAGATATAGATATATAATAAGTAAACCATATCACTCAAAACAGTGAAATCCACATATACCGTTACAAAAACTTGCTAGTCTGTAAAATGTAAAAATAATCTGTCATGTGAGAAAATCATGATTAAGCTGTGCATACCAGTTTTAAAAATACTATATACATTCTAATCTCTTCAGGCAGTTCTCTAGCAGTAATATATATATATATATATATATATATAATTTTTTTTTTTTTTGCTTTTCAAAGGTTGAAAATTTTAAATCAAATACTCAATGCTTCATTCCAGAAAAACATAAAATGCTTTGATCAATATTTGGCAACAATATTATTTTATAGAAACTACTAACTACTTATTGTAAATAGGAGTACAGATAGATAAATAAATAGATAGATTTTGTGGGAAGGTTTAAATCTGAGAATGGTCAAAAAGCTCAGCAGTAACTTGACTGAATGTTTACTATAATTCTTATATAAAATGGAAGCATTCTAGTTTTAATTTTTCCAGTCAGCAAGCAAATATATTTACTAGAATATAAAATAGAAGATGCAACTCTCTATGTGGTAGTTTTTCTTAATCGATTATTTGAAACCTAAATTGTTTACCAAAATGTTGAACAGATTAAACCTGGTCCTAAATCTATAGAGCCCATTTTTCACCTGGGCTCGCTTACCTTTTTCATTATTTTTTCTGTATGATTCCTGAATATTTACTCATTAGCAATCCATGTTATTGTACCTTTATCAATATGATTCAGAAAACTTCTAATTGTTTTCCTCTTGTAACCTAAGAATGAAGATAGTAGGTCGTTTCAGGTATTTTGTTTACTAAAAAGTCATCAATCATTACCTGAAGATAATTGTGAGTTGTATTTTGGGCAAATTACTGAAATAATTCCACATTTTTAATATTCAAATGTTTTTATTTCTAAAAAAAAGATAAACAAGGGTGCTAAAAACAATTATTTGGTTACATACATTAAGCTAGCTTAGTTCTGATGCTAATATATCTTTTTAAATCTTCCACAGAGGCTAGAATACGAATATATTAAGATCATTGATAGCATCTGTTCTCTCACTAAGCACCAAAACAATGTATAAAGCCAGGTCTGCCTCTGGCCCAGTCTTTTCCTGTGAATTAAAACCCATGTGGCTGGAGTTAGATTGCACTTTTCATTCAGGGACCCCTTTTCCCACTTATTTCATCAGTGTATAAACTCTGAAGTTTTATGGTATTTTTTTTTTCACATCTGACAGTAACTGTCTGGCTACTTTTTGCAATTGGTGACTCTACCACCAAGAAGTGATGTTTAGAAAGATTTGTGAATTATTTCTAGTCATGTGTTAGATTTGCGTGGGTTTACTCATTTTCCAGTACAGTCTGGCTTGTACAGATTAGACGGGCATGATTTTCAATGATCTGAAGTTCTTACGACATTTTCCCTGAAAACAATAAAAAGTACAGAACAAATGTCAAACCACTATGTTGGACACCTGAAAATAATATAATATTGTATGTCAACTGTTATTTAAATTATTTTTAATTACAGAAAAAATTTCTAACTAATTAAAAAGAGTTTTCTACCTGAGCTGACGTGAAGTCCACATGTATGTAAAATTCCCATACAGTACTTAAAAGGACTTGGGACATGATCTTAAAGGTTTAGTTACAAGCATCAAAGACACATTTAAGTTTTCTTTCATCGTATGTGCTCACTTGACTGTTGAGCAGCCATGCTGATTATCATTTCTTCAGGTATTAAGCAGTATGGTACCACAGTCTCATCCTTCCCCAGATCATTACGGATCTTTTCAGACGAAGAAAATGCATAGAATTACTCTTCCTTTTAATGTCTTTTCCTCCACCAGCCTTCAAGTAAATGTTAGTTGATCTAATGACTAATTGATAAATCCCATTCTGATGCCCCTTACCTGACTTTTCGTGTTGAGTGAGCAGCAGTGACCTCTTACAATAAATGGTTGTTTAAAGGAAGAGGTCAGTGTTGAAACTGGATCTCTGCCTTGCTGTTTCATTCATATCCTTCTATTAGCAAACCCCGGATCTGTTCTGAGCACTGTGTTCAATGTGAGGGCTGTGAAGATAAATTAGGCAAAGTTCTTGCTCTAAAAAAGTTTTCAGCCTATTAGAGGGGATATATTATGTGCATAAATAAGTATAAAACAGAGTAGAAATAAGCTCCAGTAAGGAAATACAGGTAGACTGCCTGTGAGAAGGGGGGAGATTACTTGCAGCTGAGAGAATTGGGGAATGCCTTGAGGAAATTGCTTACATTTTTCAAATCTGTCAGCATGAACAAGCCTGGAGTAAACATGTAGGTGGTGGGGGAGGTGAGAGAACATTTTTTGAATTTATACCAAGTGTTTTTACCAGTGCTAGTACCTAAACATAAGTTACCTAATTCCAGCCCCACAACAACCCTATGAATTATGTATTCTCATTTTATAAATACGGAAACTCGACAATTTAAGTGACTTACTCAAGGTCATACAACTAGTAAGGAGAGGTGGAACTTGAAAATTTATGTTCTAACTTTACATTCAGAGCTCTTTTTCCTATGTTCCAGCTAACTAGCCCACACAGCAATTGGACCGTGATCTTGGCGTCCACAGCAACATGCTCTAAACTATATACTAGTGCTTCCCAAACCTGGCATGTGTCAGAATCACCTGAGGGTGGTTTTTAAAATATTTAGATTCCAAACACCTTGTATTTTTCAGAATTTTGAGGGAGTCAACCCAGGAACGTATATATTTTCTTGAATTTTCTCAGGTGATTTTGATTGTTAGCCAGCACTGCTGCACCGAAAAGCCTTTGCAGACAACAGCTCTAAACAGTTGCAGGAACAGCTACAATCACGATTTACCACAAGAATGAATATGTAGTCATGTATTCTTTTTGTAACCAGTCACTGATTATTTAAATAGTCAACAGCATAATTTTGAAAGTGCGAAAATTTCCAATCAAACTTTGATTTTTTTAAAAATTTCCAATCAAAACTTACAGAATGGGTGTCAGTGACTTGGCAGAAAACCCCAGACAATAGTGTAGCCCCCTTTTAAGAAAGTCTGCTTCACAAATACCCTTGATAGCAAAGAGAACATTGTGAGCAAAAGCATAGACACCAACAACCCTAAGTTGAAAGATTCATAAAAATCAAATTTTCAATGTGTTTTAGAAATACCGTAAGCGATTTGTTTATCTTGTCTTTTTATATATGTGCAAAAGTGATATGTAATTTTAAAAATCTTTCTCAGTCTAAAAGAGCTCTACTAATAAGTACAAAAAATTCCAAGTAATAAGAAAGCATTGTGCCATAGTTTGAAAGCTTTTTCTTTCTTACTGATGTATAAAAGAATCGTGTATTACAACCAATGGCATCTTAGATTTGATGAAATATGATATTAATGCCTGTATCACATTATTTTATTGTAGTGTTTTATCATTTAATTTCTCTGTTGTGACCCGCCATGTTCATCTCAGATAAGCAATTCTTTGTGATGATGACTGACAAGAGTATTTTTCTCAACCCATGCTGTACATATTGGAAATTTTAGACATTAAAGAGGATACGCTTCGATATGAGATATTAGAGTATATCAAGATGTTGTTCGTAACTTTAGAAACTCTAGCAAAGTGTCTGTTGTAGAAGTAAAATTCCCTGATAATTTTTAAAATAAAATTAATTTTCTTTTTGACAGGTGAAAGAGGCCATCCCCACATTAACCTTTACTGTTAAATGAGTAGCTTATTTCTAACTAAGTTAAGCCGGGACATGAGTCTCTTTGTTTAACACTTCTTAAAGTAAAAGTTAACATCCTGCCTTTATCTAATTGCTATCAAAGACATTAGCCTATTTGGCTCACGCATGATTCAATTGCATGAGGTCATGCAGCCTAGCTGTAATAACTTAAAGTGCTTCACTTGGTGATAAGAAAATATATTAAAATGCTCTCAGGTTCATTAGTTATTGCCTAAGGTCATGCTTTATGGTCAGTCCATTTACTGAAGTTTGTTGTAATAGCACTGACCTGAACTCACATTTTTAAGTCTTTTGATATAAGAAACATAATAAATCCTAAGAAATCGTGTTTTTACTTTAATCCACTAAAAGAAAAGTTGTTTATTTTCATGTGTACCTCTTGGTAGAGGAGTTGGAAATTCTATATTTAATGATATCTTGTCACTGATATATATACATAAAAGCTCTTTTCTTCAGTCCTCACTTTGAAGACAAATTTTAAAACCTTAACAAAAGTATTCTGCTATATAAATGGGAAGCCTTGGACTCAATTTCCTTTTTACTTTGCTTTCAGATCCTTCTCTATACTTTCATAAATAACCAAATGAGAGCAGGTCCCCCCAAGTCCACCCTTTGGATCCCTCTCGAGCATGTGTTGCTTCATTAAGCTGGCTCAACCACCTGGTGTGGAATCTTTGGTCACAGGAGACTCTGTCAACATCTGGCATTAGCTATGATCTCTGTATACGTATGCTTCATCTTTATATTGACATTTTAGAAGAAAAAGAATGTGGGACAAATTAGGAAGGTATACAGAACAATATAAAATAAAGCTACAGTGGAGCTGATATGCCATAGTACTCATATAGTATATAGAAGAAACAAACCAGTAAATGGAAGATCAGTAAATATGTTGGAAGATCAATAAATATGTTGAATTAATTTATTTTAAAATTTAAGTGTAATGTATGTGATATAAAAGATATATTTATTTTATGTGGAATATTATTGGTGGAGTTATTAATCTTGTGTCAAATTCCAATCATCCTTTAAAAGAAAGTGTATATTTCATCTGCTATTAAACTCTTGTAGCTTTTTAGTATCATTTTTAAAAGATTTAAAAAATAGGCTGATTTGATAGTAAAACAGGAAAAGGGTTGGTATCTTATTAACTTTCTGAAAATAATGTAGTTGAGTTTCTGAACTAGGAAATATTGAGATAATGTATTAAAGTGTTTTCTTATCACAGAAAAACCAAAGAACATTATCCATTATGTCCTGAAAAAAAGTAAAAGGAGATATTGGGTAACTATAATGGAACTAGCTACAATGAAAACAAAAGTGCTATGTGCTATGGCTTGTTTTTAACTGAAAATCTGTTTCTTTACTACCTTAAATAAAAAAATATATATATGACAAAAAGAAACTGAAATTACTTTTAGTGTAATTCTGTCAATTCTGTATATTTAAAATGAAGCAAAATGGGCACCTTGTCAGAAAATAAAAGCAAAGCATAGTGACATGAATTGTTGTTCTTTTGTTTGTATATTTATATAATCTTTCCGTGTAGTAGCATTTAATATTTTTATTAGAAGCAAATTAAGAATGAATTATCAAATAATGCGTAGCTATCATTTGTATCTATTTAATGTAGATAAAGTAGACATTAGACTCCGAAACGCATATATTTACTTATGGTATGGGACAGTGCTGAGATCACACGAAATAGATCTGTAGGTGAACGGAGAGAAATTTTTGCCTGGAGCCCAGGAGATGGAGACTGACTCTGATCTTAATCTGCTGACCTGCTGAGTGATCTTGATTAGTGTTCATCTATACGTACAGCTAAGATTGTGAAGATTGCGCCGCTATTAAACACATTGCTTTTATAACTTAATGGGACAAAGATTAACAGCAGCATCGAGCACTAATTTAATATAACAGATTCACTAAGTGTAATGTTAGCAGTTGAAGACAAACTTCTCTAATAATTTGAGGGGGAAGTGGAGAGACATCATTTATTATTCTGATACTTAAGTGAGGTCAGCCCATTAAATTATATAAAAATTTTGCTTTTCAATTATTATCTTGAGCTGCCCTGTTTTGAGGTCAACTGAAACTGGTAATTTTATCATGGTTTTCCCAGTTATGTGATCTATATAATAGATATCTCATTTCCTGTTGTCTGCTAGGAAATAGGCCAGAAGAATGAACTCTAAAAGAAATAAAGTGATGGCTATAGCAGCACTTTCATCAAAAACTTCTATGCTCATTAAAGACTCTTTTTTTAATTTGGCAGATATAAAAATGAGGAGTGTTGTTAATGTAGATGTGTAGTGTATAGGTATATAGCACCCTATTTGAGGAAAGATGTAAAAAGCTGGCTTTCACAGCCAGATAATTCAGTCAATTTCAACGTTATCCAGGATTTTGGGAGCGCCATTTTGCTAGTTTGTTTGGGGACTTTTTGTTTTTTTACCTAAGTATGTATGGCTCTAGATCCAAATGAAGAATGTTAAGGGTTTCAATATAATTGACCTTATTAACATTGTATAACTGGCAATTCCTAAAGGGGGACTTTAACCAAAAATTTTAGTTAGATTTTATTTAACCAGTTTGAATGTATAACAATTTAATATTATTGGACAAATATTGTCATCTTTGATTATCAAATTATATGCCAAAATAGCGAAAGTGAAGGTAACTCAATGTAATTTTAATACATGATCACAGAACATACCAATAGCGAAAACCATTAGGTACTTTGACACCTAGCGGTATGAGTTGAAACATTCTCAGTAGAATGTTAGTTTCTTTATCCAGAAGTTTTGCCTTCTTTGTAGAATACAAAAATGAGGGTGCTATTTTGATATGTTGAAGAGAGTTTATCGTATCTCAGTGGCATTTGTTTATGAAGTTTTTTGTTAAACTTCTAAGTTGTATGTATTAATAATATAAGCCTTTCCTAACAGTGTTAAGTAATAACTTAAGTAGTTTTTAAAGTCATTATATATATATATATATATATATATATATATATATTTAAAGATTTTATTGGGGAATTAGGAGAAGGGAACTGCATTTGGGGAATCAGGAAAGGGGAACAGACAAGTTGCTGTCCTTTTGTTCTTCAGTCTAGTTGTGGAGGACGTCGCTTCACTGGCACATGTTGGTATTATCATTACACTTTTCCCGGGTGAGGCAGTTTCTCGCCGGCCATTGGACGGTCGCTCACAGTAGCTCATGAAAGCTCACGCCCACTGCCAGCCCCACTGCATTCTATGCCATTGCCGGTGACTCATGACAGCCCAGCTCCAGATCAAGCTGTTGTTCACCATCTTAGCTGTAGAGGGCGCAGTGTCACTGGCCCTCATGTGAAATCCGAACTGGAGCCCTGCTGCTCAGAGCTGGTGTCCCAAGCCAACTCCTAACCAGCGTGCCACTTAGCCGGCCCAGTCATAATGTATTTTCAATCAAATAGTACTCTTACCCAGAGATGGGATGATTTTGAACAGATCTGACCAAAGCTACGCTTAGGCTGTTTTCATTACAGAATGCTCCCTAGACGGCCGCAGGTGGGGCAGGAGGTGGATTTCAATGTGTTCTGCTCCGGGACATTCCCCAGAAGTGGGCTGGGGATCGGTGAGGGTCTCTTGTCATTTTTTTCTTTTTTTCCTATAAATTGCCACTAAGTTCTGATTAAGTGACTCTGTCTCAGATATTTTTCAAGTTAACATTTTATTTATCTTCTAAGTGCCATTGTGTTTCCGCTCTTTACCATTAGAAATAAAATGATAGATCTGTGAGGAATCTTAAAGATCATGTGTAGTCAGCTGTCTCATTGCTGTCTTTATAACTAAAAATTCATTTTCCCTCATCTCTGACCTGAACTCACCCCCTTCCTCCACCACACCTAAGTTGAAAGATTCATAAAAATCAAATTTTCAATGTGTTTTAGAAATACCGTAAGCGATTTGTTTATCTTGTCTTTTTATATATGTGCAAAAGTGATATGNCAGCTCATCAGAAACATGCCGTGGTGAAGGAGGAAAAGCAAAATCAGGTCAAGGGGAGGAAAGTGCTTCTAAGACTGGTTCAGCGAAAGAAGCTCTAAATGTCACCCTGCTTAAAAAAAAAGAAAAACAGCAGTGGCCATTTCTATTAGGAAAACTTATTCTGGACAGACAAGGCTTACTACAGAAATAGGCAGAAAGAGGCAGTCTAGTATTTTATGATAATTCACTCTACTCCGTGGTTCCTGACCTGACTCCAGGGGGTTTAAAATAGTGTACACCTTCATTTATCTTCAGCAGAGTCGGGGAATTCTGGGAAGCAGATTGAAGTAAAGTAAGACTTGTTAAATCCTTTTAACAAATGCTACAAGAAGCCCTAATCATCACCTACTGAGCTAAAGCTGTAGGTCATTGTTCACAACTAAGCAATCGCTGAGTGAGTACCTTGCATTGGAGGAGCCAATGAACTGCCATTCTCCCAGCCCAGGAGTGGAAGCCTTTGAAGCCCTTTTAGGCAGGGTCGGTGTTCGTGTTTTGAGGTTGACTTTTAATTTGTTTTCTGTTGGGGGGTGAAAAGGGAAAGAGAAGCCTGAGCAGGGAATATAGGAAATATTTTTTTGTCCCACACTTCCCTTTTGGAGTTGCTTCAAATACAACTCTTTCCATTTTAAAGTAATGCACCATACATGGGTAAAACTAGAGAAAATAAATATTTCGATCTATCAAGAGGGGTCAGATTAAGAAAGATTTAAGACTAGAATGAAAATCATACCTGAGGTTATAAAAAGGAGGGGAGAAGGGTGTTTAAAAAGTTTAGCAAAGAAATTCTTGAAATGATGTTATCACTTCAATAATATAATCTCCCTTTTATCTTGAATGCAGTTAGGAAAATATTGAAATAGTTTGTATTCTGAGGGTTTAGCAAACAGAGGAGCAAGGGAGCCCAAGCAGAGCAAAGAAACTTATAATATGCCACACACTCTGCCTAATGTATGTTCTCTCATTTAGTTTTATGCTGATAAGAATCTGCTAAGGTAGACAACATTTTACAGGTTAGGAAACTGAGTCTTGGAAAGGGTGAGAAATTTTCCTGTAGTGTTACTACTAGCATGACAAGAACTAGGATTCAAACTCAGTTCATACTTGTATATCCCAAACCCTCAATTTTTTCATATGTTGTCTCTGTACCATAAAAAAAGAACAAACTTGGCTCTAAACAACAACAGTTGACAAAGTAGACTATTTCTGTTGTCACAAAACCCACTAGTCATTCCATCAACAGATATTAATGAATGCTTAAGTACATAACACCTTATTAAGCACGAACAGGCACTTCTAAGATCTTTCCCCTCAAAAAGCTTCTATCTTTGAAGTTTAATTCTGTGGGTGCATTTAAAGGAATATGTATAATCTTAATTTATCACATTATGTGGATTTTATTCTTATAAAGCAATTTCTCCAGTGTGAATTATTCATGAAACGTTTGTTGCCTGATTATGCACACACTGCCCTCAGTCACTCAGGAAGCTCAGGTAATGGGATTGTGTTTTAATGACAGCTTAAATCAGGGGTCAGCACACGACAGCTGACCTGCCAAATCCAGCCCACCACCTGGTTTTGTAAATAAAGGGCTATTGGAACAAAAGCCACACTCACTGTTCACATATTGTCTCTGCCTGCTTTTGTGCCACAACAGCAGAATCTATGACTTACGGCAGAAGACTGCAAAGCCTAATAATATACTCATTTTCTGGCTCGTTCTAGAAAAATGTTGCTGACCCCTGGCTTAAATCAACATCATAAGAAAGTTATTCTAATACTATGATATAATACAAAATATAATTACATATACACACACACACACACACACTACATTTCTCCACACACATATATATTATATGTTATATAGACAAGGTATAGTTTAGTGGGCCTTGAAATCACCTGGACATTTATAGTACCACTGCCGGAGTTTCTGATTCAGCAGGTCTGGAATGGGGACTGATAACTGCATTCCTAACAAATTTTCAGGTGATAATGATGCTTTGGTCCAGGGATCAGACATTGAGAACCACTGGAATAGACCTTTAAGATGGAAAAAGGGTAGCAGGGACCCGTGAAAGCATTCGGTGAGATAGCTGAATCTTCCAAAAATGTACCATCCTTTCCAAGAGATGGTCTGTCACATTAAGAGGATGTGTTTGTTAAGTAGGGATGAAAAAGCAGAATACAAAATAGATTTTATAGAGCATCGGTAGTACAATGGTGAGCATAGCTGCCTTCTAACATAGATTTCATACTGTAAAAGTGGGTAATGGTATAGTCAACAAATGAAAGGCAATATGCAGTGAAAAATTGTGGTAAGAGGTGAAGGATGAAATGGTCCGGTCCTTTACTATTTTATGTTATTTTTTAGTTGAAAGATCTACATGCACATAGTGACCTTTCTACTTACTTGGCCATATCACTTAATCACACTAAACTTCAGTTCTTCAGATGAAAATGAAGAAAACAACACCTATCTCATAGGGATTTTGTAAGAGGTAACTATTGGGTTGTCGGGAAAGTCATGACGTATTTTGTCTATCTTTTTCAAAGGTCATTTATTTACATAAAGAACAAAGATCAATCAATGATATATTGTCAGTTTTGTTTGATAACCTTTTGCCATCTTTCAGTGAGCTTCATAATTCCTCGTTCATAGAAGGACCTGTTTTTATTTGTGAAAAACTGAACAAAGTGCTGATTTACAGCCTCATCTGAATTGAACGTTATACCACGCAAGGAGTTTTGAAGAGAGTGAGACAAGTGGAAGTCTGACGGCGCAAGGTCAGGCGACTATGGTGGGTGTGGCAACACATCCCATCCAAGCTCCAATAGTTTTTGACAGGTGATCAAACTTGTGTGTGGTCTCATGTTGTCGTGATGGAACACAACTCCTTTACAATTAACAAGCTCTGGACATTTCTGGATGATGGATTCATTCAAACTGTCCAATTACTGACAGTACACATTCGAATTGATTGTTTGGTTCTTTGGTAGGAGCTCGAAAAACACAACGCCTTTAAAATCCCACCACACTGAGAGCATAACCTTTCTCTGATGAATGTCTGCTTTCGATGTCGTTTGAGGTGAATCATCACATCGGGACCAAGAGCGTTTGCACACCACATTGTTGTCAGCAATCCATTTCTCATCACCAGTTATCAGTCGCTTCAAAAAAGGATCGTTTTCCTCATGTTTAATGAACATATTGCAGATGTTTATATGCGCTGTCAAATGAACTTCTTTGAGTTCATGTGGAACCCAAATATCGAGCTTGCTTACGTATCCCAACTTCTTCAGGTGGTCGTGAACTCTTGAATGATGGGTGTTCAATGTTTCTGCAGTCTGTCATGTCATGTAATGTGGGTTTGACTCGATCAGCGCCTCTATTTTGTCGTCATCAACCTGGGTTGGCCTCCCTGACCTAGGAGCGTCGTTGAGATCAAAATCACCAGCACGGATTTCATGAACCATCGTTGGCACTGACGTTCTTGTAGAGCATTGTCACCGTAAACTCTGTGCAACTTTTCACAAGCTTGACGTGCGTTCTTCCCTTTATGGAAGTAAAACAGTAAAATATGGCAAAAATACACAGTTTGGTCTTCCATCTTCAACTTGTTGTAAAATCCCCAAAACTCAACCAAATCGCTCAGTTTTTTTTTTTAGAATGAAGCTAAAACTGTCAGCTGTCAAATGACATAGCAATAACATAGATGCAAGTGACTCTAGTACTTCCAAAAATGAACTAGTGACATCTGTTGCAAATATGCGTCATGACTTTTCCAACAACCCGATATATGAAAGTACTTTCTAAAGTTTATCCAAGTGTTAACTGGAGGCTATATAACTTCAAAATCTTGATTGTGGAAGGAAATAGAGAGCATACCTGTTAGGAAATTATTCCATCATTAGGATAAAGGAAACCTTAAAAGTTTGTTGGAGGAAAAAATGATCAAACACTGACTTCACTGAGTTATTAAATGTATTAGATTTATTTGTTTGGTATTTCATTTAAATCCTGAGGTTTGGCCTTGAAATTTCCATTAATTTGGACTGCTTAGACTTTTGAGGTTTTCATTTGTCAAAATTGTTAGCTCTTGGGTATTACCAACACAAATATTGATGTGTAGCTTTGGCCTGTTGGCTATCAATGGAAATCAGAAAATCAATAAACTTAATAGCTGTTCATTACATAGTTGATGCATTTGCAGGACTATGTTGAGTACTGTCAGTGAATAATCAATTCAGTCAAAATCTATTACCAGGTCACTGCCAGAAATTTTTTATAATACACTGTTTTATTTATGACTTTATGCAGCTACTATAGCACTTTTTTTATGAAGCAGTCTTTTGTCTTATAGGATTCATATTGCTTAGAATTTGTGGTCTTTCCCCCCAGTTGGAAGTGCCTTCCACCTAGGAGATATCGGTCCTAGATTAACCCTGTCTTGGTTTAATCAGGGCGGTAGTTCTCAAGTCAGCTTCCAACCTAGGATTAATTTCATCTAGTCCATTTCCTCAGCCAGCTTACCCTTACTGTATCCCTCCTATGTGCTAAATTTTATGGTAGTACACGTATCTCAGCTGTTTTTAGTATATCAGCTAGTTGGGAGAAAAATGTATATAAAACTATAAAATAAGGAGAATAAAGTAAATGCCATGTTGGGGGTTCAAAGAAACCATTAGCAGTAAGGATTTGGGAAGGCTTCATGGGGAGTGGCATTTGAGCTGAATTTTTCAGATGGAAAATTTACTTTGTGAAGACTACATAAGAGACGTTCTAGCCTCAGAATAGAGCTTGAAAAGAAGTATTGCATACTGTACAAGTTCATCGAAATCCCAATCAGACTTATGGGTCAAGGGAGAATTTATGGAGAAGGTAAATTCCAAGATGAGGGTTAAAGAACAAATGAGAGTTACTTAGATGAAAGGGGGAAGGGATAAGAATGTTCCAGGTGCAGGGCACAGCACTTGTGAAACCCAGAGACAAGACAATATGGTTTCTCAGTAACTGAGACCTGAATGCAGTGTAGCAGGGCTGAAACTATGTGACTCATGTAGGGAAATGATGCACTCCAAGTATAGAGGCCTTCTCATGAAGAGATTTGCAAACCCTTCTGTAACAAACAGAGAAAAACCCTCCCGAAATTTGTTAGGCCTAGAGATTTACCGAGAGAGATTTTTTTTTTTAAAGATTTTTATTGGGGAATTGGGGGGATGGGAACAGTGCTGGGGAATTGGGGGAAGGGGAACAGACAAGTTGCTGTCCTTTTCTTCAGTCTAGTTGTGGAGGATGTTGCTTCACTGGCCCAAGTTGGCACCATCATTGCGCTCTTCCCAGGCGAGGCAGATCAGTCGCCGGCTTCTGGATGTCTGCTCACAACAGCTGCTGGCTGCTCACGCTGGCTGCTGGCTACACACGGTAGCCCATGGCAACCCACTGCAGCACTGGCTGCAGCCTACACCGTCGCCGGCGACTCACAGCAACCCAGGTCCAGGTTGAGCTGTTGTTCAGCATCTTAGCTATAGAGGGCAGTGTCACTGGCCCTCATATGTGGGATCCGAACTGGGGCCTTCTGGCGTCCCAAGCCAGCTCTCAACCATCACGCCACTCGGCCGGCCTGAGAGAGAAGATTTTTATAGGTGATACCATGAACGTCTGTTCTAAAAACAGCATTTGAGTAGCAGTACCTTGAAAGTCCATAAAAGAGTGGGGTTGCTTGATGAAAGTAGATGGCCTTTTGTGTGTATGAAATAAAATGTGACCATTGTTGCTTTGTAGCAGGATTAGGATTATTCTCTATTCAGAAAAAAGGTGGGGAGGAAAAATTAAAAGAACACTAGAGTTTTCAAATTTTAACCAAGAACTTTTTATAAGAATTCTTATAATATCTCAGTTTTTAATCTCGGCATTAAGGATTTGTATGTTGGTTCTTTGGGTTTTGTTTTGTTTTGTTTGTTGTAAATATTAGCCTTTCAGTGAGGAGTATTAAATTGGTTTGGACTTTGCTTCTGAGAGCTTTTGCCAACATCAAGGCTATAATAACCAGGCTATGCATGGCCCGATCATCTGCCTTATCACGAGGCCAAAGATTTTCCCTGCCTCTCCCCATGCTGTTTGTTTTCTGTCTCTCTTTCATCTTTTTGTTTTTCTTTCTCCCTCCCTTTTCATGCCATTTTTTGTATATCTATTTGTGTCACATTTGTCTCTTTATCCTCTTTTTCTGTATCTGTTTCTCTTCTACCTCTCGTTTTTCTTACTCAACTCTCCATAATATATAACGAAAGTCTGTGTGTATTGAATATTTGTTATACTTAATAAATGTAATTTTGTTTCCCTCTACTTCTTTTAAAATACATGTAGATGGGATATTTTACATTTCTATCCAGATATGTTCTATTTTACAGGTAAACATATGATTTGCTTACTTATTATTATTCTATTTTCCCCCCACTATGTATGAGTCAGTGACATTTAACTGAAAAAGATTAACTGATCTTTCCGCATTAACTGTACAAGCAGGTGAGGAGGAAGCTGTTAAGGGTCATCTTCAATTGCTATCAGTGTCTGCAGCTGCTTTTAGTTTGGGTTGGCATATTTCCCTAGGTCTCTATGGCCTAGACCAGGGGTCGGCAAATTTTTGAGACGGAAGAGCTGCCAGGGGTCAGCAAACTGCGGCTCGCAAACTATGGCTGTGGAGTAAAATTGAAAATGAAAATAAAACTATCATAGTTTCATTTATAAAAATTTTAAAGGATATTATTCACATAATGTTGATTATGTAAAAATATATTTATGGCTCTCGAATAAGTTTTAAATTTTTGTGAGGGACAAGTTTGGCTCTTCCAGGGGTCGGCAGACTTTTGAGACGGAACTTACCCAAAGAGTTGCATGTGGCTCGCGAGCTGCAGTTTGCTGACCCCTGGCCTAGAAGATATTATTAAAATAACCTGGGAAGGCTTCATGGAGGAAGTAACTATAGTAATAGCCTACTACGTGATTTTTAACTCCACAACATTCTCTAGGCAGAGGCAGCATCTGTGAACTCACAGCCGCCTCAGTGACGCTCACTCGGCTGTCCTGTTCTCACCGCAGGCATCACCACCTCATCGCTGCACACCACATTCGCTCACTTCTCATCATATGTAAAGAAGACTATATTTTGCAAAATTAAAGTTGGAAAATAGTGATTTAATACCAACGTACTATAAAAGCAAAAGAACTATTCATATAAAATGTTAATTTTGGATGGTGTGTTTGATACCACCAGATAATTGTCAGAATCTTTAATAAGTATTCATGGAAAAATGATTCTGATTATTCCATGACATAAGATTCATAATTGAGTCTTTAATATAACACTGACACTCTGTCCCAGCTGTGTGTTATAGTAAATGAAGCATGGCCTTAGAGTCGGAGAGATCTGACTATAGATCCTAACCTTTACTAGCTGACGGGTTTCTCTTTGATTTTCATCATCATAAACCTCAAGTGGACATGTCAAACTACCCATCCACCCTGCTGTGTTTCTCCAGTAGACTCACTGTCCCAACTCAACTGTCATGTTTTCTTTTTCTTCAAACCTGTCTCACTCTTTTCTCTCAGCTCATGCTCAGCTGAAGACCTACCTCATACTTCATTGACAAAATAGAATCCATCAGACAAGACCTTTCACATCTTGCCACCTGCACATCTACAAGCCAACTGGAGTTTACTCTCATCCTTTTTCCTCACTCTTATTTAGGGGTATTATCATCTCCTCTAATGCTGTTCCCAGGCTGCTCTTGCTTTATCAAGTACTATCCCCCTTTGATGATTGCCTTTTCTTCCAGCATCATTGGTCTCTCTCTGTCTTCTATATCATTTGGGTTGGTTGAGGTTTTTTTTTTCAGTGGGGAGGAATAGATTTCCATTTTCAGGTTCGAGATGTTTTCTTTTTTCCAATTTGTTTTTAGTCTCAGTTAAATGTTGGATTTTGTTAAAGACTTTAGTTTTTTGGTTTAGTTTTTCTCCTTTAATCAGATAATGTCATGAATCACCCTAACATACCTTCTAATGTTGAACCAAACCTGCAGTCCATATTAGTCCAACATGATTATGATGTATGAGGTCTGACAATTAACTTCACGAACTTGTTGCAACAATGTTGCTAACCTTTTTTGATATCAGAGAGATTATTCATTATGAATTTGTACCAACTGATCAACAGTTAACCAAGTTTACTATTTGGAAGTGCGGAAAAGGCTGCATGAAAAAGTTAGACGACCTGAACTTTTCACCAACAATTCATGGCTCTTGCATCACAACAGTGCATCAGTTCACACGGCACTGTCTGTGAGGGAGTTTTTAGCCAGTAAACAAATAACTGTGTTGGAACACCCTCCCTACTCACCTGATCTGGCCCCCAATGACTTCTTTCTTTACCCAAAGATAAACGAAATATTGAAGACATTTTGATGACATTCAGGACATCAAGGGTAATACGATGACAGCTCTGATGGCCATTCCAGAAAAAGAGTTCCAAATTTGCTTTCAAGCGTGGACTAGATGCTGGCATCGGTGCATAGCTTCCCAAGGGGAGTACTTTGAAGGTGACCATAATGATATTCAGCAATGAAATATGTAGCACTTTTTCAAGGAAAAGTTTGCGAACTTAATTGTTGGATTTTTTTATACTTCTTGATTTTATGTGTTTATATATACTTTATACATATATGTATATATGTATTTGTGTACAAATATATGTGTGTGTATATATATGTGTGTGTGACACATTATTTTTTACACTTTTACCCTTTTTGCATTGGCACTCATGAGTTGTCTGTACAACTTTTCATTTTTTTGTGCTGCTCTTAACTAGTTTTGAAAGCAAGTTTTTTCTAGCCTACTAAAAGGAGTTAAGAAGTCAGTCTGGGGCCAGCCGAGTGGCTTGTTGGTTAAGAGTTAGCTTGGGAGTGCGAGCTCTGAGCAGCAGGGCCGCTGGTTCGGTTCCCATATGGGCCAGTGACGCTGCACCCTCTACAGCTAAGATGATGAACAACAGCTTGACCTGGAGCTAGGCTGCCATAAGTCACCGGCGACGGCATAGGCTGCAGCACCTGCTGCAGTGGGCTGCCATGAGCTACTGTGAGTGGCCTGCAGCCAGCGTGAGTGACTGGTGGCCATGAGCCAACCGCCGCCGTGAGTGGCTGTCCAATGGCTGGTGAGTGACTGCCTCACCCAGGAAGAGCTCAACGATAATACCAACATGGACCAGTGAAGCGACGTCCTCCACAACTAGACTGAAGAACAAAAGGACAGCAACTTCTCTGTTCCCCTTCCCCGGTTCCCCAATGCTGTTCCCCTCCCCCAATTCCCCAATAAAATCTTTAAAAAAAAAAAAGTCAGTTTGTGTAACATCAAAATTATTTTTTCCCTGAAGGTTTGGTGGTCTTTTCTGTGAAACGTCTTCAGAACCCAGTGTTTATAGAAAATTTGTTTTTGCAAATGATTCAGTTTATGAGTTAAAGGACTAATAGGGCTTATTCACTTCATTTTTGGTCTTCCTGGATTCCTTACTTCATGTGATCTTAGAATACATTTAATTTGATTTTACCCAGCTTTATTTGTTGGAGTCAGCAGAAGTATCATTCAGAGAATCTTATCCTCCATTATCTAGGAAACAGAAGCTTTAATTTAAACATCTAATGTTTAATTCTCCAATGTGACTTACCATATCACTCCATTAACACTGCTTTTTGCTAAGTCACCAGAACTCTAATTGTCAAATCAAGCAGGATTTTCAACCTTGCAACAGCATTCAGCACGATTTATCATACCATTCTTTTTTGAAGCACCCCCTTTTTCTCTTTACATGGCATAATACTTATCTGATTTTCCTGCTGGCTCTGACCAGCTCTATCTCTTCCTTCTACCCAACCTGCAAGTGTTGGCTTGCACTGGAACTCAATATCTTTTTTTTTTTCTATCTCTATACTTTTGCTCCTGAGGTGAATTTGTCATTTTTTCATTAGAATAAATTCCTTGTGTATGCTTACAATTTTCAAATTTATATCTTAACATGCAAGCATCCCAAAGTCATCAACTTTAAAACTGAACTCTTACTTCCACCCCCAAGTCTTCATCTTAGTAAATGGCACTACCTTTTATCTAGTTACTTCATCCAGAAACTTGAAAATCAGCTTGACCCCTCTCTCTCCCTCACTCTCAACAAAATTCTTTTGTATTCTTTATCTGAAATGTCTCCAGCTTCTTTGCTGCCCCTGATGTGGGTAGTCCTCAACTCTTGCCCAGACATCTCTAATAGCTTCTCAATTCACTGGTTACTCTCTCATGATGTGCTACAGAATGGCGAGTGGCTACTTACACTGAGTGCTCCGAGAAGGCCTCCCTGAGGAGCTTGCATTTAAACTGAGTCTGAAAAATAGGAAGACTGTTGTAGATGGAGAGAACAGTTTCCATAAAGACCCTAAGGAGGAAGCACATTTAGAGTGCTTAAGAACAACAAAGAAAGCCAGTGTGGCGAGGGCAAGGGTTAGAGATTTGGTTGAAGAGTTTAACAGGAGCCAGATTGTATAGGGTTTTGTAAGTAAGTAAGTAAGTAAGTAAGGATTTGAATTTTATTTTAAATGTGATAGGGCGCCAATGAAAAGTGATAGTTTAAATTTAGGGGGTAGGAGAGGAAAATCAAGATCTGGAGATTGATAAAGATGTCAGAGACCAGACGTAAAGATCTGAGGGTCGTCAACATGTAGATGGCTTATAACTCTGGGTCACCTAGAGAGAGAGCCTGAAGATAGAGAAGAGAAAGGGGCCCAGACTGAGCGTCGGAACAACCTAACATTTAGAGGCACCAGTATAGGAGAAAGAGGAATTGTAACCAGTAAGGAGAAAGAAAACCACGAGTGTATGGCCGTGGAAGCCAAATGAAAAGTTCGAGAATGAGGGAAGTGGTCACTTCTGTTGAATGATAGGTTGGAGAAGAAATAGAAAGAATCCTGCTCCTATAAAGGTCATCATTTTGTAGTTTCAAGGACTGTGAAGGGTAGCGTTTAAGTACTCTTAAGAAATTCTTGAGAGCAATAAATATCTGCCATTTTCCCCAAAATAAATAAAAAAAAATTTTTTAAAAGAGAGGGAAAGAATTTTCAAGGCGCTTCCCTCCCCTATAAAGGAGTGCCCCGTTCTTTAGCAACAGTAGCCTACGTTCAGCTCATCATTCAATAAATGCCTTCTAGATTTCTTTGTGAATGCTTAAAATAACCCAAACGCTATTCTTGTTAGACTGTCACACAGTTGGTTCCCTAATTCATGCTGATTTGGTCCATTGCTATAATATTTTGTAGAGATTTCAAGATGGTTGATAACCTTTTGAACCAGATCGGATTCTCTTAGAGCTTACAGTTTTACAGTACTGGACAGATACAGAGAAATAAATATGTTCTCCTTTGTAGTCAGCACACAGAGGGACAAGTGAACTCCTCTTGTTTAGAAGAACCTTCCTTCATTTGTCACTTTTGAGCAAAGATTTTTGCAGGGACTAATTATAGTTTGAGGTAGTAACTGGCTTTATGAATGTGTTTACTAAACAAGATTTTTAGAACGGAGGCAGCAGGAAGACAGTGAAACTTATCTCCTAAATCCATTTTCTGACTATTTTGGTCAAATAGCCATCTGATGTGTTGGACAGTAATTGCTTCCAGGGACTTGTTTTACTGTCTGACTAATCACCGTCTCACTGCTTGTGGATTATTGACCTCCTCTGTCCATCTGGCTGCCAGGATCAAGCCCTAAGTCAGCCTGTAAAAACTCTTCTTGAAATGTTTAAAATTAACTGTGGATTTGCAGTGGTTTCATTTTCAAAGGTTTATTTTTAGTGTTAATATTGTTATATGATATCAGTTTCGGTTTATTAAATGAGTTTAAGTAGGCCTGGAAATGTTTATGCATGTATGTGTATGTGTGTATATAAAATTTATATTTTTAATCAATCTTAGTGTTCATGGATTAGAATTTTATTTGTATGATTTTTACATTTTTTTTACTTAAAGTTGACTTATATCCAAATACCTAATATTTTCTTGTCATGTCAGTTACCGATGCTACAAACTGGCACGTATACCTTAACAGGTTTATAAATTTCTCCACTTGTATGGACCCATTATAGATTTTTCTGCTCAGATTTTGAAATACTACAGAATGATTGCCACTAGCGCTGCCGTCCCCCATTCCCACAGATCACAGATCTTTAGAACACCAGTCACATATTGGTAGTTGATGTGGATCCATAGAATTAAAATGTGTCAAGAATAGGTTGCTCGGAAATCATGTTCCTGTGGTTAAAGGGAACACCCTGAAGTCACTGTCGTCTCACTCTGGGCTGTCATTGGCTGATCTGTTTTTTTTTGTTGTTGTTGGTTTTTGTTTTTTGTTTTTTGTTTTTTTAGCTGAGCCATCCTGCCACCTGTTGGCAGCTCGCGGCTGCTCAGCTCGGGCTGACTTGAACCACTGTTGCTCAGAGCTCAAACTCTTGAGCGAGCTCTTAACCAACTGAGCCACTCGGCCGGCCCCTGTCATTGGCTGATCTGCATGCGAAGCTCAGAACTATTGTAAATGTTCTGTCACCATCTCACTTTCCTTTTTTCCCCCGCCCCCTTCGCTCACATCTTCAGAGCCCCTTGTCCTACCTTATTCCCAGGGATTAGCTCCCACAAAATCTTAATCTTTCCATCATTGGTTCCTTATCTGGATTTTTCTTCCTCTAAATGTATCAGTCCTACGGGACTTTTCTGTGGAACAATAAATTCATCTCTGCTAAAATGCTCCCTCCATCCAGAGATCATATTTGCACTTTATAGTAGATACCACATCTTCGCTCAGAAGAGAAGATGGAAGTTAAATGGGAAGTTAAATGGGAAGACTTGCTTAAGGTATTACAGTTAGCAGTGAAGCAGAAACTCAAGCGTAGTAATTTTCAGTCACTTAATCACCTGTAAATAGAGCTGAACTTGCCCATTATTTTACAACTTTATGACATAAAGCATTGTGTTTGTCATGAAAATACACTATTAGAAGCACATGAATGGTTAATATTACTTTGTTCCTATAACTGATTCCCCTCAGCCACGGAGGGATGGGCTAAAGTATGTTTCTCATTTCCCATTTGTTAATTCCTTTATTTCTTTGTTTATACTCTGATCCTTATCATATCCAAAAGACTCTACATATGTCTCAGTTCAATATGGCAAATATGGTGCTGGAAGGAGAACTGACTCTGGGTGGTGGACACACAGTGCAATACCTCTATAGATGATGTATTATAGAGCTGTACACTTGAAACCTATATCATTTTACTAACCAATGTCATCACAATAAGTTTAGTAAAAGTATGACAAATATGGGAATTGGGTGTGATTTGCTTTATTGATATCATAATTTGTTAGAAACAGGTTAAAATAAGGAAACTTTTCTCCATTTTATAAGGGTATGATCATTATTAATATGAGATTTCCAACATAAATGTTTGCTACCCTCTTTTTCTTAAGGTAGCATTTAAAATGTCAAATCATTAGGCTATCTCACCAGAATATTTTAATTGAAAAAATTACATAGCTATGCATATAATTCATAGCTCTGACTGTCATATAATTCTCATTATTGTCAAGGAGGTTTCAGGCCTGTGCAAAGTTAACAGCAATAAACCAAACCAAATAAGAATCATATATGAGTATATTTCTTGATGCAGCTTGGCCAACTATTTCAACACAGAGGAATACACAGAGCCCACCCTACTTTAATATTATAGATAATGTGGCATTTAGGGTCTTTCTTGCATTTCTTGAAAGGAAAATGGTAATGAGGATAAAGTATTCGCAAAATGATGAACCAAAGAGAGAAGAGATTATAATTACAGGCTTCAGAGTTCAGTTCAGGATGTATATGGATGTTGCTTCTTCCATGATAGTTTGAGGAGTAGAGATTATTCAGCCACATGGCTTGAGATCTGCCTGCCCAGTTCTGTTCCCGGGGTAGGTAGAATGTCTCCAGGTAGTGCAAACTCTTGAACATGCGCGTATACTCTTGAATCTTTACGGTGCCTGAAGAGCTGCTGCTTCTATTATTCTGTCATTTTTTTTATTCTCCCTTCTGGTTTTTCTTTCAACAGTTACACCTGAATATATTTTCTAAACTACATTCATTGACCAAAACAAAATCTTGCCATCAACATTTTTTTAGTCATTTAAGCAATTATCTTATGTGGCAACTCCTTTATAAAGTAACATGAATGTGGCTCAATGTTTTATTCTAAAACTAGAAGAAATAAAATTTACAATGGCAGTATTTATTTGTGATAAGTAACATTTTTACAACTTGATCAGTTCCCAAAACTGTTTTTAAAGTTGATTTAATTAATTTGGCAGTGTTTCCTTTTCTGGTTTCAATTGTTGTACCTAAGAAACTAATATTTGGAGAGTGTCTAATTTTGTTAATCATTTCAACTTATTCCTGAAATTGAATTTCATTATATGTTATAGATGCATCCTTATGCTAAAATTTAATATAAAGTGTTAGGAGCACAGTTGCTACTAGGAATCAATTTTATATAAAATACAAATAACAGAATAATTAAAGCTGCTTTTAAAAAGACCGAAGTCGGGCCGGCCGAGTGGCGCTATGGTTAAGAACTGGCTTGGGATGCCAGAGGGCCCCGGTTCAGATCCCACATATGAGGGCCTGTGACACTGCCCTCC